>NC_054491.1:40677757-40998590 GCF_017639515.1 Carcharodon carcharias
TTCAATTATATAACTAGTATCAGCTGAATCACAACCAGGGCATAGGAGATCATCCGAATCCACAGGTGCATTTGTACATTTGAGCCCCAATACCACCACCACCATGTGAAGGAACCTATTTCCTCAATATCCTCTTTTAAGGCTCTAACCTGTTGCTGCAGTTTATAGTAAGTTCTGTATATCTGCTGAGCCTGTCTCTGAATCATGGTTAGGTGCTTGGGTAATAAAGGAATTTCAGAGGACAACTGGTTCAAATATTGTGTCAGGTTATCCTTAAGGCTTTCCTTGACCTGAATAGTAGTTGTTCCTCTCTTGTATATTTTGACCAGTTTCACTTTCCCTACCCTTGCCGGCACCTGTGGGTGTAGGCACACTGAATGATTATGGGTGGGGCATATCCAGTTGTTCCTGTAGTGGATTATTTCCTGCCATGTGGTGATACAATATCTCCCATTTCCTGCATATGCAACATGGGTCGGTTCTTTTGCAGCCCATATAGTTTCCATTGTACAGTTTGCCGCTGCGTTAGATCCACATTTTGCTTCTTCCATTTTATGTATTAAGTGTGCACATACTACTGCAGTGGTCTCTATCCTACACTCTTTTAATGTGTTAACTATATTCCCTTCTATGTCTATTGCAAATGGCGGAATATCGTGGTACCTAATATAGTAATTCTCCTGTATAACCCCAATATTTTCTACTCTATATAATGTCCTGCCAGGTGCTGACATAGGTATGACAGGTCTAACTAATACAATGTCTATTAGCATATTACTATTCACTATAATTCAACATTTACTCTATATACTTGTGTTAAACATCTGAGCTGGCAACCAGTCAAGTCATGATCCTTATGTCATGAAAGATTAAATAAATATTCAGTGGTTACCCATAAAGGAACTACCCCTTCATCAATCTGTCTTAAATCCTCTCGGGCTTGTTCCAGTGCCCAAGATCCATAAGTGCTGCAAACATTATTTCTGCTCGCTTCGTCTGAAATATTCTTCCCTATTTCAATCAGTTTATTGATAGTCCCCATATGACTTTCGAGCACGGTCGCCAGGCTTTGGATTAACCGTGTCATGTCCTGGTCTGTATTTAATTGGGTTTTATGAATTCCCTGTCCCCGCTCTAGAACCTCCTTAAGCTTAAAGCTCCGGGTCCGGACCTTCTGGTCAACAGTTGCCAGGTTCTGAATTAACCACTGATGTCCCTATGTTGAATATCCTAGCGGCATCATTTATCAGGCTGTGCTTAACGCGGTTCCCTCCCAAGCCTGATCGCATCTCGCCGCTGAACTGAGATGCTTCAGTCATCGGCTGGCCCATTAGAGCCCTATATGCTGCTCGAATATGGGTTGAGCACCACTGGGACAGGGCAATTCCGGATATGTTCAAGACTACGGGTACCAGCTCGTGGTGCACATTATCATACAAAACTTCCGATTAAACCATTCGTCGGTCCTGGATGTAGAGTTGGACAAGGTGAATCAGTCAATGTGGTTTGAGAGGTTTCAATTATCTCTACTCAGACTGTGGAAGTAGATGTGGAAGGTGGCTGGACAGTGGCAGACCTCCCATGCCCGATCTGAAGCAAACCTTTACTACAATTTGAAAGCACTTGTTCTCCTCAGGTTACATTTATCATTCCCCATTGTGTGTCGCATTCGGCACTGTCCGTGCTGTCCCAAAGTTCCTCCTGTGGTGCGGGATGAGCAGTGATGATCCCCGACCTTGTTGCCAGTATTGACACGCCCACGACCAGGATTGTAGATCTGTGCAGACATTAACATTGGCTCCTGTCCTCCGGGTTACCGCTTGGTCAATTGTCATGTATCTTTAACTGTGTGTAATGCCTCCATTAACTTCCCGTTCTCATATCTACAAGTGCACATGTATCACCTGTTATAATGACCTCGTATGGTCCATGCCTGTTCGCTCCAGTCTCACCTTGACCATCACCTTATTTTCCACTTGGTCCATTGTTGCTCTGAGAATTTGCCTGTTTCCAAATCCTTAATCACCTGTCGGTCTCTGACTTCCTTCCTTAACTCATGCAATTGCTTACTTATTTCCCTCATATAGTCTCGCATCCTTCCTTTTAGTGGCCCTGCATCTCCCACTCCTACTATGGTTCCCTCAGGTAGCTGCATTGCTCTCCTTGTCATTATTTCAAATGGGGTGAACCCGTTGGTTCTGCTTGGGGTAGTCCTGAGGCACATTAGAATATTGGGCTGTTGCCCAGCTGTTCCCTGTCTCTTGAATTGCTTTTGCTATTGATGATTTTTTTTAAGTTCAGTTCATCCTTTCCACCATCCCCAAGCTCTGTGGCTGGTAGGGAATGTGGAATTTCTGTTTATATTTCCTGTGAAATGAGTTCCCTGATCTGATTCCATCTGGAAACGCCCCCTCCACTCCTTCCAGTCTATTGTCTCCTGCTGCTGTCCCAAGTCGGACCTCAATTCCTTAAACTGCCAACACAGCTCTACAATGCACCTTCTTATCCTATCTTTCAATGGCTCAGTATCTTCACGTCCAATGACAGTTCTCTCTGGGAGCCACTTAACTCTGTCTGTCATCATAGTGTTAATCCTGTGGCCTTACTTTTTGTAGCTCGCAGGCACATTAATACAATCAGTAATACATCTATTTAGCCTTTTTCCAGCTTTCCCTTTACCTGTATCCATCATGTGGTAAATTGTTGTTAAGTATCATTTCTCCTTATATTTCAATTCCTGAACTACAGATTCCACATAGTTTTAACTTTAAGTGTTTTTCCCTGACTATGATCATCCTAAGATTCTCTTGATTTCAGTTTCTCTATTGTCTTGATCGTTTATAAAGTTTCCTTGCTCTTTAGGCCGTATTAACTATTCCGTGTCAACGAGGATCTCTGTCTCTAGATCCTTGCTTATCTCCCCCTGTGCGTTTCCAATGTCTCAGTTGATGGCCAGATTATCAAATTCAGTTCCTTTAAAACAGTTTGTATACAGTGTCCTCTTTCCCTAACTCTCTCTCCTACTTGCCTCATATCATTTTATAGATACAACAGCTACCATCTTATCTTATTCAGGTTGCCTGGAGAGACTTTAAAATAAATAAAGTATTCTCATAACAGTTTTAAAACAGAAATCAGGCACTGACATGTTCCTTATCTTCTTCTCAAACAACATCTTATTGTCTCTAAAGTAACCCACTAAATTTTGTCTGACCCATTTCTTAGAATTATCCCAGATTTATTAATTCGGCCAAAAATTGGATTTCTGATAAAATTTGTCAAGGTCTTGAGCTTAGCTTCGTATTTTGGGAACAGACTTTACAATTACAGAAGCTGGCAGCATTTGAATTAGTGCCAATTGTTGTCAAACCTTTTAAAATTAAAATTCCCTTTTGAGAAATTATCACAAATCAAACCTCAAAATTTTAAACTTTGTAAGAAATGTAATTGACGCTATCAAAATTAAAACAACCTCTTTCTTATGTGATAAAAACAAAAAAACTCAGCAGGTCTGGCAGCGTCGGCGGAGAAGAAAAGAGTTGACGTTTCGAGTCCTCATGACCCTTCGACCGAACTGAGTGAATCCAAGAAAGGGGTGAAATATAAGCTGGTTTGAGGTGTGTGGTGGTGGTGGTGGGGGGGGGGGGGGGGGGGGGGGGGGGGGAGGCGGGGGTTTGGGTGGGGAGAGAGAAGTGGAGGGGTTTGGTGTGGTTGTAGGGACAAACAAGCAGTGATAGAAGCAGATCATCAAAAGATGTCACAGACAACAGAACAAAAGAACACATAGGTGTTAAAGTTGGTGATATTATCTAAACGAATGTGCTAATTAAGAATGGATGGTAGGGCACTCAAGGTATAGCTCTAGTGGGGGTGGGGAGAGCATAAAAGATTTTAAAATATTTAAAAATAATGGAAATAGGTGGGAAAAGAAAAATCTATATAATTTATTGGTAAAAACAAAAGGAAGGGGGAAGAAACAGAAAGGGGGTGGGGATGGAGGAGGGATCTCAAGACCTAAAGTTGTTGAATTCAATATTCAGTCCAGAAGGCTGTAAAGTGCCTAGTCGGAAGATGAGGTGTTGTTCCTCCAGTTTGCATTGGGCTTCGCTGGAACAATGCAGCAAGACAAGGACAGACATGTGGGCAAGAGAGCAAGAGAGCAGAATGTTAAAATGGCAAGCGACAGGGAGGTTTGGGTCATTCTTGCACATAGACTGCAGGTGTTCTGCAAAGCAGTCGCCCAGTTTACGTTTGGTCTCTCCAATGTAGAGGAGACCTTATGTGTATTGATTTGTATCCAAGTTAAAAATCCCATATGTTTATCGACAAGTTCTTTACCTTTGGATAGCATCCTTGTTATTCAAAGTAACCTCTTAAATTACGCTGCACTTTACACCTCAAAATTGTCCCAAATTCAAATTACAGTGCTGTTTGGATGCAGATTTCCTTTCATATTTAATTAATCTCTTCAAAATAAACCCCTTTTTTATCCATTGGAACCATCTAGACTGTGTGTTTATGTCTTTTGGTTCTCTAGAATCCTTTTGAATTTCAGGTATTTTTTATTCCCCCCAGAATTTTTGAATACTAACTCGTATGAGTTAATGTAACTCGTATGTATCGATCCCAATCAGCTTGGAAGCTGGTGATAACAGTCTGCAAGGGGTTGGTACAAAGGTTGATTCATCTAACCCTGTTTAACGACTTAAAGCTCTCATATTCTAAATGAAACTTCAAAAAGCAGTGGGGGAAATAAAGGGATTTTGAAGGGTCCACCTATAGCGACCATCAAACTGATGAAAGCTCGCACTTCCCCTGCCTGTCAGTGCTTCTTAACTCTCTAGGGGTACCCCCCTTTTCTCTCTTTCTCTCTCTTTCTTCAGCACAAGCAGCACTTGTAACTTAGATTACACAAGGTAATAATAACCATCATCCCTTTCTTTTCCTTATCCTTTTTACTGTTCCACCCACCACTGCTTTTGTTCTCAGGGGGTTCCCTGTGGATTCCACTCCCCCTTTCTGCATTTTTGTGATTAATCTTGACTGTTGTTCCACTATGAACCTTGTAATGGAGTCCAAGGTTCCCCAGTTGAGTTCCGTAGCACTGTTCTGTTTCCCTGACGGCACTCTTCTTATTCCTGTCTATCTCTGCGTGGTATGTTCGCAAGGTCCTAACAATTTAGTTTCTTGCGATATGTGCAGTTTCACTTATTTCACTGGGATCTGGCCTCCCTATGCAGCTTCGGCTAGGGTTTATTTCAAACCGTAACCTGCCAGCGCGGCTCCACCTTTTCTTAACTGGGGTCTGGCCTTCCTGCGTAGCTTCTGTTATGGCTATATTTCAAACCGTAACCCACCAGCAAGGCTCCACCTCCTATTTCGGGTAGTGGTCTGGCCTCCCTGTGAAGCTTCGGCACTGCTAGCCCACCTGTGCAACTCCCCCTCCTGCCCTGGTGCATCCTGTCTCTGTCCTGTCCGGAGTCCTCCTCCTGATTCTTTGATACTCGACTGGACCGTTCTCGAGTAGGCTTACTGCACTAAATACAGGTGGTAAATAAATACACTCACCCACTTTGCAGAATCGTCCCAAGGATCCGATCCAAGATCCTGCTGACTATACCAAACTGTTGTGGT
The DNA here is from genome assembly GCF_017639515.1 of Carcharodon carcharias. NCBI lineage: Eukaryota > Metazoa > Chordata > Chondrichthyes > Lamniformes > Lamnidae > Carcharodon > Carcharodon carcharias. Next base: position 40,683,392 of record NC_054491.1, read on the forward strand.
CACTTTGACAAACGGACCACTGGAGTTTCAGTTACAGGTCACGATTGTTTATCCGAGCAATTGAAAGGGGAGGACCAGCTCAATGCAGCTCTGCTAAATTACAAGTGGTCAACATATTTATACATTATTGGTCACGTACAAGAACAGTTTCCAGATTCCGATCTCGTCAACATATAGGTTTACATTAAACAGACATCTCTGGAATAGGTACATGCATCATATGTCCCTATTTTCACCCAGGCAGAGACCTGCCCCCCTATCTAAGCTGAGACCATCTGTCCTTCTCCTATCTGTTGAAAAGCACACATAATCTATGTTAATGCCATCCTCTGACTCCAGTCTAACTCCCAGGACCTTGCTGGTGATTGCAAAACCTGAGAGTGTACAAAGTTTGAGAGTGTAAAGGTTCACCTGGTTTAACTGTTTAATTGTTGATTTACTGATTTGCGCTGGCCTGCTTATAGATTCTAATTTAAGTAATTCATTCCCTTATAATGAATTCTCCCTTACCATAAATTTTCATTTACTTTCTTCTCCCTAACATGTTCATGAAGCGAGGGGTTGCTTCTGGAGAAAAATAAATTTTTGCCTGCAGGCCCTGTATTTTCCCCAATTTGTCCTTGAGGATGGTGGTGTACTTTCTAAGTGGCTCTGGTAGCCCAATTGCTCTCAACTGGAAAAATTCAGCCCATTCTAACTTAACCTCTTTTAACCAATTTCTCCCCAGGAGGCTTGGCCCTTCACCTGCTAACACCATAAGGGTAGCTTTGCCAATTGGTTTCCATAATGGACAGTTACTCTGCTTATGCCTTTTACTTGAATGGCCTCACCCAAGTATGTTTTTAGTTCAGCGGCTGTTTCTTCTAAACTTAATTGATGTTCACCATTATTCAGATATCTGAAGGTATGTTCCCCAGTTACTGTAGTGGAAGCTCCCGTGTCCACTTCCATTCTAGCAGGTTTGCCATTTACTTTCACTGTGACAAATATTGGTTCTGTCTTTCCAACTTTCAGATTAAACAATGAGTAAATGTCTGAATTTGTTGTTTCAGGCTCTTCTGCATTGTAGATTTCATTGGGCTTCTTTTGTTTACAAGCCTGCTTGAATCTTTCCTTGCACTGCCTCACCATATGTCCATTTCTATGACAATGGCATTCGATTTTTTTAAACTGCCAATCACTAAAAGACTGATTGTTTCCAACTCTATTAAAATTATTCTTTGATTTCGCTGCTAAGTTATTTTTCTTCAATCTTCAACTAGCGGGGGCTGTTTCCCGCCTCTTTCGGTTGAGGTTTCCCACCCAATGTGGAGAACGGTGCAATTTTGTGCATCCTGTAATGCTTTTGAAACTCTTACTGCACTTTCATGGCCAGCTCTACATCTAACATCTTCTTGAAATCCAGATACACTTCAGACAATAATTTTTTCTGAATAGTGTCTTCTTTCAGATCACAATCTCTAAGCATGTCATTCAGAGTCATACCAAACTCACAATGTTCCATTAACTGTTTCAAATTTACCATGTAGCATGCAGTTGTCTCACCCGGGGCTTTATTTCATTAACTAAACCTTAACCTCTGCATTGTGACTGAGGGCTTGGGTTGAAAGTGATGCTTCACGAGGTCCACCAATTCCATCGAAATTCTTCAAATCTGGGGCACTGGGTGCCATCAAACCTTGAATCAGACTGTAGGTTTTTCTCCCACAAGTACTCAAGAGGATCGCTCATCTCTTCTCTTCACCCGTAATCTCGTTTGCTTGAAAAAAGAACATGAGGCATTCGGTGTATTGAGACTAATCATCTTTGGCTGGTTGAAAAGGATCAATTCTCTCAAATTGTGGCATTTTGAGAGGGGATACATTCATCAATTCTAACGGAGCTTGCTACTTTCAATCACTGGATGAGGTAGAGTGCCGATTTCTTTTTAACTTGATTTCTTCTGTTCAATCCTGTTTTATCCTCATCACCAGTTTGTTGTAGGGTGGTGGAGTTGAACCATTAATGATAGAGTTGATCAGAAGACACTTCTTGGGTGGAAACTTTAAGTCTATTTACAATGTACTCAGCAGCAACTACACATATGCTTTCAACTCCAACTCTATCTCTCACTGACTACTGAGGTAGCCCACGTAACTCTCCCAATGGTTATTATAGATCTTGCAATCTCTCCTAACAGTATTATTCTTAAAGGTACCTTGCACACTAAATAAAACCAGAATTACTACAAGATGCCATTTTTCAGTCAATTCGATTCACTCCCCTTGTTATCAAGAAATGGGTGAAGGCACTGGATACTGAAAAGGCTATGGCCCCTGACAATATTCTGGCAATAGTACTGAAGACTTGTGCTCCAGAATTTGCTGCACCACTAGCCAAGCTATTCCGAATTAGCTACAACACTAGCATCTACCTGGCAATATGGAAAATTGCCCAGGTAAGTCCAGGTATGTCCTATACAGGATAAATTCAACCTGGTCAATTACCGCCCCATCAGTCTACTCTCAATTATCAGTAAAAAGATGGAAGGGATCACCAACAGTGCTATCAAGCAGTACTTGCTTAGCAATAACCTGCTCATTGATGCCCAGTTTGGGTTCCATCAAGGCCACTCAGCTTCTGATCTCATTATAGCCTTGGTTCAAACATGGACAAAAGAGCTGAACTCCAGAGCTGCTTTCAGAGTCACTGCCCTTGACATCAAGGTAGCATTTGATCAAGTGTGGCATCAAGGAGCCCTAGCAATGGGAACAGGGGGAAAGCTCTCCACTGGTTGGAGACTTACCTAGCACAAAGGGAGATGGTTGTGGTTGTTGGAGGTCAATTATCTCAGCTCCAGGGCATCACTGCAGGAGTTCCTCAGGGTAGTGACCTAGGCCCAACCATCTTTAGCTGCTTCATCAATGACCTTCCTTCCATCATAAGGTCAGAAGTGAGAACTTTCACTGATGATTACACAATGTTTAGCACCATTCATGACTCTTCAGATACTGAAACAGTCCGTGTCCAAATGCAGCAAGATCTGGACAATATTCAGGTTTGGGCTGACAAGTGGCAAGTAACATTCACATCACACAAGTGTCAGACAATGACCATCTCCAACAAGAGAGAATCTAACCATTGCCCCTTGGCATTCAATGGCTTTACCAACACTGAATCCCGCACTATCAACATCCTGGGGGTTACCATTGGCCAAAGACTGAACTGGACTAGCCATATAAATATTATGGCTACAAGAGCAGGTAAGAGGCTAGGAATCATGTATCGAGTAACTCATCTCCTGGCTCCCCAAAGCCTGTTCATCATCTACCACGCACAAATCAGGAGTGTGATGGATACTCTCCACTTGCCTGGAAGAGTGCAGCTCCAACAACATCCAAGAAGCTTGACACCATCCAGGACAAAGCAGCCCACTTGATTGGCACCCCATCCACAAACATTCATTCTCTCCACCGCTGTCGAGCAGTGGCAACAGTGTGTACCATATACAAGATGCACTGCAGAAATTCACCAAGACTCCTTAGACAGCACCTTCCAAACCCATGACTGCTACCATCTAGAAGGACATGGGCAGCAGAGACATGGGAACACCACCTGGAAGTTCCCCTCCAAGCCACACACCATCCTGACTTGGAAATATATTGCTGTTCATTCACTGTCGCTGAGACAAAATCTTGGAACTCCTATCGTAACACTGTGGGTGTACCTATGCCACATGGACTACGGCAGTTTGGGAAGGCAGCTCAGCACCACCTTCTCAAGGGCAATTAGGGTTTGGCAATAAATACTGGCTCAGCCAGCATTGCCCACATCCCAAAAATAAATAGCCATTACAACCAAAATCACTTACAGACCTCTTGTACACCTCACCTCACTTCTGGCAAGTATATTGCATTAAAGGAACCATCCCACATTAATCCCAGCCCACCAGCAGGTTCACTTCTCCCTGCCACACCAGGTCAAAAATTCTAGTGTCCTTCTACAATTGTTCCACTCATTTCTTGAGTTTTCTGGATCCAATTATCTCCAGCAAGGCACACCTTGGCAATTCTCATTCTTTAAATCTCCAAGAGCCCCATCTGTTCTCTTCCCTTTCTCCTGAACAGCAACCAAACTCTCACCAGCATCCTGCTTGGTTGATAGCATAAAAACATTCCACCTGCTTCCCTACACTATTAGCTTCTTTGTCACTCTGATTTATACAGTAGCTCTCATTTTCCTGTGAAAAAGTGTTAAAACTGGCACCCAATACCTCAATGGGTTTCAATAGTTGGGTTTTCGCCCCATGGCAACCAGATTACATGGGTCTGTCTCCAAGCAGATGTGTTAATCTAGAATTCTTTGTTTTACTTTGAGTTAAAGGTACATTTCAAAATAGAAACATCTTGTAACGTTCAGCATTCATGACACCATCTTGGAGCAGATTTGATCTTTATTGAGTGATGTAAGCATCCGTCCTGTGGGCTTGTGTTGTGCAAATTTGATAGATGGTCATCACATCAGCCATTTGGGCTGTATGACAGGATAGTGTTGATCTAGTTGCTTTCAGAACACAGAGGGGCCATTTCAAGAGCACCCATCTCATGACAGCACACCGAACTGGCAATAAAGTGTCCCAACAAAATGGTACTAGGTTTTGCAGTCTCATGTCCAGCAGTGCTATGGACACCAAATTCATGCCCAGGCAGTTTTGTCACTCCAACATTTAGAATATCTTTAGAAATCAGGAAGATACCTTGGGCTTGCATTATTGCTACATTTAATTTAGTCACTTTCCTTTAAGGACATTTACTTTAGAGCAAACCATCTCAGTAGCAAATTACTTTTTCATTATTGCTGGGTTTGGAGATCTCTCTCTACTTTGATGAGGCTGTTGTTACCTGAAGCACTCAGAGCTGCGATCAATACTGCTCCATTTACATCAACACTGCCCAAATCATAATTCTTAAAATGTACTTCATTGGTAGCAACAACATCGAGTCACATTTATATGATGCCTTCAGAATAGCAGAAAGTCTAAAGGCACAAACAAAAATTTGGCACCGAGCTACATAAAGAGATACATAAAGATGTGGAAACGTTAAGGGTCTAAACAGCTGAAAACATAGCCCACAACTGGTGATGTGCAAGAAGCCAGAGTTAGAGTCACGCAGAGATCTTGGAGATGTGTAGGGCTGGAGGAGGTTGCAGAGACTGGGTGGGACGAGGCCATTTGAGGGACTGGAAGGAAAGGATGGGAATTTTAAATTCTGGACATTGTAGAACTAGAGCTAACGCAGGTCACCGAGTACAGGGAAGAGTCAGAATGTTATGGTCTGAAATTGAGACATGAACACAAAACCTAGGTTGACTGTCCAGTGCTGAGGGAGTGCTGCACTGTCAGAAGTGCCAGCTTTCAAATCATCACAAAACCAAGGATGTAAACAATTCCAGGATACTATTTCAAAGAAGATTGGGGGACTTCTCCTTAGTGTCTTAGCTGATATTTATCTGTCGTCCAGAATCACTAAAATAGAATATCTGGTCATTATCACATTGCTGCTTATGGAATCTTCCTGTGCATAAATTGGCTGCATTGTTTCCTTTCCTCTCTTTCTTTATTATCAAAGCTGCCATCCCATGTGAATCTGCTGTTGCTATTTATCATATAAATGAGCACTCCTTGTTTATATCATCCAATGTCATGTCCAGCACTTCATGTAGAAACCTTTAGCTGAGGCAGCCTTGAGATTGCAATCAGCTTTCTGGTTTCCACAATGCCATTGATTAATGTCAGTAACTGCAAGGGAAAGGAAAGTACAGAGATTTCTCAGCTACTGGCTGTGTCATGACTATTGGTGACGTACTGCTGGAATTACTCATGGAAAAGAGTAAAGCCTCTTCTCACCACTGACAGCCGAGTGCACATAAACTCTCAGATATTTCTCATTAACTACCGTTGTCATCATCAACATCAGTTTAATGGAGCCAACACGAAGGAGCTCATTACGATCTCATCTGTCACATTTTTGGGTCTGGGCTGGGAAGGATCTGACCAGAATTTCACTGCAATTGAAAACAAGGACAGGTTCAATGGGCAAACCAAAGAATGGCTCACAAGACTCGCTAAGCCCAGTAGGGCATTGCAAGTCACCAAGGCACCTAACTCCTCAAGCATCTGTAATTCATTCACTTATCTGACAAATCAATCCAAATATTTATCACCACTTCCATAACCACCCCACATTTTTCTAAGACCAGAAAAAAATTTTTTTTTTAGTTATTTAATTCTACATCTTTCCTATTGACATAACAGGATTTAATGTAATAATCCTAAATTCACATTATTTATATTTAAATGAAGTCCCTATAATAGTGAACTGGGTTTTTATCGCTTGAGACATATTTTTGTATAAGGTAGTGGACCTCCTGTGGCATTGCTCACAGAAAACTGGATAATTTTGAGGGACCAGGATCATTGAACCCATCCCATACGATGTATTATTCTGCTGCTAAATTACCTGATTAAGGTCACAAAATCTAATTATCCTTAAACAAAGGCTGAAGTTAATTGTGGTTTGATTGCAGATGGGAAGATAATTATTAATCTCAGGCTTGAAGTCAATGATGGCTCTGTTTCTTAAATTGTTTTATACCTGCAGCAGATCGTTGGTTAGTTCAGTTGGCTAGATGGCTAGAGAATGATGCCATTGACGTGGTTCAATTCCCATACTGGCTGTGATATTTCATGGAGGCCTTTCCCTGAGTAACGCAGAGTGACGTCCCTCAAGCGACAAGTTGCCAAAATTGTCCCTTTCTAATGGAGAGGGATGTGCCTATGGTCCTTTGGAGCAATGGCTGAGATGAGATACCTACAACAAAACATAATGTATAATGCATGATAGATAGGCACCAGGCAAAAAAAAACTTTTGAGATATGCTGCCATTTCTCAGAGGGGTTTGAGGATAAATGGCAAAAAAAAATCCAGGGAAGGAATGAGGATTTTTTTTTTTAACAAAGCGAATCGTTATGAACTAGATCTGATCTTCTGGAAGTACCAGTCCTACATTGGGATGAGCCACAAACAGTATCTTAGACCAGGATTTTCCGGCCCCACCATGGCAGGACCTGCCGCAGGAGATTCGATGGCCCAGCCAAAAGCCCATTAACTTTTGGTGAGACCGGATGATCCCGGTAGTGAGTAGGGATGGAAAATCCTGCCTTTAGTGTTCCACAAAGGAGGTTGTTAGAGTAGTACCATCTCCTTCACATTGACCCTGAGCCTCAAACTAGGGTGAGGACGGCCATCCCAGTGGTTATGAAGATCACCATCACCTTTCCTTTTTGTGAAACAGGATCTTTCCAAAAGAGGGGCAGACAATTAAATTGTCATACCTCACCATCCACAGAAGTATCCAGAAGGTCACAGAGGCACTGTATAGGAGGAAAGGGGACTTCATTCTCTTCTCCCTGAGGAGGGAAGACTAGGCTGAAAGGTCACGTTGCTTCACCAGGATAGGGGGCTTCTCAATGGTGCTGGGCAACATCAAATGCCTACACCTGGTTCTGCGGCGCCCCCATGTCAATGATGTGAGATACCACAACTATAAGGGCTGTGCAGCCACAACAAGAAATTCAACTTGGTGAGTGCCCGCTATCCTGGCAACACCCACAATGCTGTTATCCTGCGACAGTCCACAATATCAACTACCATTAGGCCTCTAAGGCAGACAACAAATGATCTCCTCCAAACACAACTAATGACCCCATCCTATATCTCACCATGAGGGCCTTCAGTGAAAAACAGCCACCCACAATGCTGCAGAACAAGGCATCAGTCCCCTGAAGCAGAGTTTTCCACTGCTTAGATCACTATGGGTAGTACATGCCCAACAGGGCCTCAGTGTTTGTGGGTGGTATGCTGCATCTTCCACAAGCTGCAAATTCTGAGGTTCCAGACATTAACCCCTAAGATCTGGAGGCCACCTCACGAGGAGGAGAAGTTTTGTGTGTGTGGTACATTGAGCAGTGTAAGAGATGGGTGGCACATTGGGTGATAGAGGTAGTGGGCTAGTGCATTCACTCACTTTGACCATCCAAGTATTTAAACTTTTCCTGGTTCTGCTGCCATATTCTGCAAGCCATACTTTGGGTATTGAGTACCTTTCCTACATGCCCCCAAGCCCTTTAGAGCTCAGTCTTGAGGGCTTCTTATCCCCTGCCAGAAACAAGGCCTCCCTCCTGGCCTCTGACTCACTGCAAAGTGTGTCCAGAGCCACATTGCTACAGTGGGGAAACCCCGTCTTCCCTTGGTGAGCCATCCCTCTTCACCCTTAGTGGCAAAATGTGATTATCCAGCAGCCTGCAGGCATGCTGCAACTTCCATTTCATAAAGATTGTGTCTTTAAAATGGGAAGTTGCCTGGTTTCTTTCTAACAATACTCATCCCCCTGCTGTGTGAAGAGGAGGCTGGCAATGAAATGGAGTTTGAGGATTTGCAGAAGCCACTTCCTTTATCAGGAAAATTAGGTGGGCAGAAAAAAAAAATTGGCTTGCCCATCTCACCTCTTCCAGGCATGGACATTCTGTGAATTATAGCCCCTGCACCCAAAAATCAGGGGACATGAACTTTGTGCTGTATAGTTCCATGTAGATGCTTCTCATTCACCCAGTTTCCTTAAGTGTTCCCAATCATGATCTAATAGATTGGAGGAACAGGCTTGAGGGGCCAAATGGCCTACTCCTGCTCAAATGTTCCAGCCAAAATTTCACTTGGTGAACTGACCTGAGAACCTCCTACCCTGAGTACATCCCACTTCAATGGTTTCTTCTGTCCACCATCCACCTGCCCTCATACTTCCCAGTTTAGCACATTGGGAGAGCGAGAGAGAACAAGGTGACTGAAAAAGAGGGGGAAAGTGTAAGAGAGTTATAGTCAGTGCGAAATGAAGGGTGAGCATATTTCTGATAAAGCTAGGCCCAAAAAGGTTTGAGAATAAATGAGTTAATCCTTAGTGTTACTTTTTGCCAAGAGAGCAGTGAATATGTCTGTAAATATATAGGGCCGAACTTTGCATTGGAGTTTCATGGCTTTCTCAGTGTAGCTTCAAGGCAATGGAGTAGGAAATTCTTTGGGAGCTGTTCCCCCAGCTAACTGCTGTTTGGTGGTCTCAGGGGTTTGTGCCACAGGTGATGAGTTCATAGAATCCATCCCATAGACATGGGCAGGAACATTGTAATTGAATGTAAATACCAGGAGCAGATTATCCACCCAGGTGTCAGCCGTGACTCAATGGGGGGCACTCTTACCTTGGAGTCAGGGGACTATGGGTTTAGGCACCATTGCAGGGACTTGAGAACCTTCTCCAGGTTGATACTGCTGTACTGAGGGAGTGTTGTATTATCAGAGGTGCTGCCTTAAGAGTGAGATGATGACCTGACTCTGTCTATCCTCTACGGTGGACGTAACGTTGCTTAAGGCACCACTTTGAAGATGGTCGGGGGCCCAGTGTCCTGATCAGTATTCATTACCCCCCCAAAAAGTGTAAAGAAATTACATGGTTATTATCACGTTGCTCTTCATGGGCCCTTGCTGTGTGCAAATTCTCTGCTGCATTTTCGACATTACAACAGTGACCGCATTTCAAAACATCCTAAATTCATTCAAGATGCTAATTAAGTGCAAGCATATTTGCCCAATCCCATCACTTCTGACCCTGTAACATCCTGCGTGTGAAGGACTAGTATCTTCCCTGCCATCCAGGGTTATTTCAGCAATAGGGGATTTAAAACTGAATGGGCGACCTTAGCCTGTGTAATTGAGCAGAGAGTGATAAACACAAGCTGGACATTGTTCTTTAAGTTAAATGCATTTCAGGCCGACTGTAGAAGCTGTTGATTATGCTGCCCAATGCCCAGGGTCTGCCTCTCCAATTCTTCACCCTCCTAATATTGCACAGTAACCTGCCCTCAGCAAAATCTGCTGGAGACAAAAATGGTCTATTGTGCCAGGTTTAACTCTCGTCAGGATGCCCCTGAACTTTCCAAAGTTGAAAATTGCGGCCAAATAAAAATAGATCAAATTAACCAATCTGCAATTCCAGTTGAGATCTGGTTACATGTCCCAGACTGCGTCCTACTCACTTTTCTGTCTGAAATGACTCCGGTTCCAATCTTCGCCCCTTTGGTCTTCCCAATCCCATATTTGCCTCAGTGCTTTAAGGATCCACTTTCTTTCAGTGTTCCACCTTCAATCTCCTTCTTCTCCAGTGTATACCCCACCACTTCTGCCAATGGTGTACAACACCTGCTTGCTCCAACATACCCTGAATATAGCCAGTGCCCCAATGATGCCAGTCTCTCAGTGATGAATGCTCCAATAGCCAATGAACCCAATAACCTCTTAGCTGTGCCAATGCAGACCCAATTCCCTTGATTCTCTTTAGATTAGAAAACCCTTCTTGAGTGCTTTCATCCTCCATCTCAATAGGTTCGTGCTCAGCCTCCATTGTGTATACTTCCTATGTGGTATTGTATATATTCCTTCTAACTGAAGCATTTCAGATACAGGAAGGGGAGCAGGAGAGTGGCTGTCCCCGGACTACCTGGGACAAGCACTTTCACTAAACTTTAGAACTTTAAACTAAAAAATGGTGCACTCTGATTAATTGTAAGGCACTTTACTTCACAGAAAACATTTGTTAATATGGCAGGAAAAATTGTATCAAGCTTCATGTACAAGACTTTAAAATCAAATTTTTTAGAATTAAATGTCAAAGGGCAATCTTACTGCTGGAATTCATCACTTTTAAATTCAACCAGTTTTTCCAGTCATTTTTATTAAGCAGTTCCATCAATATTTTACTGAGAAATCCTGAATTTTAATTTCCAACTTGTACACTTGCGACCTGATTCAGCCACCTCTACACTCCAGTTAATTTAAAACACATGGACTGTTAGCAAATTAAATTCCTACCCCTTCCAGAGGCCATTTCCTGGTCCATCAAGCTGTATGTATCGCGAACAATGCAGTAAATGTGTGACTTTATGCTTAGACAGCCAGATTCATGAAATATAATCTCCCCCTAACAGGCCTGCCCTCAGTTAATCTGTCCCAGTACAGCCTCCCCTTCAATAAAATCTCTGCCTCATGAAGTAAAACAACCATTTTAACCCCATCCATGTCAGCTAGAAGTGGTGCAGGCCATGGGAGGGGTAAGATCGTGGAAGAGGAGATGGCAGGGGTAGGCAACATAGGGAAAGGGAAAGTAGGATGGAGGGGAAGGTCATAAGGTGGCAGGGGCAGTAAGAGGGCAGACAAAGATGGCATAAAAGCAAAGATCTGCAGATGCTGGAAATCCAAAACAAAAACAGAAACAGAAATACCTGGAAAAACTCAGCAGGTCTGACAGCATCAGTGGAGAAGAGCACAGTTGACGTTTCGAGTCCTCATGACCCTTCAACAGAACTAAGTAAAAATAGGATTGAAAAGATGGCAACCTGGTTGCATGTCCTGGACTGCCTCCTGCCACTTTTTCTCTCTGCAGGAATTCAAATTCCAATTTTCCTCCTTTTGGTCCCCTCAGCTCGATCTTTGTCTCCGTGGTTTCAGGGCCCAACTTCTCACAGTGTTCCTGGTCCCACCTTCAACGTTTCAACATCTTCCTTTTTCTCCAGTGTTCTGCCCACCACTCCTGCCTTTGATGTAACACACCTCCTTTGTTCCAATGTACACTGAATGCAACCACTGCCCTCGTGTTTCCAGTCTCCCAGTGTCAAATGCTCCAACCAGTCTCCCCAATAACCCCTTAACTGTGCTGATGCACATCCAATTCTCTTGATTCCCTCTAGATTAGTAGACTCCTCCTTCAGTGCTTTCAAGCCAGTTGAGAGTTGAACCAAGATGGTAAGATGGTAGGGGGTGGCAGTTTGCCTCCTCCCCATCATTTATGCTTTACCCAGTTGTGAGATTGGAAACAGTACTAGTAGAGAGGCAGTCAGGAATCTGAAAGCAGCAGGAGTGCAGAGGCAGTTGGGAGATTGAAAACAGTGTGAGTGCAGAGAATCACAGAATCGTTACAGTGCAGAACAAAGCCAATCAGCCTATCAAACCTGCACTGGCTCTCTGAAAGAGCATTCTATCTAGACCCACTCCTCTGCCTTATCCCTGTAACCTTGCACATTCTTTCTGTTCAGATAGCAATCCAATTCCCTTTTGAATACCTCGACTGCCTCCACCACCCTCTCAGAAAGTTTGTTCCAGACTCCAAACGTCCCCTGGGTGAAAATGTTTTCCTCACATCACTTTTACTCCTTTTGTCAATTATTTTGAATCTGTGCCCTTTAGTTCCTGATGCTGTCTTGAGTGGGAACAGTTTCTCACTATCTACTCTGTCCATACCCCACAGGATCTTGAACACCTCTATCAAGTTCCGTCTCAGCCTTATTTTCTCTAAGGAAACCAGTCCCAACCTCTCCAATTGCTCCAAACCCCAATTGAGGTTACCAGAGGTCAAGCCTGATCCCAGGGTGGGACCCAGCTTGGTAGATCCTAAATTTAATTTGTTTGTTTAGATACGTGGAGAGGAGCTACTGAACAGAGTCACCGGAGTCAGCTAATTAACCTTTAACAAGAGCATAAAACATTTATAAAACAAGAAAAGATGAACTATATTTCAATACTCCTTCACACAAAACATATACTTTTACAGATATATACAGATTTGTAAGAATAACACAAGTTACAAAAGCTATCTTATACCCTAATGTTCACAGTAAGTACATAGTCCAGGTAAACCAATTGGCAACCTGTGGTCAGACACAACACACTCTGAAACCAAGTGACAGGTGACACCCCAGACAGATGCTATGGATCTAGCCTCAACTTCCCTCAGATGTTTGTCACACTGTGAGCCAACTAGTCTAACTGAACTCCATCTTTCACATGAAGGTTTCCAATCTCCACTTTCCAAGAACTCACCTTGGAATCTTCTCCCAAACCGACACTTTCTCTCAGCCTCCTTCTGCAAAGGCTCATCTCCAGGGTTTCAAACTCTCCTTCCAGTGTTCCTCTCCCCTGGGTCATCACATGTATTCAAGCTGTCCTCCACACTCTCTCACCGACTCAGCTGTCAATAGTACACCACTGCTTCACATGCCTATAACAAAGAATTGCAGACCTTCTGTTGCCTCTTTGGACCTTCTAACTTCTCATAAGCCTTTATATCGCTTTGACTCTGCTTCCTGCAGCTTGAAGTTTGGAGCCTTTCTCTGCCCCTCACTCTTAACTTCACTTAACAGGACCTTTTCCAGGTTCCTGTCCTTCCTTTGACTAGAAGGTCTGTTTGGGACTCTCTCCTGTTCCACGCCTCAGGAATCTTGGGACTTTCTTCTTTAACTTGGGACTTGCTATCTGTCCCTTTTGCTCCAGTCTCTCTCTGGCAGCTACTTTCTACCAACTGGCTATCTGGCCCTTCTGCTTGGCAGCTGTATTCAAAACTGAACACAAATGCTGCTGTTTCTAGTTTCTTCTCTGTGTGTCTGTGGGAGAGACATGTCCCTCGGGACACCTGTTGCTAGGCAACAGCCCAGTTTTTCTACTCTTGCATTTCCTTAACTTCTCTTATAAACTCTCATTAGAAATGCAGGCACCTTTTAAAGTGAAACTAAAACTCAACTTGACCTTTTCTTAACACACACAAACAGAAATACAAATCAAATTAAAACATTAAAGCTGAAGCTCATTCCTAATACCCACAAATACCAAAATAACCTACTTAAACTGTCTCCATTTCCTAGCACAATCTATCGTCATAGCTACAGTTCTTCATCCCTGGAATCATTCTTGTGAATCTCCTCTGTATTCTCTGAAATGCCTTCACATCCTTCTTCAGGTATGGAGCCCAGAACTGAATGCAGTACTCCAGATGAAGGCTAACTAGTGCCTTATGCAAGTTCAACATGACTTCCTTATTCTTGTACTCAATGCTGCTATTAATAAAGCCTAAGATATTATATGCTTTAGTAACTGCTCTCTCAATATGTCCTGTCATCTTCAATGATCCATATACAAATATACCAAGGTCCCTCTGTTCCTGTACCTCCTTTAGAGTTTCTCTTCTTATTTTATACTGTCTCTCAGTATTCTTCCTGCCAAGAATGAATCATCTCACACTTCTCTGCATTGAACTTTATCCGTCACTTGTCTGTCCAATCCAGCAACATGTCTATGTCCTTTTGAAGTTCAAGACTATCATCATCACAGTTGACAATTTTTCTATTTTTGTATTATCTGCAAATTTTGAAATCATGCCCTAAATAACAGTCTAGGTCAGCAATATATATCAGGAAGAGCAAGGGTCTTAACACTGACCCTCGAGGAACTCCACTACAACTTTCCTCCAATCTGAAAAAACAACCACTTAACACTGCTCTCTGTTTCCTGTCACTCAGCCAATTTCTTATCCAAGTGCCCTGCATTCCCTTTTATTCCATGAGCTAGAATTAGGCTCACAAATCTGTTGCATAGCACTGTATCTAATGTTTTTTAAAAATCCATATACACCTTATCAACAGTGTTGCCTTTATCAACCTTCTCTGTAACCTCCTCAAAAAACTCCAGCAAGTTAGTTAGCCATGATTTTCCCTTAATTAATCCATGCTGGATTTCTTTAATTATCCTGCACTTGTCCAAGTGAATATTGATTTTGTCACAATCTATAGTTTCCAGAATTTTCCCTACCACTGAAGTCAAACTGTCTGGTCTATAGTTGTGGCTTTATCCTTTCCCCCCACACCATCCCAACACCATTTTTTGAACAGGAATATGACATTTGCAGTTCCCCAGTCCTCTGGCACCACCCCTGTGTTTAAGGAAGACTGGAAGATTATCATTAGTGCCCCTGCAATTTCCACTCTCACTTCTCTCAGTACCCTTGGATGCCTCTCATCTGGTCTTGGTACCTAATTGATTTTAAGTAAAGATAGCCTTTCCAACACCTCCTCCTTCTCAATTGTAAATTGTACTATTTACCTCCTCCCCCACCTCAGCCTGGGTAGCATTGTCTTCCTTTGTAAAGACAAACGCAAAGAACTCGCTTAATCCCTCCGCTATTTCTCCAGCCTCTACATGCAAATCCCCATTTTCTTACCCCTAATCCACCCCTACTATTTCCTTTGCCAATCTTTTATTACTTATATGCTTGTGGAAGACCTTGGGGTTCCCTTTTATATTATCTGCCAGCCTCTTTTCATGCTCTCTCCTTGCTTTTCTTATTCGCTTTTTTCACTTCCCCTCTGGACCTTCTATATTCAACCTGATCCTCCATTGTATTTTCTACCTGACATCTGTTGTATGTGAAATTCCTCCTTTTTATCTTCATCTTTATGTCTCCCAACTGCCAGGGCACTCTGGATTTATTTGTCCTACCTTTCTCCTTTCAAGGGAATATACCTTGACATTGCCTGAATGTTGCCCATTGTTTTCTGCCAACATTTGATTCTGACTCACTAGACTCAGATGCATTCTTAATCCCATTGAAATTGGCTTCCCCCAAATTAATTATCCCTGCTCAGATCTCTAGTACCCAGATTTCCATGTTTCAGTCAATGAAACCCCGTACCTATAGGAAACCAGCTAGTGATGTAAAACAGTGTGATTTTGATTGGTGTCCTCACAGGTGAAGTTGCCAGCACAGGCAAAGAGCCCATCAGTCACCAGTCAGACTGTTGACTGGGAGATTTGTTAAGGGCTGTGGTTACTTTGACAGTTACTGGGCCACAAGATTCATCAGGGGGCAGGTCTTCTTCTAGGAGGTTTTAGATATCTGACACCACCTGACATGCTAGCCTGAATCCCCTGAGACACTGGTGTTCAGCCATGTCAAGGAAGATCAGCCTCACGTGTGTATACCCTGTTAGATGGGTAGTGCCTCCTTTGAACCGTACCCCTCTCCTCCTTTTGCTGTTCAGTTGCAGGTTTCTCAACAGCAGGATGGTGCTGGTCATCTTGGTCCTCATCTCATGTCCAACCTAAGGCAGTTAAGGTATCAGCTGTACTGATATGATATCGTGTCAGCTGTGGCTGGGTTACTACCATTCTCACCTGCTTTTGAGTCAGAATGTTGTGTCTTTACCTCCCGCTCCAGGACTTGAGCAGGGAAATCTAGCCTGACACTCCAGTGCTGCACTTTCGGAGGTGCTGTCTTTGGGATGAGTTACTAGGAGGCCCCATCTGCCCTCTCAGGGAGATATAAAAACTCCCATGACACTATTTCAGAGCACAGCTTTCGAACCACGGGAGGTATCCCTGGTGATAAAAGCAAAATACTGAGAATGCTGGAAATCTGAAACAAAAACAGAAAATGCTGGAAAAACTTGGTAGGTCTAACAGCATCAGTGGAGAGAAAGACAGAGTTAACGTTTTGAGTCCGTATGACTCCGTATGGCTCTAAAGAAGAGTCATACGGACTCGAAACTTTAACTCTGTCTATCTCTCCACCAATGTTGTTAGACCTGCTGAGTTTTTTCCAGCGTTTTCTGTTTTTGTTTGAATTATCCCTGGTGATTGGCCAGTCTTTAAGCTTGAATTAACAACATAAAAACAGATTATCTGGTCATTGTCACATTATTGTGCGCTAGTTGGCTGCAGCAATTCATTCATTGCAACACTTTAAAGATACTCCCTTGGATGCAAAGCATTTTGGGATATCCTGGGGTCATGAAATGCACCATAGTAATGCAAATCTTTCTTTAGAAAACCTCTAAATAGTATAAAGTAGACACTTAGCAAACGCCCTTTAGCAGATAAGAAAGCAGTTGTGTGTAATGTGCATTTATTACAGTATTTCCTGGCTCTTTCCTGAGTCAGCTCTTTCAATTGCTACTGTGTACTTGCCTTCCTTTCACTGACAGCTTTGAGGAAGCCCTGGAAACAGGTGGTTCTACCTTTAAATTTGGAATTGTTGAAGTAACCCTCTAAATGAGCGGCTAGCGTACATTAATAGGTAACTTGTCTCTTCCGAGAGGATTGCTTACACACAGTTTAACATATTCAAGTTAGGCATGGAAGTCAGCAAGTCAGGGCTAGTATCTTGACACACTAACATTTTTGTCAAGTTTAACACCACCACTGTACTCAAACCCACTGCTCCTGCAGGATAAAATTCCTTTATTGATCCCTGTATGGTAAGACAAGGGTGATGAGTTGGAAAATACTGACAATTTGGCACCCACAATATCATAGGGAATCACAGTTGTATGTATCATGTTTGGCCAGATTTGAGCTGTTTCGAGTTACCCTAAATTAACCCAACCTAACCAGGGCCAAGAAGATATTCTGCCAACAACCTTAGCAAAGTGCAGCATTTGGTGATAAAGCAAATCCCAAAAAATGAAGAGCAGTACACAACTGGAGCTGTTACGTTTCTTTATTTTTCCAAACTTTTCCAAAGCAAAAATGCAAACATTACTCACCATGTTAACTTTAAGAGTGGTTTGAACTTGAGACAGGAATCGATGGGGTGAGGTGACAGGCATGTCCATCCCTGGAGTATCTGGCCTGCGAGGTCTAAACTTCCTGGCCTCATTTGAATGCTGACTCTTGTTTGAAGGGGGCAGGAATCTAAATTAGTTTGGAGAGGTGGATAAGGTGATGGAAATGATTGCTGGAAATGTAAGGACAGATTCCAGAGTAATGGAGATCGACATGTCTGTGATCAGGCGAAGGGGTAAGCATGGAATGGAAAGGCCCAAGGGTATCCCAGAGGACCATCACTCATGTTTCTCCTGACCCATGAGGTATCTCTATAAAAGTAAATACAAATTAAGTTTACCTGGGCCTCCTGGGGCTGGTTTCACTGTCGCGGGCCAGGGATTGTGGGGGGTGGAGTTGAGCCTATAGTTAAAATAGCCTAAAGGGCAAAGGTGTCATTGGGGTGCAACACTTACACTTAAATTAGGCCCCAACCTCTTTGGGTTTGTCATCTTCTTACTTGAAATCAGCTAGCCACAGAATGACAGAATCTCTACAGTGCAGAAGGAGGCCATTCGGCCCATTGAGACTGCAGTGGCTCTCTGAAAGACCGTTCCACTGAACCCCACTCTTGTGGCTTATCCCTGTAACCTAGCACATTCTTTTCAGATTGGAGTCCAATTCCTTTTTGAATACCTCAATCGAACCTGCCTCCACTACTCGTTCAGGAAGTTCATTCCAGACTCCAAGCACCCTCAGGGTGAAAAAATTTTTCCTCACATCAATTTTACTGCTTTTTCCAATTACTTTGAATTTGTGCCCTCTAGTTCTTGATGCTCTCTTGAGTGGGAACAGTTTCTCACTATTTACCCTGTCCATACCCCTCAGGATCTTGAATATCTCTATCAAGTCTCCTCTCAGTCTTCTTTCCTCCAAGGAAAACAGTCCAAACCTCTCCAATCTATCCTCAGAGCTACAGTTCTTCATCCCTGGAATTATTCTTGTGAATCTCCTCTGTATTCTCTACAATGCCTTCACATCCTTCCTCAATATGGCACCCAGAACTGGATGCAGTACGCCAGATGAAGCCATCTAATGTCTTATGTTAGTTCAACATGACCTCCTTGGCCTTCTACACTGTTCCAATGAAGCTGAATGTAAGCTTGTGGAACAGTGCCTTATCTTTCAGTTAGGCACTTTATAGTCTTCCAGACTGAATATTGAGTTCAGCAATTTCAGTCATAACCATTGATCACACATTTGCAGCAGTTGCTGGTAACAATTCTGCTTTTGACAATTACCGCTCCTCTAGAGCTGTCTTTTGCCTTGCACTATTATTTCTTTTGTCATATGTGAAGAAGTGAAGTTCAGTGATGGTAGTGGCTTCAACCTTCTTTCCATTACATCTCTGACTAGCCATTCTGCTTTGTACCTGCTTTATGAAGAAACCTTAAATCACTATGCCAAGGTATGAGGAACTAAAATCAACTGAAGGATAAATAGAGAGACAAGTACCTAAGAAGAAAACTTGGAGAATAAGCTGAAGAAGCTTCAGTACAGACTTGGAGGTTGAGGAATCCTCCAGAGTGAGTGGAAGCTCATTGCAAGACCCCTGAAGAAATTGCTGTAGTTTTAAAGCTTTTTAAAGAAAAGAAACTTAAGGACCAGAGGATAATAAACAGCAGGTGCTAGTGAAATGCAACACGGGCTGTGAGAACATCCCTTCTAAGCATTTTGGAAATGCTGAAATCTGAGTTTTTATAAGCACTCTAAACTGAAAGGGAAATAGCTTCAAACACTCATTTTAAATAAGGAGAGTAGATATTCTCCCAGACTAAAACAAAGGCATAACCAAGTTTCCAAGCCCATAGCAGTGCAGCTCAGTACAAATAATGCTGTACCGGCATTGATACGCTTGTTGCAAAATACAACCCCTCAAAGTTTTTTCAAAGATCTTCCCAGTAACAAGAACTCAGAAAAAGAGGGAAGTTAACTCTATCCTAGCAACTGCAGCCTGAGTAAAGAAAAAAGGTTATCGTCTTAAAGCAACAACACCTTTAAAGTGGACAATACAAGAAGCAAGAAAACAGATATGGATAGTAAATTGGATTTTGCTGCTGGGAATTTGAAATAAACCAGCTCAAAGACTAAGTGAGAACCCCAGTGATAATCGGACTTTGAATAAAACTGCACAAGGACAGAGTGAGAGTTTCAGCAAGAGTCAGGGATTTAACAAATAACTGGTGCGAGGATAGAGCAAGACTTTCAGAGAGAATTAGGGCTTTGAAAAATAACCGGATAGAGTGAGAGTCAATTAAGATTTTATTGTGTTTACTTAAGTTCCAATTTTGGTGCAGTAAATAAGTAATTTGAGGCATGACAAGGCTGCTCATACCCATCGAGTGCGCATCCTGCACCATGTGGGGACTCCAGGACGCTACTCATATCCTGGGCAAATACATGTGCAGAAAGTGCCACCAGATGGAAAAACTCGAGCACCGTAACTTGGGACTCGAGGAGCAGCTGGTGTCACTGAGGAGCTTTCACGAAGATGAGAGCAACATGGATAGCACGTTTCAGAAGATAGTCATCCCGCAGCCTAAGAAAGAGCAGGCAGAGAGGCACTGGGTGGCCGTCAGACAGACAGGAAAGGCAAGGCAGGTAGCACAGTAGACCCATGAGTAAATCCCACTTTCTAACAGGTATTCAGTTCTGAGTACCAATGGGGGAAAGGGTTCCTCTGGAGAGAGCAGCGAGAGTCATGAACAGAGCACCATGGATGCCTCAGCTCTGCAGGGAGAGAGGAGAAAAGGAAAGAGACCAATAGTGGTAGGGGAACAGACAGGCACTTCTGTGGTTGTAGACATGATTCCAGGATGGTATGTTGCCTCTCTGGTGCAAGGGTCATGGATATTACTGAGTGGCTTCAGAGTATTCTGAAGGGTGAGGGTGCTCAGCCAGTGGTCATTGTTCACATTGGTACCAACAATATAAACAGAAAAAGTGATGAGGTCCTGCAGGCTGAGTTCAGGAAGTTAAGAAAGAGATTAGCGAGCAGGACAATAAAGGTAGTAATCTCCGGATTACTCCCAGGCCACACATTAGTGAGTATGGAAATAGGAGAACACACCAGGTGAATGTACGGCTGGAGAGATGATGCAGGTGGGATGGCTTCATATTTCTGCAGCATTGAGGCTAGTTCTGGGGAAGGTGCGACCTGTAGAAGCTGGACGGTCTACACCTGAATAGTACCGTGACGAATGTCTCTGCAGGGAGATTTGCGCGTGTTGTTGGGGAGGGTTTAAACTAGGGGGTGGGGGGCGTGGGAACCTACAGGCATATTCAGTTAGGACAAATTCAGGGCAGGGAGTGGGAGACAGAAAATTAGCGGGTGACTCTGTAGAAGCAAAGGTTAAAAGATTTAAAGCACAGAAATTTGACAATGTTAAAAGGTATTTATTTAAATGCAAGGAGTATAGTAAATAAAGCCAATGAGCTGAGGGCTCAGATAGACACATGGCAGCATGATATCATTGCTATAATGGAAACTTGGCTTAAGGAGGGGCAAAATTGGCACCTCAACATCCCTGGATACAAAGTTTTCAAGCAGGATAAGGAGGGGGATAAAAAAAGGTGGGTCTGTAGCATTATTGGTTAAAGAATCAATCACAGCTGAGAGGAGAGATAATATACTAAATGAAGCATCAAATGGGGCCAGGAATAAAAATGGGGCAGCCACACTACTAACAGTGTACTGTAGACCCCCAAATAGTGAGAAGGAGATAGAAGAGCAAATATGTGGACAAATTTCTGAGTGCAAAAACAATAGGGCAGTAATAGTTGGGGACTTCAACTACCCTAATATCAACTGGGATATGAACAGTGTAATAGTTGCAATGGACACAGAATTCTTGAACTGTATTTAAGAGAACCTTTTTCAGCCAGCGCACAACAAGCCAAATGAGAGGGAGTGCAATTTTTGATTTAGTATTAGGGAATGAGGCTGGGCAAGTGGTGAAGTAGCACTGAGTGACTATTTTGAAGATAGTGACTATAATACAGTTAGATTTAGCATAATTCTGGAAAAAGATAAAGATAGAACAGGAGTAAACTGGGGTAAGACAAATTTTACGAAGCTGAGGGGTGACCTAGCGAAAGTGGACTGGTTACAACTGCTTGGAGGAAAATCATTGACAGTGGGAGGCTTTCAAAAGTGAGATTATAGGGGCACAGTGTAGACATGTCCCCACAAAGAAAAAGGGTGGTACTGCCAAATCTAGAGCCCCCTGGTTATCTAGAAGTATACAAGGTAAGATAAAGCAGAGAAAAAAGCTTATGACAGTCGCAAAAAACTTAATGCTGTAGAAAGTCTAGAGAATTGTAGAAAGTACAAGGGTGAAGTAAAGAAAGATAATGAGGAAAGCAGAGAAAGGATATGAAAAATATTAGCAGGTGAAATCAAAGAAAACTCATAGGTTTTACCAGTCCATTAAGAGCAAGAGAATAACTAAGGAAAGGGGTAGTGCCGAT
The DNA here is from genome assembly GCF_017639515.1 of Carcharodon carcharias. Taxonomy (NCBI): domain Eukaryota; kingdom Metazoa; phylum Chordata; class Chondrichthyes; order Lamniformes; family Lamnidae; genus Carcharodon; species Carcharodon carcharias. The sequence goes on from NC_054491.1 coordinate 40,705,372, forward strand.
CAGAAATGTACATGGCAACTTGTGCCCTAACTCTGAAAACATGGGCAGGGTTCTCAATGAGTACATTGTCGCTAAGGATGTAGCAGATATACTAGTTAAAGAGGAGGGAGGTGAAATATTAGATGCAGTAAGTATAGTGAGAGAGGATGTACTGGAGGGACTGACATCCTTGAAGGTGGATAGGTCACCAGGGCCAGATGGATTATTCCCAAGACTGTTAAAAGAAGCCAGGGAAGAAATAGCGGATGTTCTGAGGATCATTTTCCAATCCTTACTCAATACAGGCGAGGTACCAGAGGAATAGAGGTCTGCGAATGTTGTACCATTATTTAAAAAGGTTGCGCAAGATAGACCAAATAATTATAGGCTGACTTCTGTGGTGGGCAAATTATTAGAATCAATTCTGAGAGACAGGATAAACTATCACTTAGAAAGGCATGGATTAATCAGGGATAGTCAGCATGGTTTTGTTTGGTGAACTTGTTTTACTAATTTAATCAAATTTTTTGAGGAAGTAACAAGGAGGATTGATGAGGGTAGTGCACTGGATGTTGTCTACATGGATTTTAGTAAGGAATTTGACAAGGTCCCACATGGCAGATTGGTCAGAAAAGTAAAATTTATCTAACAAATTTGTTTGAATTTTTTGAGGAGGTGACTAGTTGTGTAGATGAGGGTAGTGCTGTTGATGTAGACTACATGGACGTCAGTAAAGTTTTTGGCAAGGTCCCACATAGGAAAATGGTCAAGAATGTAAGAGCCCATAGCATCCAGGGCAACTTGGCAAATTGGATCCAAAATTGGCTTAGTGGTAGGAGGCAGAGGGTGATGGTCGGTGGTTGTTTTTGCGATTGGAAGCCTGAGACGAGTAGTGTACCACAGAGATTGGTGCTGGGACCCTTACTGTTTGCAGTGTACATTAATGATTTATATGTGAACATAGGAGGTACGATCAGTAATTTTGCAGATGACACGAAAATTGGTGGTGTCGTAAATAGTGAGGAGGAAAGCCTTAGATTACAGGATGATATAGATGGGCTGGTAAGATGGGCAGAGCAGTGGCAAATAGAATTTAATCCTGAGAAGTGTGAGGTGATGCATTTTGAGAGGACCAACACGGCAAGGGAATACACAATGAATGATAGGACCCAGGAAGTACAGAGGATCAGAGGGATCTTGGTGAGCGTGTCCATAGATCTCTGAAGGTAGCAGGGCAGGTAGATAAGGTGGTTAAGAAGACATATGGGATACTTGCCTTTATTAGCTGAGACATAGAATTTAAGAGCAGGGAGGTTATGTTGAAGCATAAAACATTAGTTAGGCCACAGCTGGAGTACTGTGCACAGTTCTGGTAGCCATACTATCAGAAAGATGTGATTGCACTGGCAAGGATGCAGAGGAGACGTGAAGACAGGCTGGATAGGCTAGGGTTGTTTTCCTTAGAGAAGGCTGAGGGAGGACCTGAAAGAGGTAAACAAAATTATAAAGGCATAGATAGGGTAGATAGGAAGAAATTTTTCCCCTTAGCGGAGGAGTCAATAACAATGGGGCATCGATTTAAGGTAAGGGGCAGGAGGTCTAGAGGAAATTTGAGAGAATTTTTTTCACCCAAAGGGTGGTTGGAATCTGGAACATACTGCCTGAGGGGGTGGTGGAGGCAGGAACCCTCACAACATTAAAGAAGGATTTAGATGAGCACTTGAAACACCATAGCATACAGAACTACAGGCCAAGTGCTGGAAAATGGGGTTAGAATAGATAGGTGTTTGATGACCAGCACAGACACAATGGGCCGAAGGGCCTGTTTCTGTGCTGTATAATTCTTATGACTATGATTCTAAAAGCCCATGGGATACAGGGGAAGGTGGCAGAGTTGGATCCAAAATTGACTCAGGAATCAAAGGGTAATGGTTGATGGATGTTTTTGCAAATGGAAAATGGATTCCAGTGGTGTTCCACAGGGCTCAGTGTTGGGTCCCTTTGTTGTATATATTAATGATTTGGACTTAAATGTGGGTGACATGTTTGGGAAATTTGCAGATGACATAAAAATTGGCCGTGTGGTTGATAGTGAAGAGGATAGCTGTCGACTCCAGGATGATATCAATGGTTTGTTGAGTGGGCAGAAAAGTGATAAATGGAATTCAGTCCAGAAATTTGTGAGGTAACACATTTGGGGATGGCAAACAAAGCTAGGGAATACATAATAAATGGGAGGATATTGGGAGGGGTAGAGGAAGTGAAAGACCTTGGTGTGTATATCCACAGGTGCCTGAAGGTGACAGGACAGGTGGATAAGGTGTTAAAGAAAAGATATTGAGTGCTTTCCTTTATTGGACAAGACATAGAATACAAAAGCAGGGATGCAATGATTGAACCATAAAGAATGTTGATTGGGCCACAGCTGGAATTTTGTGTACAGTTCTGCTCACATTTACAGGAAGGACATAATTGCTCTGGAGAGAGTACAGAATAGATTTACAAGAATGTTGCCAGGGCTTGGAATTTGCAACTATGAGGAAAGATTGGATAGGCTGGTGTTTTTTACTTTGGAACTGAGGAGACTGAGGGGTGACCTGATTGAAATGTATCAGATTATGAGGGGCCTAGATAGAGTGCAAAGAGATGCCTTGTTTCTCCTTGCAGAGAGGTCAATTAACAGGGGGCACAAATTAAGTGTGATTGGTAGAAGGATTAGAGGGTACATAAGGAAAACCTTTTATACCCAGAGGGTGGTGGTTGTTTGGAATTCACGGCCTGGTTTGGTGGTGGAGGCAGAAACACTCAACTCATTTAAAAGGTACCTGGATCTGCATCTAAAGTGCTGTAACCTGCAAGGCTGAGGACCAGGTGCTGGAAGGTGGGATTAAAATGGGCAGCTAGTTTTTTATTTTTTATTTTTTGGGCAGCACAGACATGATGGGCTGAATGGCTTTTTACTGTGCTGTAACTTTTCTATAGTCCTATGGTTCCTTACTCTTGTACTCAATGCCCAAATAATAAAGCCTAAGATATTCTCTGCTTTATTAACTGCTATCTCAACATGCCCTGTCATCTTCAGTGACTTATGTACATACACACCGAGGTCCCTCTGTTCCTGCACCTCCTTTAGAGTTTCTCCCTTTATTTTAATACTGTCTCTCCATATTCTTCCTGCTAAAAATTTATCGCCTCATGCTTGTCTGCATTGAACTTCATCTGCCACTTGTCTACCCTATCCACCAACATGTCTATATCCTTTTGAAGTTCAAAACTATTCTCATCACAGTTGACAAGTTTTCCAATCTTTGTATCATCAGCAAATTTTGAAGTCAAGCCCTGAATACTACTGTCTAGGTCATTGATATATATCAACAAGGGCAAGGATCCCAACACTGACCCCTGAGGAAATCCACTACAGACCTTCCTCCAGTCTGAAAAAAACAACCACTTATCACTGCTCTCTGTTTCCTGTCACCCAGCTAATTTCTTATTTAAGTACCTATTTTCCCCTTTGTTCCATGATCTAGAATTTTGTTCACAATTCTGTTGTGTGGCATTGTATCCAATGCCTTTTGAAAATCCATATGTACCACATCAACAGCATTGCCCTTATCAACCTTCTCTGTTACATCCTCAAAAAACTCCAGCAAGTTAGTTAAACATGATTTTCCCTTAATTAATTCATGTTGGCTTTCCTTAATTATCCTGCACTTGTCTATGTGATGATTGATTTTGTCCCAAACTGTAGTTTCCAGAACTTTCCCAATCACTGAAGTCAAGCTGATTGGTCTGTTGTTGAGACTTTATCTTTGCGCCCTTTTGAGTAAGGGTGTAACATTCACAATTCTCCTGTCCTCTGGCACCACCCACTGTGCCTAAGGAAGACTGGAAGATTATCACTAGTGCCCCTGCAATTTCCACTCTCACTTCCCACGTACTCTTGGATGCATCTCATACGGTCCTGGCACCTTATCAATTTTAAGTAAAGATGGCCTTCCTAATGCCTCCTCCTTCTCAATTGTGAATTATTCTATTGTGCCAGTTATCTCTTCCAGGGTAGTATGCCTCGGCCAATCAGCGTCACTCTGACAATCAATCAGCACCCTTTTCTCCTGTGGTTTAAATTGTTGTGATCATTTGAAATTTGGCATTCTTGCATTTGTCCTGATGAGTTCAAGACAACAAACTTCACCAACATGTCTCTTTTCATCAATAACCAACCATCCCTTCCAGATTGGGCATAGCTTCACAATTATTAAACAAGCTAAAAGGCAACTTGTTACCCAGGAATGAAGAATGGGCAATGTGGTGTAAAGTATTACATTTCATGTGATGCTTCTAAGGAACAGAAACTTCACACTATAATATTTCCCCATATACCTATGTTGAACTAGAAAATCTTAAATTTTCCTTTTCCTAGTGCTCCTGCATTGTGCAACACCTGTGGCTTCAGGAAAACCAGAAGTAGGCTGCTCAGATCCTGTTCTAATGGCTGAGATGCTCATGCCGATGATCTCTAGGTTTTGGAGCCCATGAGGGGCTTCACAAAAGGCTATTCCACTTGCACCTGCTCAAGGGCAGTATTGGCCAATGGGAGAGGAGGCAGCATGTCAGATACTGACAGGGGTTGGGGGAGAAAGGTGGGGGAAACAGGGGAGAAGTGGGATTCTTCTGTGCGCAGTTCTCAATTCCTTATCCACTTGTGCCATCTTTCACTTCATGGGCCAACAGAACTTCCTTCCTACCACCCTGTTGTAAGGCCAAGATTAAGGCATCTACCATCCTATATGAATCAGCATCCTTGTTGATATCAGGACCATGGCCATGGTCAAGGCGCATGAACTGATTGAATTGCCATGTTAGCCATTCCATACAAACCATGAAAGAAAACATACTCACAATGCCCTGCAACTTCATCCCTTTTGTGCTTGAGGTGCAATCTCTCTGCAATTGTGGGCAGTGTGCTTGAAAGGCTGATTATAATGGTCTAAATTTACTGCATCCCCTCAATCATTTGCCATTTCACCGATGCCTTGGATTCAGCATCTGTGTCCAGCTAAGCAAAGCTTGGAGAGAGCTGCAGCCTCAGACAGGCACTCTCCAAAGCTGTCCCTGACATCTCTGCCTGATTTAGTGTTAGGGTTAAATGTAAGTCAACAAATGAAAGCCCAACTATTTATAAAAGTGTTCCAACCGACATGCGAGTATCTGTGCCTGTGCATGGCAAACTGGAGTGCTGTGAGGGTGCACATTCAAAAGGAATCAGCATCTCTGATACCTCGTTTGTGAGTCCCATAGACTCCTGCATGATATGGCAAGGTTAAAAGGCACTAATCTCCAATGGTTCCTCCTCTGCAGTTATCAGCTGTGAGATTTGTAGAAGACCACCTTCAGTTCTCTCCTTCTCCCTTGTGTTCTATACTCTTTTCTCCTGCAATGGGGGAGGAAAATAGGCCTAGGAGTGGCCCTTATGTGTTAAGCTTAAATACAGTGCATTTTGTGAGTCTGACTATCAAGAGAGGCATAAATTGTATAGGGACAAGAGCGAGTCATAGTGGTGGATGAAGAGATCAGGATACGAAGAAATGCACAGAAATATAGTTCATTCATGAAAGCACTGAATCCAGGAGTGAGGGCACTACCCCACTGTTGCCAACCTTCTGGGCCACCTTTGGCCATGCTTTCTTTGTGGCAGCTGCAGACTTTCTCCTCCTCCTTGGGGAAGAATATCTTTTTCTGAAACGTCATTCACCCAATAGTACACAAAGGGAGATGTCATTGACATGAAGCACAACCTTTGATGTACTGAACCAATGATCACATCTTGTCACTTCATGCTTCCAATTTCAAACCTCTCCAATTTCTACCAGTGGATTTTTTAAAAATTCATTCCTGGGATGTGGGCATCACTGACTAGGCCAGCATTTATTGCCCATCCCTAGTTGCCCTTGAGAAGGTGGTGGTGAGCTGCCTTCTTGAACCACTGCAGTCCATGTGGTGTAGGTACACCTACAGCGCTGTTAGGGAGGGAGTTCCATGAATCTGACCCAGCGACAGTGAAGGAACAGCGATATATTTCCAAGTTAGTGTGGTGAGTGACTTAGAGGGGAACTTCCAGATGGTGGTGTTCCCATCTAACTGCTGCCCTTGTCCTTCTAGATGGTAGTGGTTGAGGGTTTGGTAGGTGCTATCTAAGGAGCCTTGGCGAATTCCTGCAGTGCATCCTGCAGATGGTACACACTGCTGTTACTATGCGTCGTTGGTGGAGGGAGTGAATGTTTGTGGATATGGTACTAATCAAGCGGGCTGATTTGTCCTGGACTGTGTCAAGCTTCTTGAATGTTGTGGGAGCTGCACTCATCCAAGCAAGTGGGGAGAATTCCATTACACTCCTGACTTGTGCCTTGCAGATGGCGGACAGGCTTTGCGGAGTCAGGAGGTGAGTTACTCATTACAGGATCCTAGCCTCTGACCTACTCTTGTAGCCACAGTATTTATATGGCTAGTCCAGTTCAGTTTCTGGTCAATGATAACCCCTAGGATGTTAATAGTGGGAGATTTAGTGGTGGTAATGCCATTGAACGTCAAGGGGTGATGGTTAGCTTCTCTCTTGTTGGAGGTGGTCATTCCTGGCATTTCTGTGGCACAAATGTTATTCTGTGATTTTGTGACAGAATGTTTATGTCAGCTCAAGCTTGGAGATTGTTCAGATCTTGCTGCATTTGGACATGGGCTGTGTCAGTATCTGAGGAGTTGCAAATGGTGCTGAACATTGTGCAATCATCAGTGAACATCCCCACCTCTGACCTTATGTTGGAAGGAGGGTCGTTGATGAAGCAGTTGAAGACGGTTGGGCTGAGGATTCTATCCTGAGGAGCTCCTGCAGTGATGCCCTGAGCTGAGATGTCTGACCTCCAACAACCATGACCATCTTCCTTTCTGCTAGGTATGAATCCAACCAGCAGAGAGTTTTCCCCCTGGTTCCCATTGACTCCAGTGTTGTGAGGGCTCCTTGATGCCACACTCAGTCAAGGGCAGTCACTCTCACCTCGCCTCAGGGGTTCAGCTCTTTTGTCCTTTTTAGCTCTTTTTAAATACTGGGGTTAACATCACATAATGTGGAACATCATCACACTCTTTTGTGCACAATTGACACCAAATCCAGAAGTAAAATCATAATTCCACTAACACATACATTGAACCTAGTTCTGGGTTGCTCATGGGATACATTTTGCCAAAACCTGGCTCAAATAAGGCAGAACTGGGTGCTAAACATTCCTTGATACAAGGTATTTAGGGAAGTAAAGAAAGGGGGTGTGTCAGTATTGATAACTGATGGATTACAATGTTGATTGTTATGTAGTTGCCAGTTTTCTATATAGCTTATATATCTGATTTATATCAGCTCAATGCAGAGATGTCATTCGTTCTAAATTACAACAGATTCATTTACAGTGCTTTAAAATATCTCAGCAATTACATGATTCCAGCCTAGATTCCAGGACATTCAGTCAATTAACTCTCTAGCTCTACCTTCAGGCTTAAGTAATTATGCACATTGAACACAGACCAGGGGACAGACCAACACAATCAAACACTGATCAATTAAACAATTGAACACTATATCTTTTCCCCCTTTTAACTAAGGACGTTATTTTAAATTAAATCATTCAAAACAATAAACATATTTCGATCAAGTCATTTCTTAGAGTTCAACTTGTCTATTTTTTCTAAGTGAATAAATAGTGTTTGAGATACAAAGTTCTCTTAGATCTGCAATTAGATCTACGAATCTGAAGCAGTGCAATAGTCATACAGTTAAACATGTCAGCTACTCAGTTGCATGAACCAGCAAGATATTCAACCTCGAAGTTGTACTGATGATGATGATCTGACCACCTGTAGATGTGTGGAGGTCAATGAGTTGAACCTGAAGTAGCCAACAACATAGTCAGCGCTTGATGATCAGTGCGGAGAGTGAGCTTTCTAACTTAGAGATACATGTGCCAATTTTCACAAACAGAGATGCAGGCTAGTGCTTCCCACTCTCCAGTAGAGTATTTGTGTTCCATTTGTAACAATGTGTGTGACACATAGCAGCAATTGGCCGTTCACTTCCTTTAATGTACTGTGAGGGTACAGCTCCAATTGTGGTTCCTGATACATCTGTTGTGACATACATTTCCGCATGTGGGATAAAATGCATTAGGGAGGAGATGTTCGCTTCATATTTCAAGTTTCAAACACTGTTTGCTGTATGATTGTCCATTCCCACTGTTCATCCTTGTACAGTAGCTTCCGAAGAGGCTCTGTGATCTTAGAAATGAATTTATGGTATAAGTTGGTAATATCGATAAATTATGCCAACTCTTTCATATTATTCAGTGTCAGAAGTGCATGAAAGTCTTTGACATTGTTGTGTATAGACTTTACTCCAGCTGTTGTTTCTCTATACCCTCGAAAGTCAATCTTGGTTGCCGCAAATGTATATTTGTCCTTGCTGAGCATCTAATTGTGTTGTATAAGTTGCATGAGTACCACTGATAACCACCTTCTTCTGTTTTGTCCCTTCCTTGGACAACTATGTCATCATATAGGTTCAACAGCCCCTCAACATCTGACAAGACTGAAGGAATGATTTTCTGGAATATGCTAGGTGCTGAACTTAATCCATAGGGAATCCTGCTGTACTGAAATAAACTTTCATGAATAACAAAAGCTGCAAGATATCAGCTTTGTTCTTCTCAAGGTATCTAAAGATAGCTCCATTGCATATTGAGCTTTGTGAAGGCTGTGGAGTTATGAAATGATGCTGACAATTCCTAGATTGTAGGATATTAATACTTGACCAGAATGACAGCTTTTTTGATTGCCTTAAGATCGATGCATAGCCTAATTTGGCCATTTTTCCATTGTGCAATGACTAGATTTGATATCCACAGCAACGAGTCAATTCACTCAATGATACCACCTGATTCTATCCATTTCAGCTCCTGTGATACTTTGGCATGGATTGCAAATGGTAACTGTCTCAAATTCTATGAATCTGGTGGAATTGATCTGTCAACATGAGGATCATGACAGTATCCCTTGATCTCCCCAAATCTGGTACATATCTGGTACATCTGGTACAATCTGGCATGTATAGTCTGTAGCATTGATCATGTTAATGTGTGCTCTGGTGGTGCCTTCAACTTTTAATCCAAGCTTATCGAAAAGGTTTACTCCCATTAGGCATCTGCCCTTAGCTACATAGAGAGTGAACCTGTCTGGGGTAAGGTTTTTGTAGTGGACCAGAACTGTGATCATTCCCAAACTGGAATGATTGTCAGAAACTTGAAGAGTGTCTTTTGTGGGGGTGAAAGAGAATTGTGAAAAATACTGATGGTAGAGTTGGTCACTGAAAATAGATACTTATACGCCCCACATAGCTAAGAAGCAACACTGAGATGCCCATGATCTCGACTAAGCATTCATTAAAATGGCCTGGTGCTTTATCTTTTGTGATGGTATATACATCTCGTACCTCCCCCTCAGGAAGGGACTCCACATGTCAAATGGAGAAATCCTTCTTCTTCGATGACTTGTGTGTCTTTGCAAAATGGATCCGTGATTTTCAATTTTACCTCGAGCTGGACATGTGTTGTGACTCAGTGAGCATTCCCACAATTTGGCCACCATTATGAAGGTATCTGACTGCGATGAGGCATGTGTTGATGAAGCTTCTGAAAATTCCTTGTCTGGAACTCTTGCAGTTGAGCTGGTTGAGCAAGCTGTGTCTGCAACCTTGAGTCTGAGGGTGCATTGATGTGTAACCTTTCTGAATCTAACATTGCAGATTTGATTTGGACTGTCAACATCGCGGCTTTTTCCAAGGTTGAATCATCATCCTCCATGAGGAGACATTCCCTAATTTGTGGAACTGAAGTCTTTTCAATTAATTGGTCACAAATGATTTCATTGGTTAGTGTGCCAAATTTACACGTAGAACCAATTGCTGCAAAGCTTCCACATATTTAATGGGTTCACCAGTTCACTGACATCTCTGACAGAATATATATATTGTTCGGTCATCACACTTTCCTTTGGCTCAAAGTATTTTTCAAGAGCACTTAGTGCCATATCAAACCTGGAAGTGCCTTCTGTGAGCTGCTTGAATATTTTCTGGCTCTCTGCTCCAAGACAATTTACAAGCATCTCTTTCTTCTGGATCGTGCTACATCTGGACTGTCCATTCCCATAGTGCAAAGTAGGTCTTCAACCCCCAAATCCATCATCTTTGTGATATGGGAGGATCTCCCAGTGATGAAAGAAATGGTTCTGGAGATGGTAAAGTTAAACTTTCCTCAACTGTCCTTGTCGCCACTTGTGTTATGTCTTTGCTAGTTTTCTGTGTACCTTCAATATCTGACTTATCTCAGAGCAATGCTAAGATGACACTAGTTGTAAATCTACAACAGGTTTATTTATAGTACTTTAAAATATCTCAGCAATTACAGGATTTCTAAGCACAAGCCCTCAGCCCACATTCCTGAACCTTCTGTAAGGTGTCAGTTGGTTAACTCTCTAGCTCCACCCACAACTTTAAGCAATCAAGTTCAGTGAACACAGATCAGTAAACAGCCCAATACAATAAATCAATTAAAACATTGAATAGTACACTGGAGATGAAAGATGTTCCAGAGGTGTCAAGGGCAAAATCTATTTAGTTAGAGCTAAGAAACATTACTTATTGGTAATGGGTGCTTTATATAGGTCACCAGTTAGTGTGATGGATGCAGAGGAACAAATTAGCAAGGAAATTACAGAAGAAAAATAGAGTGCTAATAATTAGGAGTTTTAATTATCCTGATATAGACGGGGATAGTAATAGTATACAGGGCAGAGAGGGGCAAGAATTTCTTGAGTGTGATTAGGAGAATTTTCTACATCAATATGTTTCTAGTCCAGTGAGGAAGGAGGCATTGCTGGATCTGGCTCTTGAAATAAGGTGGGTCAAATAGATCAAGTGTCAGTAGGGAATCATTTAGGGGAGAGTGATCATTGTATCATAACGTTTTGGTTAGCTATGGAAAAGAACAAGCAGCAATCCAGAGTAAAAGTAGTTAATTGGGAGAGAGTTAATTTCAATGGGGTGAGAACAGATTTGGCCCAAGTAAATTGGAATCAAAAGCTTACAGGCAAAATTTTAACTGAATAATGGATACCATTAAACAAGAGTTAGTTTGGGGACAGTCAAGATCCATTCCCTGAGAGAGGAAGGCAAGTGTCATGATCCTCATAGAGGCTGATAACTTAAAAAAAAGGAACCCCCATAGCACCAACAGAAAAATAAATGATGGCCAAGATTTCACTTCTTACTGTAATAATCAAACTAAAGCCAACATACTTCAAATGTCAATTAACAAACAAATGATACTTCAAATAAAAAAGTTAATTTCACTTTAAATAGTCAATGCAATACAATTTACAAAACCACAAGCATTCTCTCCTCAACATAAATAATATTAAACTTAACTACCAAGTACAACACTGTGTATTTCCCAGATGGAGATTTACCTCAAACATGGTAGGCCCAAAATCCCTTCAAAAAGCCGTCTTAAAACACCTGATTGCCACAGGCCCCCAAAAGGCACATCTTTCCCAGCCTCACTTTTTGGCTCATGGAACCCACCTTTTTGGTTCCTTTTGCTAGTTGCTATGACTTCCCATCTCAGCTGCCTTAAACCCACAGCATTACCATCAGTGTCTGTGTCTTTGCTTTCTGTGACTGAACCTAGTCCCTCTGTAGAACTAAAGCTGTAATTTCATATCCCAATTAGCTATCTATTTACTTTTTGCTTCAGCTCCATAGCAACCTCAGCGAGAGGTTGCTCCTGGTGCTCATAATCTAATGATGTCATAGTGAAGAAGTTCAATTAACCCATCTTTCCAGAATTATCTTAGTTTCACTTTGGTCTTGAAGGAACATCTCACAAAAAGAGAATACAGGCTTTTCCCCAAAGTACAAGGGTCATCACACAGGGAAATCAAAGCCAGAACTCCCCGAATAATGAAGTAGACAGTTTGATGAAACAAAAAAAGGCACATGTCGGGCTGATGATTGAAACGAGAACCAGCTAAATATATAAAGTTCAGAGCAGAAGTGAACAAAGAAATGAGAAGTAAAGAAAGGGTATGAGAAGAGAGCAGCAGCTAATGTAAATCTGACTCCAGAAATCTTCAATAGGCTGATAAATAGTAAAAGTGTGATAAAAGGAGTAGGGCTGATTAGGGATCTAAAAGGGGATTTGTGCATGGAGGCATGGCTGAGGTACTAAACTTTGCATCTGTCTTTACCAAGTAAAAAGTTTCTTCCAAAGTCATTGTGAAAGAGTAGGTAGTTGACACACTGGATAGGCTAAAATTTGATAAAGCATAGCTATTAGAAAGGTCGTCTGTACTTAAAACTCATTATTTATCAAGGACCTGATCACTCATTTGAGGATAATGAGGGAAGTAAAGGTAACACACTGGCCATAATCTTCAAATTCCCCTTAAATATTGGGATGGTACCAAAGGACTGGAGAATTGTAAGTGTTATATTTATGTTCAAAAAATGATAGGCCCAGGACTACAGGCCAAACATTTTAACCATGGTGGTGAGAGAGTCTTTAGAAAGTGATAATCTGGGCCAAAATTAACAGTCACTTGGGCAGATTAATGTGGATTTATTAAGGAAGGCCAGCATGAATTTGTTAAGGGAATTATTTTTTATTCATTCATGGGGTGTGTGATGCTGATGGGATGTGGGTGTTGCTGGCTAGGCCAGCATTTATTGCCCATCCCTAATTGCTCTTGAGAAGATGTTGGTGAGCTGCCTTCTTAAACTGCTGCAGTTCATGTCATATAGGTAAAAACACAGTGCTGTTAGGGTGGGAGTTCCAGGATTTTGACCCAGCGACAATGAAGGAAAGGTGATATATTTCCAAGTCAAGTTGATAAGTGGCTTGGAGGGAAATTTCCACCTGATGATGTTCCCATGTGTCTTCTGCCCTTGTCCTTCTAGATGGTAGCAGTTGTGGGTTTGGAAGGTGCTGTCCAAGAGGCTTGATGAGTTCCTGCAGTGCACCTTGTAGATGGTACACACTGCTGCCACTGTGAATGAGAGAGTGAATGATTGTGGATATGGTGCCAGTCAAGCAGCCTGCTTTGTCTTGGATGGTGTCAAGCTTCTTCAGTGTTCTTGGAGCTACAATCACCCAGGCAAGTGGAGAGTATTCCATCACACTCCCGACTTGTGCCTTGTAGATGGTAGACAGGCTTTGGGGAGTCAGGAGGTGATCACAGGATTCCTGGCCTCTGACCTGCTCTTGTAGCCAGAGTATTTATATGGCTAGTCCAGTTCAGTTTCTGGTCAATGGTAACCCCCAGGATGTTGATAGTGGGGGAATTCAGTGATGGTAATGCCACTGAGCGTCAAGGGGCAATGGTTAGATTCTCTCTTGTTGGAGATAGTCATTGCCTGGCACTTGTATGGCACAAAGGTTACTTTCCACTTTTCAGCCCAAGCCTGGATATTGTCCAGGTCTTGCTGCATTTAGACATGGACTGTTTCAGTATCTGGGGAGTTGCAAATGCTGAACATTGTGCAATCATCAGCGAACATCCCCACTTCTGAACTTATGATGGAAGGATGGTCATTGATGAAGCAGCTGAAGATGGTTGTGCCTTGTGTTGCGTTCAACTACTTTGATTGAGTTTTTTGATGAGCTTACAGAAAGGATTGATGAGGGTAATGCAATTGATAGGTTTATGTGGACTTCCAGAAGGCTTTTGATTAAGAGCTACATAACAGGCTTGTCCACAAAGTTGAAGCCAATGGAATAAAGGGGAAAGTGGCCACATAGATATGAGGTTGATTGAGGGACAGGAAACAAACAGTAGTGGTGGAGGTTGTTTTTCAGACTGGAGGACAGTTATAAACTGGGTTCCCCAGTGCCAGTGCTAGGACCACTGCTTTTCTCGATCAACAGTAATGACATGACTTGGTTGTGCAAGGAACAATTTCAAAATTTGCAAATAACACAAAGCTTTGAAGCGTTGTTAACTGTGAGGAGGATAGTGAGAGACTTCAGTTGGACATCGATTGGCAGGTGGAATGGGTAAACACCTGGCAAATGAAATTTACCCAGAAAAATGTAAAGTCATACATGTTGGCAGGAAGAATAAGGAAAGGCAATTTAAAAAAGGGCACAATTCTAAAGCGGGTGCAGAGGCAGGTAGACCTTGGTGCTATGTACACAAATCAGTGAAGGTGGCAGGGCAGATTCAGAAAGTGGTCAATAAGCAATGGGATTCTGTGCTCTATAAATAGAGGCACAGACTACAAAAGCAAGGAAGCTGTGGTGAACATTTATTAAACACTAATTCACCCTTAACTGGAGTATTGTATCGAATTCTAGGCACCAACTTTAGGAAAGTTGTGAAGGCATCGTAGAGGATGCAGAAAAGGTTTACAAGAATGGTTCCAGGAATCAGAGACTTCAATTATGCGGTAAGATTGGCAAAGTTGAGACTGTTCTCTTAGAGAGGAGAAAGTTGAGAGCAGACTTAATAAATTATGATGGCTTTGGACAGAGTAGATAGAGAGAAACTGTTCCCATTCCCGTTGGGAATCAGAGGGCACAGGTTTGAAATGACTAGCAAAAGAGCCAGAGGTGACAGGAGGAAAAACTGGTTAGGATCCGGAATGCACTACCTGAGATTGTGACAAAGGTTCAATCCTAACTTTCAAAAGGGAGTTGGATAATTATCTGAAGAGAAAACTTTGGAGTTAGCTCGGATGGAGGAGACAGCGTGATAGTGGTAAAGTCATTGATTAGCAATCCAGAGGCCCAGACTAATGTTCTAGAGACACAGGCCCAGAAGTGGATGCATTATCTGCTCCCGCCCATGACCACAGCCTGGACACAATTGCATGCTGGTCAAGTAAAGGCTGGCCAGCCTGAAACATGCTCAGCACTGCCGGTGGGGGCTGGAACGTGGCAGGTGCCAGGTGCAATGATGACCTGGAGGGAGCATTTAAAAGGCCTCAGGCAGCTCCCTGAAAGCTGCCAGGAGTTGAAGAGGAGTCTCAGGGAGTTGTCCACCAGAGAGTGCAAGATCGTATGTTTGGCAGGAATGATAGCCTCAGCACCCGGTGTCAGGGCAGGTGGGAGGGCAATGCCAGTGGGCACTTTGCCCTACGACTCCCTGACAAGTGCCAGCATGCTCTCGTGGAGGCAGTGAGTGCCCAGCATGACATACTCATGCTGTGGGATGGCTAAAGGAGGCCACCCCACAGACGAAGATGGCCTGGACGGAGGTGGCTGCCCAGGTGAGCAGGCATGATGTTGTGCGCTGCACATGGATCCTGTTCCAGAAAAAGCTCAATGATCTTCTGCGCTCTGCAAGGGTGAGTACCAGCTTGGCATGGGACTGTGTTTAGATGTCTTGGAGGGTGGCCATTGTTCTGGTGCTCAGAGGTGTGAGATGCAGAGTACCAAATGGCACATATCCCTTTGTGTGTCAAGTTTGGGAGATGTGCCGGTTTGCCTTGTGCATGTAGAAGGGTGAGGTATGTTAATCTGATGGGCACCTCAACCTGCATCTCCTAGGGGCAGGGGTGGGGGGTGGAGGCAAGCCTGGGATGGTGTGGGAGGTAGAGGGTGCACTAATGAATGCAATTTTGCCCAGAAGAGAAGCCATAATGTGCTGGAGTGTGCACAGACTGGTGATGGTATCCTCGACATACTGATAGTTTCCAAGTTCAAGATGGACACATTAGACTTGGAATGCGAGCATGAAGCAAGGCCACAGGTTACAGAGAGGCAGGGCCTTGGATGAATATAAGGGCCCAGTGGACAAACAAGAGACTGGGGAAATGTATCAGAGCTGTAGGATTGTGGCATCTCCAAAGAGAAGTTCTAATCAACAGTCCCCATTGCTTGTCCAATCACAGTGCCTCAAGAGGCAGTTGTCCATTTAATCAATTGACATGTTCAGTTCCTCCCTCAGAAGTGCCACCCTCACGGTGCCTGATAGACCCTGTGGACCCTCCCTTGACACTCGAGGAGGAGCCACACACAGATGCACCTGCGTCATATCATCTCTCCAAATCAAGCTCCAGTGCAGATACAAATATGTCAGTGGGTAATAGCACGTCAGGTCAGTTGGTAGTGCACAATAGTGAGTGCACATCACACTCACTGGAGGAGCTGGTGGAGGACTGCTAGAGACCAGGAGCATGCTGAGTCCGAGGTAGAGCCTCTGGAGTCATCCATCATCAGATGCTGGATATCCAGCAGTATGTACGGGAGGTTCTGACAGAAGTCCCTGAGGGTCTACTTGCCATGGTCCCTGTTTTGGAGGAGTCCATTTGGAGCATAAGCACTGCATTGACCTGGAGCTCCGAGCACACAGACTCCTCCATTGAGAGAGTGGTGATTCTCATGGAGATGCAGCTCCAGGAACAGAATCAGGGGTTTCTGGGGCTGCGCTCAGACCTGAAAACCCTCACACTGGCAGTGGCGTTGGCAGGTCACTGCCAGTGTGAGAGATGAATGAGGCACTTGGTCACTCTGCTTGGCGCCCGTCCACCAATGGTGAGCAAGGAAGTTCAAACTAACCTCACACTGGCGGACAATCTGCATGTCACACCTGTGGGCTCCTCTCAGGGCACTCCAGATGCAGACAGCAGCTCCTCCACCCCTCTGCCAGCGCCCGTGGCTTCTGATAAGGCAGCGATGACTGAGGACTGCCCAGCCATGGCGCTGGACGCTCCCTCCCAGGTGGTGTCTGCACAGGCTCCGCCAGCCAGACGATGTCCACCAAGGACATCAGGGCCAACAGGACATCACAGTCAGCAGGCTGCCTCCAATGCCACAGCCAGCGAGGAAGGGGGGCACCCAGACACAGCAGTCATGTGCAGAAGCTGAACACAATATAAACACAAGAGGGGTTGCCACTGGTGGTATTACTACAGTTGAAACGTGTTTTATGTTCAAATTGTGTAAACATGGCCACCAGTTAAAGATGTTAAATATAAATTTGTTTCACGGTCCGAATGTGCTTTATGTTTCTCAGAGGTGTTGGGCATGGGAGTAGCTTGTGACAGACGGGAAGAGCTGCAAACTTTATCTGAGATAGTTTGATGACATAGGGGTGACAGGATGGCCTCATCAGGAACGCTCAGTAAGGAGGCATCACCCTTGCCCTCACTTTCAGGCCATGCTTTGGACGTCTATCTGAATGAATGGAGAATCAAGGCCTCCTGGGTTTCCCCACCTCCCACAGAGTTCATCACTCCTGCAGCCACAGCTTCACCCTGAGCCTCCTCTGGCTCCTCATCCGACCCATCAGTTGAGTTGTCCTATTCAGCCTGGGGAGCAGCCTCCCTGTCTTCATCGTCCAACAGGTCCCGCTTCGACAGAGCCAGAGTTCAGCACACAACAATAATAAGCAACAAACACTCTGGAGAATATTACAGTTCTCCCCCTGATCGGTCCAGGCCGTAGAACCTCATCTTGAACAGCCCAATGGTCCTCTCAATTACCGCCCTTGTAGAGGCATGACTTTGATTGTACCTCTCCTCTGCTTCTGTCCCTGGGGTGTCGGAGTGATGTCATAAGCCACCTTTGTCACCCAGAAGCCAACCATCCAACTGAGCTGGATCAACGAAAAGCCTTGGCACCTGGGAGTGACACAGGATGTATACATCATGGGAGCTGCTTTAGTACCTGGCAGAGTCATGCAAAATCTGTGTCCTGTGGTTGCAAACAATCTGGATGTTGATGGACCCTTTCTGTTGACAAAGACACCCAGCTCACCCGCTGATGCCTTTATGGCCACATGAGTGCAACTTATGGCTCCCTGGATGCAGGGGAAACCAGAAATTGCAGCAAAGCCATGGCTCGCTCAGCCTGGCTGGCTTCATCGGTCCAGAAATGAATGAAGTGCATGACCCATCTGAACAGAGCATCAGTGATCAGCTTGGCATAGCTGCAGGCAGCAGGTTGGGAAACACCACATAGATCACCCACTGAGCCTTGGAAGGAATGGGAGACGGAAACGTTCAGGGCCACTGTCACCTTTAGAACCATTGGCATAGGGTGGCCACCGACAGTTTGAGGTGATTTGTCAATCATGTGACAAATGGAGGTCACAGTCTCCCTAGAGAGGTGGGGCCTACTTCGGCACTGGACCTACATGTCCAGGTACCTGGAGCACTGCCTGTAGATTCCAATTGTAGTATAACAGCGTCTTCTGTGGACCCTTCCACCTTGCATTCCCTGCTGGTCCTGCACCCAATATGGCTGCACCTCACTTTCCACAGGTCGCCCTCTGGGATGCTGCCTGCAGACAGGTGCTCTCTCCTCCCTCCTGACCCTCTCCTCCTCAGAGGAGGTAGTCCCTCCAGCGGAGTGGACAATCCCTATTTGCTGGAATACAGATGGCACAGGATAGTGTTCTGAAGGGTGCACAGATCAGTAAACCTCTATGAAAGCTTGTCAGCCAGAGTCCTCCAGAAAACACAAAAATGCAAATATCAGACAGAAAAGAACCGACAACCACCTTTCACCTAAACTCCTGCCTACTCACAGAGCCACAACTCTGGACTACTTTTATCCCACCCTGGCTTGAGTTTCAATTAAAAGCGGGATGGCCACCTGCCTGTGTGGCCTGTGCGTCGAGCACAAAATCGCACAGGCCACATAACATTTCAAACAATTGCCTCTTTGATGAGTTCAAACCCCACCATGGCGTCTGGTGGGATTTAAATTCAAATAATGAATGAAAATATATTAATCCAGTGATATAGGAGGAACAGCAGTGAAAGGAAGCAAGTGGCCCAGAGCAGCTGCTTGAACTGCCTGAAATAACCAGTGTGCCGATTGCCTGTGAAATTGTATGCAGGGTAAACAAGGATGGTGTTAATGTTGGGGACTGTATTGTGTGGAAGGTGTTTCTTACTAAAATTAAGACATGGCAAAGACAGTTCATCACAGTAGTTGTAAAATGATAGAATCAAAGAATGATACAGCATAGAAGGAGACCATTTGGCCCATCATTCCTGTGGTGACTCTTTGGCAGATCTACCCAATTAATCCTTTTTCACTGACCTTTCCTCAAAGCCTAATAAACATATTTCCTTCACGTATTTATCGAATTCTCTTTTGAAAGCTCCTATTGAATCTCCACCACCCTTTCGGGCAAGGCATTCCTGATCATTACAAATTTGCTGTCTGAAAAAATTTTTTGTCACTCAAGTCCATGTCCTCTGGACACCAACTCTCCTGCTAATGGAAAAGCTATCAAAACATTTAGTGACATTGGGCACTGCTATCAAATCTGCCCTTTAATTTCTCTGCTCGAAGGAAATTGCCTAGTCCAATCCTATAACTGTAATCCTTCATTATGGAGCCATTTCAGTAGGTTTCTTCTGCAAATTCTCAAAAGCCTTGACATCCTTTCTAAAGTTTCATGCCCAGACTCGATTACAATACTGCAGCTAAGGCCTAACCAGTGGTTTTTTACTCTATGCTTAGCGATTGGCACCCATAAACCACATAATTCCGACTGCTGAAGACTGTCATAAAGAGATATTAATGTCTATTATGTTATTGGAAATTATTTTTAAGTTGGAATTGTAGTAGGGTCTGTGTCTATATGTGTGTATGTGTATGTCTGTGTGTGGTTTAATTGGATTAAAGCCTGCTGGTCTGGGTGTTTTGATGTATAGAAGTTTGAGGTGTTAATTAGATAAGTGTAAGGAGAAGAAGATAAAGCGTAAATTTGTCTTTGTTGAATAAACTATTCAAAAGAAAGGGTAAAATCTTGCACTTAGCTGGGAGGTGCCAAGCAACGTGTTTATGTTACTAATAAAATTGGTGGAATGAAAGGATTCTTGTTAGGAGAGGTAAAATTTTAAAAACCTAGTAATACAGCAGAAAAATTACATTCAAAAGGGAAGCTAAGTATAAACAGAAAGGAGTTTATGTGTGTGAGTCAGAGGTATTTAAGATCTAACCAGCCTGTAAGCCTACAACTGTGTCTGCAAAGGAACCAAATTGCAAGGAATTTGTAAGGTAAAATGTGCTTTGCCTGGTGTCTGGTTAAAGTCAATGGGTTATTGTTGCCTTGGTGAAGATTTACCTGGGAGTGATTAATTTGGGGATTTGTTTAAAAGTTACTATGGTAGTAATTTGTTGACATGTGTATGTGTTTAATTTGTTGTTAAATTTAATTTTATATAAAAAAGAAACCTTTCGAGGGTCAGTGGTCTTATTCCTGAATTCAGAGCTGCATCTCAAACATACCAATTGAAAATATTGGTTATGACAGTTCTTCAGATTTCCCCCTAAACAACTCAGCCTTTACCAACTGCTGTGTCATAACAGACAGGAGATACTAGTGATTTTAATGATCACTGATTTATATGGAACAATTTATATGGGCCAATCGGGTGTCATGGGCAGAATTTATGGGCAAATCTTTCCCCCATTGGCGGGAAAGTGCAGGGACAGACATGGGCGGGCGGCCCTCTGATCGATGCCCCCGATTGTGGGCGCACCACCATTTTTAGTGGGTGGGCCAATTAAGGTAGCCGTGCATGATGTCCTCAGGGAAGCCCTATGTGGGTGGCGGGGGGAGGGGGGGGTGGGATTCCTAAATTGGGAGTGCGCTAAGTGCCAAGTGACTAAGTGCTGCCTCAGCGAGATCGTTTCCCACAGTAAAAAAGTTAGTGTAGTGAAAAATTCATTCACCATCCATGTCCCCTCATGTGACAATGCCACATGAGTTGGGACATGGACATAACGTTAATTAAAAGTGTCTCTCAATTTTTTGATTCAGCAATGAAACCTCATCCCGCCCATGGATGAGGTTTCATGTTTTTTCAGGTGGCCGCCAGAGTTCCTGGCCTGCCCGTTAATCTTAAGATTGGATGGGCAAGTCTACTAATGAGGTTAATTGTTTTTTTGAATGGCCTAAGTAGGCCATTGACAGGTCGGCAGGCACACATCCAACTGGGATGCATGCCCGCCGAACTGACAATCTACGTGACATGGGGTGACATTGGCATGCACGACCGATGCCACCCCGCATCATTTTATGCATCGGTGAGTGTGCCCCCACCCCGTCTCGCTGACCGGAAGATGCTGGCCAATGTGTTTTCTTATTGCCTGTGATCAAGGTGTTTTTACATGTGAGGTGTGTATATTTTCTTACCCTCAAAATGGCTGCCACAACATAAATTATCCAGCAGCAAGCTTTTGTGACTTTAAAAATAAAGCAGGTTATTATTATCCCACACTTGCACCAGAGGTTTAGAAATGTGACGTCTCACTCACTTGACTGACACACAATATGACTCAGACAAAATTTAGATATAGATGAAGACAAAAACAATACAATTACAACTTGGAATTATTTTAGTCTACTTTGTCACAGTCAAGGTTTATTAGATGAGTTGACATCTTGAAAAGCAGAGGATTCTCAGTGAGCTGCAAGGTTTCTTGTCATTTGAGGTTTGGTCTCAGGTCAACTTGAAGTTGGAACAGGTCAGAACATACGAATGTACATATGAACATTTAAACAAGGAACAGGAGTAGGCCATTCGGCCCCTTGAGCCTACTCCGCCATTCAATAGGATAAGGGCTGATCTGATCATAACCTCAAATCTGCATCCTGCCTACCCCCAATAACCTGCCACCCCCCTTGCTGACTAAGAATATCCACTTCTGCCTGAAAAATATTCCAAGACTGCTTTCACCACCTTTTCAGGAAGAGAGTCCCAAAGAGTGTTTCTCATGTGTCGGTGCAGACTCGATGGGCTAAAGGGCCTTTTCTGCGCTATGTGATTCTGTGATTCTGTGACTCACTTTGTCTGAGAGAAAAAATGTCACCTCAACTCCATTTTAAATGGGAAACACCTTATTTTTAAACAGTGACCCATAGTTCTAGATTCTCCCATAAGAGGAAACATCCTCTCCACATCCAACCTTTCAAGACCCCTCAGGGTCTAATCTGTTTCAATCAAGTCGCCTCTTACTCTTCTAAACTCCAGCAGATACAAGCCTGGTCTGTTCAACCTTTCCTCATAAGACAGACCGCCCATTCCAGGTATTAGTCTGTTAAACCTTCTCTGAACTGCTACCAACGCATTTACATCCTTCCTTAAATAAGGTGACTTCAATACTCTACACAGTACTCCAAATGTGGTTGCACTAATGCTCTGCATAATTGAAGCATAACTTCCCTACTTTTGTATTCAATTCCCCCCACAATAAACGATAACATTCTATTAGCTTTCTGAATTACTTGCTGTACCTGCCTACTAGCCTTTGTGATTCATGAACTAGGACACCCAGATCCCTTTGTACCTCAGAGGTCCAAAACCTCTCACTATTTAGATAATATTCTTCTCATTCATTACTCCTGCCAAAATGGAAAATTTCACTTTTTCCCACATTATACCCCATTTGCCAGTTCTTTGCCCATTCACTTAACCTATCTATATCTTTTTGCAGCCTCCTTATGTCTTCTTCACAACTTACTTTCCTACCTATCTTTGTGCCATCCATTCCTTTATCTAAGTTATTTATATAAATCGTAAACAGTTGATGTCCCAGCACTGAACTCTGTGGCACACCATTCTTTACATCTTGCCAACTGAAAAAGACCCATTTAGCAAGCCAATCTTCTATCCATTCCAATATGTTACCCCCATACAACGAGCTTTTATTTTAATGCAATAACCTCTGATGTGGCACTTTATCAAATGCCTTCTGGAAATCTAAGCACAGCCATCCACTGGTTCCTCTTTATCCACAGCACATGTTACTTCCTCGAAAAACCCCAATAAGTTGGTTAAACATGATTTCCCTTTAACAAACCCATGTTGACTTAGCCTGTTTACCTTGAACATATCCAAGTACCCTGCTATAGCATCTTTAATAATAGTTTCTAGCGTTTTCCCCATGACAGATGTTAAGCTAACTTGCCTGTAGTTTCCTGCTTTCTGTCTCCCTCCCTTTTTGAACAGTGAAGTTACATTTGCTATCTTCCAATCTAATGGGACCTTCTCTGAATCTAGGGAGTTTTGGAAAATTAAAACCAATGCATCAACTATCTCACTAGACATTTCTTTGGAGACCCTAGGATGAAATCTATCAGGACCCAGGCACTTGTCAACCCACAGCTCCAACAATTTACTCAGTACCACTTACTTCTCTGGTGATTGTAATTTTCCTGACTTCTTCCTTCTCTTCCACTTCCTGATCTTTAGCTGCTTCTGGGACGTTACTTTATCCTCTATAATGAAAACTGATGCAAAATACTTGTTCAATTCATCTACCATCTCCTTGTTTTCCATTATCAATTCTCCAGGCTCACTTTCAATAGGACCAACACTCACTTTGTTAACTCTTTTCTTTTTTAAAAGAAACTCTTACTATTTGTTTTTATATTTCTGGCTAGCTTTCTCTTGTACTCTAATTTTTCCCCCCTTATTAATCTTTTAGTTATCCTTTGCTGTTCCTTATATTCTGTCCAATCTTCTGACTTGCCACCCATCTTTGCAAAATTATATACTTTTTCTTGAAGTTTGATACTATCTTTCACCTTTCTAGTTAACCATGGATGGTGTGCCAGTCCCTTGGACTTTTTCTTACTCGGTGGAATGTATCTATTCTGTGTATTCGAAAATATTCCCTTAACTGTTTGCCACTGCACTCTAATGACCTTTCCCTTAAACTAATTTGCCAATTTGCTTTAGCCAGCTCTGTTTTCGTGCCCTCATAATTTCCTTTATGTAAGTTTAAATCATAGTCTCAGACGCACTCCTTTCTCCTTCAAACTAAACGTAAAATTCAATCACAATATGGTCACTGCTAGCTGGGGGTGTCTTCACTATGAGATCATTAATTAATCCCATCTTGTTTCAAAATACTAAGTCTAGTATAGCCTGCCCTCTGGTTGTCTCCAGGCCATGCTGTTCCATGAAACTATCCCAAAAACATTCCATGAATTCCTCATCTAGACTACCTTTGGCCATTTGGCTATTCGAGTCTATATGTTGATTAAAATCTCCCATGATTATCATCGTATCTTTCTGACAAGTTCCCATTATTTCTCCCTTTATGTTCCACCCTATCATGTGCTTACAGTTAGGAGGCCTGTACATGACTCCATGTGACTTCTTGCCTTTTCAATTTCTCATCTCTACCCAACAGTTTCTACATCCTGGTTTCCTGAACTCGGGGTTTTCCCTCTCTATTGTGTTAATACCATCATTACCTAACAGAGCCACCCTCACCTTTCCCTCGCTTCCTGTCCTTCCTAAATGTCCTGTACCCTTCAATATTCAGGTCCCAATCCATGTCCTCCTGCAGCCACATCTTCATAATGATTATCAAATCGTAATTATTTATTTCTATGTGCAGTCTCAGTTTTGCTTTGTTTTTAAATGCATGTATTCAGAAACACAGCCTTCAGTTTTATCCTTTTATTCTTTTTATAACCTTTAGCCTCATCTGTTAATTTACTGTTACGTTTGTACTATCTATCCTTTCCCTCTCTATCCTGTCACGGTCTGTTTTCCATTTCCAGTAATAACACCTTTCTTTTTTGCCTTGTCTCGACTCTGATTTACCACATCTTCCCATATTTGATCCCTTGCCCCCGCTACTTAGTTTAAAGCCCTCTTTACCTCCTAGTTATGTGGCTCAAAAGAACACTGGTGCCAATACAGTTCAGGTGTAGACTGTCAAAATTACCCCAGTATTGGTGCCAGTGCCCAATGAACCAGAACCCACTTCTCCCACACCAGTCTTTGAGCCACGCATTCATCTGTCTAACCTGATCTGTCCTACGCCAATCTGCACGGAGCCCAGATAATAATCCAGAGGTTATGATCTTTAAGGTTCTGCTTCTTAATTTGATGCCAAGCTCCTCATACTGATTATGCAGAACCTCTTTCTTTTTCCTGCCTATGTCATTGATACCTACATGGGCCACAATGACTGGGTCCTCCCCCTCCCACTGCAAGTTCCTCTCCAGCCCCATGAAGATGTCCTGAACCCTGGCACCAGGCAGGCAACACAGCCAGCTGGACTCATGCTCTTTGCTGCAGAGAACAGTGTCAATCCCTCTGACTATATTGTCCCCTTACTATCACTTATCACTACATTCTTTGTTACTCCCCCGGCTTGAATGGCTTCCTGTACCACAGTGCCATGGCCAGTTAGCTCATCCACCCTGCAGCCCCCACTCTCATCCAAACAGGCTAAAAAAATCTCAAACCTGTTGGACAATTGCAAAGGCCAAGGCTCCTGCACACCTTCCCTCTGGGACACCTTACCTGCCTCACTTGCAGTCACACACTCCTGTCCCTGACCACTGACCAACTCACAAGAGAGAGTCCTTCTCCCACTTTCAAGGTATGGCTGTTCATTACCTTGGCCTCTTAGCTGACAGTTGCTGGTTCAATGAGTTTCTGATGGTCTCTCTGTCTGTAGGGCTGATGCTTGCTGTTTCAAAAACAGGCAACAAACATGGCTTTTTTATCCATGTGACATGATACAAGTCCAAAATGCTTTTCCGAGTAAAGTGGTGTATTAGGCTGATAAATTTTGTGTTGTAGCTTCTCACATTTTGAGAGTTTAAGGCAGCCAAAGTTTTTGTGTTTGGATGAAGGGCTATCACGATACAATGAAAGGTTGATGGGATCCATTTCAAATTTTTGTCTAACGCTTGTGGCATTTTGATCTGTCTTTTGACAATGGTAAAAGATGGAGATAAGTTATATACAAACCCCCATTGTCTGCAGGTTTGGATCCATCTTTTAACAATAAGATGTATGAATTTCACAAGTGGCTGTGAGGTTCCTTCTCTCGGGTTTATATTTAATCAGGCATTGGCCACTGAATGCACAGTCAGTTCAAATGCCAAAAATCACATGGTATGCTGTAGCCATCTTATCAGATTTTGTGTTCACTTTTTAAAATAAAGCTTTAAAAATTTGTAATCTCTTCATGCCTGCTATGGGCATGGCAAGAGTATGAATTCCATTCTTCTCAAATTCTCTGTATAGTCTTTGAATTAAATTGGAGGAAGCGATACTTCTAATGTTACCATGAAACATATTCAAAGATGTTCCTTTCCCTGGTTCAGGAACACTCAGACTGATTCTAACCTAATCTCCCATTAAACCAGCTACCTCAGCATTGGCCTGCAATGGAACCTGGCACCATTTGGTTATTTGAACTCAAAGTAGGTAACACTTTACTTGCTAGATCAAAGTAGGAGCTGTGTTCAAATTGTTCATACTACAAAACACTCCAACCATCCAGTAAATATGTTAAGTGTAGGATCAAGTGAAACTTTTCAATTATTTAATTTTGTCTCTACAATGGCTGGGCTTGTATAGAGTGATTTCTTGAAATTATAATATTCTTGGCCTTGTATTAACACAGAATATTTAGAGGCTGCTGCTGTAAGGAAAACACCAACTTTATTGGAACACATCCTACTGTGAGCTACATCTCAACACGAGGTTGTACAAGAGAGAGCAAGATCATGAGACATTGCATCACTTCCTACAATGGTGTATACTGTGTCTCATTAGCATATCTCACAGTTAGAATTAACCCTTTAGACTACAGAAATGAGCACTATCATTTTCTGGTGGAGATGAATCATTCTGGTAACAGATCAGAAAAGCCAGCGATTCTCTTTTGTGTTTGTTTCAAACCACCTTCATTAACAGTGGACAGAGGCCACACTGTATCTTTGTGAAAGAACATTTGTACTTTACACTTCAGCAACAACCTTGTGTCTTCAACTCGCAAAATGGTCATTAATGCAGTTCAGCAAGGTGAAAACTTGAAGAGTAGGGAGGAGTCTCCAGGCCAGCTGGCTCAATATAAAGTTTAATACACATTGACAGAGTTACTACAAACTTGGTCCTTTATTTAAATATGATAACAAGTTTTGAAATGTTCCACATATGTTGTTGGTACCTATGGAGGAGCCCAATCCATTATGACAGACAACACATTTCTGATGTGGAATGCGTGCACTCCATCGCCTGTCATATTTGACCCTAGGTGCCTGTTTTACAACTGTAAAATGGGTATAATACAATTGAATTTCTAGGCCTCCTATCTCCTCTAAATAGTTTGTAACAGGAATATTCCATTCCCAGTCCTGTCTCAGTCTAAACAATGTTTCTATTAATGATAATACATCATACCGCCAACAGTAATTTGTTCCTCTAGCTCATCAATTTTATTCCAAATAATTACAAATTATTCCAAGTACATATAACCTTTCTGTTAATGAACATTGGGCATTAAAGTATTTACAATACCTCCTCAACCCACCCAATCTGGTTCCCATCATTTATGTGCTGTCAACATGTTCCTGGTTGCAGAGAAGGATTTAAGGATTCAGGCATGCCTATAAAAGCCTATGCATTCACTCAATTCAAGACCAATTGCATAACATAAGGCAATGTTTAAAGAGAAATTAAATGTTTTCATCTCAGGGCAACCCATAGCCATCTGTTCATACCTCAAGTGGGCCATATCCATTCTCAGACCATGGATTCATAGGTGCAAAATAGCTTAACCTCAGGAAAATGGCTAGGTGAAAGGGTAAGGGTGAATCCTTTACCCTTAATCAAGCCAATCTATCTACTCCATGAATATGTGAATGAAAAGTGTCACTTCCAGAATCCAAGAACCAAGTTTTCCATTAATAAGTATACTTAAACGAAAGGGTACAAATGATGGGGGGATAACCTCTTACTTATAAGGCCTGAAGTGGACACTCAGGTCTCGTTTCATTACTGTGGTGAGGCACAAAGAGCGAATGAAGATTAGGCTGCTAATTTCATAGCACCACTCTGGCAATTATCAATTTGGTTGAGGGGATTGGAGGCCTGGGTGGGATGGATACAGGATGATCAAACACAGAGTTAAGTCAGAGGTCGGGGGATTGGGAAGTGTCAAAGATTGTGGTGGGATATTGGTGGTCTGCATTCTTTGAATATGAGGCTGGAAAGGTCACTTCCGTTCCTCATTTTTGGGGTAAGTGCATTTTAAAAATATAACTTCCTGGTAGCTGTAGGTCTGGTTTTGCCTCAAGCATTCATAATGAGGCTATCTGGTAGCTGCATCAACAGGAACTGAAGGTCAAAATCTGTTTCTCCAGATGGCCTCATTATGAATGCTTGTCTGAGATCCAAGACTCACTAATGGAATCAGCTCAAACGGGGGTCTGCTTGGACAGGTAGAAGGGGAGTGTTAGATTTGTTTGATTAATATCTTTCTGAGGTTATAGTAAGTTATTCTTTTTTTTGTTCTATTTTCTCAATGTCTGTATGTTTATTTGAACATGATTAATAGGTGAGAAGTGTGGTAAAGCTATTGTTATTGACACTATGACTGGCTTTGACTGATTGACATTTTTATAAGTTTAAGAGCAGCATTTTCTTTCAAAGGAGATTCCTGAATGGATGCTTTTTATTTCCTGAGCATTTCAAGACTCTGTTATTAAACGGCTCATTGGTTCTGTACATAGTGCATACTTGGTGAGTGGGTTTGAAGGATGCAGGGAGGCTTGGAGGGGAATGGGGGATATGAGGTGGCATGGGTAAGATTTTTAAACTTACCTGTGAAAATGTTCCCGAATGCAAACAATGCTTCACGATTCCTCCAAGAGTCAATCACTAAGGGACCTGACTCCACAAAAGTTGCAGGGGGAGGTGGGGTGGACTGGTTGGACTGCCCACCCCAGAAATGGAACTGGAAAGGGAGTTTGTGTTGCTGTGTGTGGGAGGGCTAATCACACGTTTATCCCATATCAGCAAAAATAGCCAGGAACAAGAATAGGGCAGGAATTCTAGAATTGGGTCCCACCTGCCATTTTTAGAGGGCTCATGAGTTTACTCAACTTGGCTAAAATCCAGCCTTTAACTCTGTTTCTCTTTCTCCAAAGCTGCTGCCCAGTCTGCTTGCATATTTCCCGCATTTTCTGCTTTGCTTTCAGATTTCAAACTTCTGAAGTATTTTCCTTTTGCATCTGATGTGATGTTGTGTCCTCAAGCCACTGGAACTATCCCAGATGATGTGTGAGTGGAGAAGGTGGGTTGTGCATGTGATACACAGTCTGGCATTTCTAAACTCGAATTCCCTTAGGTACAAGAGAGGAATATGTAAAAAACATGCAGGAGTTCAGATCTCCAACATCAAACAACACCAGAAAAAGAAGGCTTTGATCAACCAGAATATTTTGTAGAGAATAACATGCACTTCTTTAATAATGTTGACATCTATCCTAGTCCTGCAGACAATGTCGGTGTTATTTGAAAAGGGGTTTCACTGAGAATGAATCCTGCAATTACAGAACCTCACAGTTCAGTCAGCAGATTACTGCAAGCAACAAACAACTTTGTATTACACAGCTATTACTTACACAGGCAAGGGCAGTGAGTGGAAAACATTGGTTTTGGTTTCAGCAGACTGTGGTGACTATGCATGTACTGTTGACACTATGGATGAACTGCACTTCACTGCTGGACCTGATGTCCACTGAATCATTGGGGGGTAGCACAGCATTCAATAATACTAGAGGTGAAAGTGGCAATAATGTGAATCGGGCAGCCCATTTTAAAATAAGACCAATTATCATTCCTATTGAAGGAGTTGAACAGTCTAAAACACCTACCAATTTGCCAGTGTCTGAACAGCAATTTAGATTGTACTAAACACTAATTGGTTATTTGCGCTGTTGCCTCACAACAGACAATGAAAAGAACACTTACCATTTTGTTTCCCTCCCTTGTTGAATTTGTCCCCCCAGTCTCCTCTTCCTTTTATCCATTTATGACTTATTCTGTGTGGCCCCAGCACATTCCTCAAGCAGCTATTTTTCTTACCTAACTCAGGCGTTGGCTGATCTTGCTTGTTCTTTCCTTTTGGTCAGCAGTGTGTCTCCTCGTGAAACCGCTTAAATTATTTTTAAAAGTCATCAAATCAAGCTACTGAGAAATTTGAAGCCATCTGTAGGATTACTATTTGCCTGACAGGGATATACCTCACTTACTCAGGTCCAGAGAACTTAAGCACACACTGGCAGAAACAAGACTTAAAGATCAAGTTTAACCAATGAAACCCAGGCAGCTAACTAGAACAACCTCCTACTGTTGTTGAGCTAGAATCATCTGACCACCCCTGCCCACTGGGGTATTCTTTCCAAGGGTATTTATAGCCAAGCAGGAAGAACTCTGTTTACCCTGTCCCCCTCCTCCTCTATCAACTGTACTGCTGCAGATTCCATTAGTGAACAAGGCTTGCTGGTCATCATTAACAGTGTCCTGGAGTCTTTGCATCTGCCCATTTCTCCTTGGGGGCCATCACAGTTGAAATTGGATTCGGAACATAAGAACATAAGAAATAGGAGCAGGAGTTGGCCATTCAGCCCTTCGAGTGCACCCTGCTATTCAGTGGGATCATGGCTGATCTTTTAAGTCAACACTGTTTTCTTGCACTATCCCTGTATCCCATGATGTTTTTAATATGTAGAAATCTATCAATTTCAGTCTTGAACATATTCAGTGATTGAGCCTCCACAGCCCTCTGGGGCAGAGAATTCCAAATATTCACCACCCTTCGACTGAAGAAGTTCCTCTTCATCTCAGTCCTAAATGGCCTGCCCCATATTCTGAGGCTATGTTCTCTGGTTCTAGACCCCCACAGCCAAGGGAAACATCCTTCCTACATCTACCCTGTCAAACCCTGTAAGAATTGTGTATGCTTGAATGAGATCACCTCTCATTCTTCTAATCTCCAGAGAATAAAGGCCCAGTCTATTTAATCTTTCCTCATTGGACAATTCCTCCATCCCAGGAATTATTTTTGGTGAACATTCATTCCACTGCCCCTATGGCAAGAATATCTTTTCTTAAGTAAAGAGACCAAAACTGCACATAATATTACAGATGCGGTCTCCCCAAAGATGTATATAATTGCAGTAAGACCTCTTTACTACTATACTCAAATCCTCTTGTAATAAAGGTCGACATACCATTTATCTTCCTAATTGCTTGCTGTACCTGCATGTTAGCTTTCAGTGACTCGTGGACCTTCAGTGACTCAGGTCCCTTTGAAGTTTGAAACCTCCCAGCCTTTCACCATTTAATAAATACTCTGTATTTCTGTTTTTCCTACCAAAGTGGATAAGCTCACGTTTCTCCACAATTTCTTGCCCACTCACTTAGCCTCTCCAAATCCCCTTGAAGCGCTTGTATTCTCCTCACAACTGACACATCCACATAGTTTGGTATCACCTGCAAACTTGGAAATATTACATTTGATCCCCACATCCAAATCATTGATATATATATTGTGAATAGCTGTGGCCCAAGCACTGATCCTTGTGGTACCCCACTAGTCACAGCCTACCTACCTGAAAATGATCCAGTTATTTCTACTCTCTGTTTTCTGTCTGTCGGCCAGTTCTCAATCCATGCCAGGATATTATCCCAAATCCCATGTGCTCTAATTTTGTTTACTAATCTCTTGTGTCGGACCTTATCACAAGCTTTCTGAAAGTCTAAATATACCACATCCACCTGCTCCCCCTTATCTATTTTGCTAGTTACATCCTCAAAAAAACTCCAACATGTTTGTCAAACATGATTTTCCTTTCATAAATCCATGTCCACTCTGCCCAATCCTACCATTATTTTCTAAGATATCTGTTATCACGTCCTTAATCATAGATTCTAGAAGTTTCCCTCCTACTGACGTAAGGCTAACAGATCTTTCCTTTGCTCCTGTCGGTAGCAACTCTTTCAGGATGTATAGTTGGATGCTGATCAGGAACTAGCTCAATTTTTCTTTCCTCAACCTGAGCATCATGAGCCCAATTGTCCTGATGAAATCAGTTAACTCTGCATAAACATCAAACCATGGTCCAATATTATACCCACGGCACCACTGGGAAAGTGTTATACTGCGATGCTGGCTTCTTGAGTGCCCTGGATTTCATTGATTTTACTCTGTTCAACACATAGCTGTGTAGAGTAAATACCACGAGTGGGAATGCCCATGAACTGCAGCAAGCATTCAATGTTAAGAATTGTTTCACAAAGCACAAATGCAGAGGGCCAATTACCATGTTGCTGGTCTTTTATCACTGTCAATTGTAAACTAAACAGGAGGTTTAAGGAAGGATAACTGAATGATGAATAGCTGCTGGGAAGTCATTAACCTGTGGAACTAAATGCCCATGTTCTGTGTCTGTGCTTCTATATTAACATTCATACTAATCTTTGCAGGCAGAAGTGGTTGTGCTCTGAAGTTATGACTCATGAGTAAAGAATCAAATCCCTAATGTTAAGCTTGAAATACTTAATGAGTCCCACACCAGCGCAAGGATAGTCCTGGAGCAAAGTTGTGGGAAATTGAAGCTGAGATTGAGAAATCTAATTTGTCAGGAGGTGGTTGGTAATTCAGGTTTGTGAGTACTCATTGCCAGTTGAATCCTGCACAAGACAGAAGCATAGTATGATATTACGAGAATAAACGATTTGTTGCGATCTCCTCAGTCACATACCAGTATGTTTAGGCTTGATGGGCTGTAAGGCCTGCCCCACTCCTGCTTTTTGTTTTTAAATAGGAACATGATAGAAACAGGTATAGGTCATTCGGCTGTCTCAAGCATATTCTGCTAATCAATTCGACCATGGCTGATGTGATTTTTAACTCCATTTACTTGTCTTAGATCCATATCCCTTAATACCTAATAAAAATCTATCAATCTCAATTTTGACTCAACTTCAACAGCTTTTTGGAGAAGTCTGTTCCAGAGTTCCACTACCCTCTGTGTAAAGAAATGCTTCTTGACAGCAGTCCTGAAGAGCCCAGCTCTAATTTTATGGTTATGTGGCCTAGTTCCAGACTCCCTTTTGGCAATTTCACTGCCTTTGGGATTTTGTCAAGTTTGGTAACAATTTCACCTCTGATGTAGAAGTTGTCTATTCAAGCTTTACTTCCATGGTTTGCATATGTAATCAGTTCTGACACTGTAGTGCAATTGTGAGAGAGTGCGACATTTATGGAAATGCCTGTTTAGCTAGATAAAGAGGATCGATCGCCTGGGACTGTTTGAAGAAGAGCACATGGTCCCTTTGTGTTTTGATCAAAGTCTTCCCAATATCATGGAAGCAGGTGAACTGGTCGTTTGTAACATTGCTTTTTGTGAGACAACGTTGTGTGCAAATTGGTTGCTGCATTTTCCTACAATTCTGCAATGAATACTGAAATCTAAACCTATGTTATATTAAAGATACATTTACCCTGGGAGCGCTGTGGCACATCAACTTCAATCAATTCAATTCAAGGGAGAACCAAAAGTGCACAACTGTTCACATTTGTAATGGAAATTAGAAATGTTTTAAACTTGAGGTATTTTTTTTCACCTAAAGCAATGGTTCCTAAATTGTTGGTCGCGATCCTCATTGGGTTCACAGAAACAAGTGACTGGGGTCATGAGAAATAAAATACGGTAATGAATTGCAAGGTTAAGCACAAGGTATAATAGCATATACACTACATTTAGGATGGGAATCAAGCCCCACCAATCACATGTCTGTGTGATGTTTGTTACCAATATGCCACATTCATGAGGTTGATGCATTGAGTTTTAAGATTGCTTTTTTTCCTGGTTACATATGCACTCAAATGAAGAAAATTCCTATAACATGAGCAAATATGTTACCATTCATGCGGAAGTATCTCCGGCATAGACACAATGGGCCAAGTGGCCTCTCTCTGTGTCATAAACTTTCTATAATTCTAAGTTGTTCAATTTGTCATGGACTGTGCAGGAATTCAAAATGTAAACACATTTTCAAAAAGATATAGGGTAAAAGATAAGACCCTGAATATGGGCACCAAAGACATGGCAGTATAATGGTAACATCTCCAGATGAATAATCCAGTAGCCCAGGCAAATCCTTTACAGGTGTGTGTACAAATCCCACTGTGGCGGCTGTGAATTTAAATTCAATTAACAAAAGTCTAGAATTGAAAGCTGCTCTCAGTAATGGTGACCATGGACAGGATTTTCCAGTCCGGCAGTCGTTTTGCTGGTCTGTCAAATTTACCATCCTGCCCACATCGATTCTGGTGGCAAGTGGGACCAAAAAATTTAGGCCCATGGAACTATCATCAATTGTTATAAAAACCCATCTGGTTCATTAATGTTCTTTATGCCATTCTTACCTGGTCTGGGCTACATGTGACTCCAGACACAAGGCAACATGGCTGACTCTTAACTGCCCTCTGAAATAGCCTAGCAACCCTCCGAACAAACTTTGCACATGCAATGGCACCTGTGTGCCAATGGCTGTGCCTCCAGTTGTGTTCCCTATAATGTGCCCACCTATGTTGGTGACATGCCCACGACTGGCTCCCCACTGTGTTACAGCCTCCATGCACCTGATCAGTCCCTGATCCAGTCTACAATCTGCACACCCCCAACCAAAATCCCAAACTGCCCCTCAATGAGCTGATAATAACCTTATTAATTGGATTAATTGGCCTCATTTCCAAATCAGATTGGTTTCCAGGGCCAGTCTTCTCCCTCCCCAAGGAAAGTGGGAATGGCGATGTGAAACAGCATGTTGGCTAACGGCACTATTTTTAGCACCCACCTCCATCTGTTCCCACCCTCCTCAAGGATCCAAAATTCCTATCTTTAATACTTTACTGAACTGATAATCAACAAAGATAAAAACAAAAAAACTGCGGATGCTGGAAATCCAAAACAAAAACAGAATTACCTGGAAAAACTCAGCAGGTCTGGCAGCATCGGCGGAGAAGAAAAGAGTTGACGTTTCGAGTCCTCATGACCCTTCGACAGAACTTGAGTTCGAGTCCAGGAAAGAGCTGAAATATAAGCTGGTTTAAGGTGTGTGTGTGGGGGGCGGAGAGATAGAGAGACAGAGAGGTGGAGGGGGTTGGTGTGGTTGTAGCGACAAACAAGCAGTGATAGAAGCAGATCATCAAAAGATGTCAACAACAATAGTACAATAGAACACATAGGTGTTAAAGTTAAAGTTGGTGATATTATCTAAACGAATGTGCTAATTAAGAATGGATGGTAGGGCACTCAAGGTATAGCTCTAGTGGGTTTTTTTTTTTTATTTTATATAATGGAAATAGGTGGGAAAAGGAAAATCTTTATAATTTATTGGGGAAAAAAAAAAAAGAAGGGGGAAACAGAAAGGGGGTGGGGATGGGGGAGGGGACTCACGACCTAAAGTTGTTGAATTCAACATTCAGTCCGGAAGGCTGTAAAGTCCCTAGTCGGAAGATGAGGTGTTGTTCCTCCAGTTTGCGTTGGGCTTCACTGGAACAATGCAGCAAGCCAAGGACAGACATGTGGGCAAGAGAGCAGGGTGGAGTGTTAAAATGGCAAGCGACAGGGAGGTTTGGGTCATTCTTGCGGACAGACCGCAGGTGTTCTGCAAAGCGGTCGCCCAGTTTACGTTTGGTCTCTCCAATGTAGAGGAGACCACATTGGGAGCAACGAATGCAGTAGACTAAGTTGGGGGAAATGCAAGTGAAATGCTGCTTCACTTGAAAGGAGTGTTTGGGTCCTTGGACGGTGAGGAGAGAGGAAGTGAAGGGGCAGGTGTTGCATCTTTTGCGTGGGCAAGGGGTTGTGCCATAGGAGGGGGTTGAGGAGTAGGGGGTGATGGAGGAGTGGACCAGGGTGTCCCGGAGGGAGCGATCCCTACGGAATGCCGATAAGGGGGGTGAAGGGAAGATGTGTTTGGTAGTGGCATCATGCTGGAGTTGGCAACAAACTTTGACTTCTGCTTTTCCAATTCTGTGTAATCTCCACTGGATCACTGAACCCAGGGATTTGTCACTAATTTCTTAAAGTGCTACAATTGTGAGATTTATCAGATTATTGGTTTATAAAATTTTTATAGATTGGCATTGTAGCTTTAAGTGTGGTGTAGATGAAGAAGGTCATGAGACCTGCACTCCCTGACAGTAAGCCTAGTTGGTTTAATTATTGAAGATAGATCAAATGAAGACTCAGATTGTTTTATTGAGAAGGAGGTGCAAGGTGTTTACATTTGGAGACAATGACAGCAGTTTCTAAGTTTACAATGAACAGATTCTAAGTGTCCCAAAGTCCCACAAAGGTGTTACAGGTATTGAGTTGTAAACAATCGCGCTGTAAACGATCCTTTTATTTCTAAGGTGATAGTTAGTATCAAAGATAAGTGATTTGCATTTGTGCTTAGATTAAAAGCTAATATGTTTGCCATTGCCATGGGGAAGAGGGTAAAGGAAGCCATTTTGAGATTAGATTTCACAATAAGCCTAGGAAAATCATAGACAGACAGCAGTTGCAGTTTGGTCTTATGTAGTCTACAGTCAACTGAGAGGTAGAGAGTGAGAGATAGAAGCAGTCAGGCCAATATCTTAAGCAAAGAAAATACTGACTCCTAGGTATCTATATTATCGACAAGTAGCTAAATAGGTGAAGGGAAATTTTCAGAGGTCTGGAAGATGCAAAAATTAACAAATGGGACCTACAGTGCCTGTAAAAAAGTGAAGCAACATATCGAAAGCGTTGAGCAAGAGAAAAATCTACGTGAAATTCAAGCCATGTGCAAACTGAGTTTAAATCCTAATATTCTTCAGTTACATGAGGTATCTTGCTCTAATATGTGAACTAATGGACATGAATATCTATGAGCCTATACAAGGGTGGAGGGACCAATTATCTGAAGGTAAAATGAAGTTACATGTATCAACTATGTAAGTCCCTTGATTATATGCACAAAAAATGAATTTTTTACTGAGATGTAAAGCCAGAAAATATTTTAATTAAGCAAAACCTATTTTCATGACTCGGAACACAGGTGGGAGCTCGCACTCAGAGTGAAGACTGAGCTCGTGAGGAGTTAAAAGAGGGCTGGAATATTTGCCTTGCTTGGAGCCAGAGGCAGAAATTTACTGTGTAACCCTCGTTGGAAGTCCAAACTTCCTGGGCAATTCCCATGTTGTCAATGAGTGGGGACTTCCGAGGGGTCCCCAGAACCTCTTGGAGAGTACCTGCAGGGTACAACCATCCGAAGATTGGAAGTTCTGGGCCCATGTTTTCCTTTTTGACAATTCTGAATCTGTCTTTTTGGTCATTGTTTTTCTTTATTTGTTTATGTTTGAAGAAAAAGCTACTCATGATTTATATACCAAATCTCGTGATTCTTAAATGTTTGCCTCTTGATTTATGAGATACTGGAGTTTTCATGTCTAATACTATCATCTGTTTTATTATTTTGTTTTACCTACAGAGAAAATACCTAATTATTATATTGGGGATCAAATATACATTTTGTGCCTTTCCATTATCCTTTCCTTGATTCATATGCTTATTACCTCAGAGACGGGCTAGTTGCTTTCTGGGAGGTAAAGTGCTGAGGAGTTGGGCTTATTAGATTAATCTCTACCTGGGTCTTTCCGTTGTAATGTTCCTACATCCCTATTGCTTTCTATGCATTTTAAATGAGATTGCAATAATCTGTTCTCTTTAAATTAGATCATTCTAAATTGATATTCAGCAATATTGACATGATTGTATTTCACCAAGGGTCATTATATGTCTACTTCTTAAATTGATAGTGGTTCAACGTGATCACTTCATATTTGCAAGATTTTGGTGAAATTTAAAGCAGACGAGGAATAAGACCTTGAATTAACAGATGTTAGATCAGTGATAGCAATCTCACCAACTATGAGTTGCAGTCTATCAAAGGAACTTTCTGAAGGTTTTACTGTCAGGTTTTGATGCACCACTAAGTGATGCATATAAAAAGAAACTGATGCATTTAAGGGGAAGCTAGATAAACCCATGAGGGAGAAAGGAATAAAAGATTAAGTTAGGATTAAATTAATAAGAGTGAGAAGAGGCTCACATGGAGTACAAGTACTGGCATTGACCAGTTGAGCTGGTGTGCAGTATATTCTATGTAATTCCAGTTAATACAGCTTCAATAAAACTCCATCTCTTTTGCGGTAAATAGTGTTATCTCCTTCCCAGGCCTTGCCTGTGATGAATGTCCTGAATTTTTTTTAAAAATCACCCAATAATGTGAATTTTCCTGTTTCTGTGTGACTGTGAATATAATCCATTCCTAATGCAATAAGGCACAAGAGAGTGAGATTTTTTTTTTTAGGCCATACAAATTTATGAGCTTTTCAGACACCATGGGCAGAATTTTCCTTGCCCCCCAGCGTCGGGCGTGATCGATGGCGTGAGCGGACAATATGGCGTGATCAGTTTAATGACAGCGGGAAACCAGTTCGTGATCGTCCGCTCAGCCCGCCGACAGCGGGCCATGTTTCCCGCCATCAGACATCAGGGACCTCACTGTAATACACCAGAATATCATTATCAGGCCAGCCCGCTGGAATGGTCTGCTCACCAACCACCCCCTACACAGACTGCAAAGTCATAAGTATTTTAGTGGACTGCAGAACAGTTGGGGGACTGCACACTTTGTACAATCTCCTTGCTAAAGCTGTCATGGAGCAGTCACTGCTGGAGGAGCTCACAATATCAGCAATATCAGCATCCTGGTTTGGATCAGTCTCCACCATGGTTCAAGCTAACAGGGCAGCCATGCAGCGCACTAATCCCTGACCATCCAAGCTCTCTGGGAAGCATTACGGGGCTGTTACACTTAACCAGGACAGGTTCTTAGTACACCCATGCTAACCACGTGTCTCTCTCTTTCACCCTGCAGGAGCAGTGTATCAGGATCATGGAGCCTGGAGAACTAGCTGTGTGACTGATGGCCGACAGAGCGGGAAGGCAATGGGGGAGAGAGTGACTGAGGCTCCTGGCTGCACAGAGAAGGGAGCAGCAAACTCAGGAAGAAGGGCGGATGGGACTGCCACACACAACGTCCAAGAACCACAGCGAGCCATCACTGGTTGGCACCTAGCAACACCCAGGGTCTATAGATGCCGCCTTTCATTCCTGCAGATGACCAAGAACCAGTGTTGCAGAAGACTGCAAATGTCTAGGGAACTGGTCGGTCACATCTACCAGCGACTGCAGGATTTGGCGTCACAGGGACATGGAGGGCATCCACTGCCAGTGACCATGAAAGTGACCACGCTACTCAATTTCTACACCAGTGGCTCCTTTCAGGGCTCCACTGGTGACCTCTATGGGATCTCACAAGCCTCCACACACAAACGTATCCTTGAGGTCATGGATGGCAACATTGGAGGATACACAATTTTGTGAATTTCGCCCAAGGTAAGGACAGCCAGGATGCAAGAGCGATTGGATTCACCCAGATCTTAGGTTGCCCACAGGTTCAGGGTGCGATCGGTTGCACTCAGATCCCCATCGCAACACACAATGGACCACATCAACCGCAAGGGCTTCCATTCGCTGAATGTGCAGCTGGTGTGCGACCACCATAAACGCATCCTGCAGGTCTGCGCACGGTTTCCAGGGAATGTGCATGATGCCTACATTCTCAGTCACTCACAGATCCCTGGAGTCTTCCAGGGTCCACAGAAGCTTCAGGGTTGGCTCCTCGGGGACCAAGGGCCACCCGAAGAGGCCTTTGCTGATGACACCCGTGCAGTGGCCTCAGACGCAACAGAGTGATGCTGTAGTGAGGCTCATGCTGCAGCTTGCTACTTGGTGGAGCAGACCATTGGGATGTTGACGATGCGATTCCGGTGCCTGGACCGGTCTGGTGAAGCCCTGCAATACAGTCCACAGAGGGTGTCACACATCGTTGTCGTCTGTTGCACCTTTACAACCTGGCGCTTCAACAGGGAGATGACCTGGCTGAGGAGGAGGTGGAGGAGCTGCACATCTCCTCCAATGAGGAGAAGGCCAACGCGGTTGAGGGTGAGGAGGTCCTCGGAGGCAACAATGATGGGGTTGAGGCCCTCGCACTGGATAGATGAGGCAGGAGCACTTGGGAAGCCCTCATAGCTGCTAGATTTGTGGAGGATGATAACGAAATGCAATGAGGTGACCCCATAGTTGCTCACATCAC
Source organism: Carcharodon carcharias (assembly GCF_017639515.1). Lineage (NCBI taxonomy): Eukaryota > Metazoa > Chordata > Chondrichthyes > Lamniformes > Lamnidae > Carcharodon > Carcharodon carcharias. The sequence continues at coordinate 40,745,495 of NC_054491.1, forward strand.
ATTTGTGAACGTTTGGCTCCAGTCTGGTTTATGGCAGTGTGAATACCCTCTGTGAGAATGCTCCTGTCATGGAGATGCAGTGGAGGCTCTAATAGTCACTCAATTGCAGGAGGTTGATGACAACATGCAGTTAGGATACTCCATAGATCTTCTGAGACTATCTGACTCCTGTCTGGACAGGGGCAGCTCGCTTGTGCTCTGTGATCAGGGTCATATCATAGAGATGCGGCCATGAAAATTTAGAAGCATCTGATCCTTTGTTCGCCTTCAGCACCTGAGCCCATCAGGAGCAAGGCATCACTGGTCACAGATGCTGAAGAGATGGGGGCCAGCCTCACCTTAAAGGTGCAGAGAGCACACAGAGATTGGCGGAACTCTGTGATGCCAGACCACTACATTCTGGCAGCAATGACCAGCACCACCAAGGTACAGGCATCAGTAACGTTTCCAGGGAGTGTGAGTCTGGACCATCACTGTAGTCTGAAGGCTGCACAGACACAGGGAAGAGACCCTGGACTGAGACACCTGCCTTTATCTTGTGCAGAAAGGTTTCACATCTGAGTGACAAGAACACTGCTCATCAGAACAAGGAGCCATAGGCAGGGAGACGTTCTAGGGAGTTTATTAAAAATAGTGAACAGTATGTACAAGTGATTGACAGCCGTGTCCAGGCCGTGCAACTAATTCTGGTTAACTTTTCTAACCCTGCCGCTACATCTTGTTGCTCCCCGGACACCCATAGTGGAGGTGGAGGCAGCCTGCTGACTGTGACGTTCTGTTGGCAGGCATCTTCTATAGGGCTGAGACCTGGTGAGCCCCAGCCTGCTTTCAGGGTCCTGCTGTGTGGCAGTGACACCCACCTCGGCCTGTGGAGGTGGAGCCACTGAGGTCACAGGAAGAGGGGAGTCGGATGGGCCGGACACTCTCGGAGTCAAGTGGGTGGAAGCCCCAAAGTGTGCACCTGCTGATCATCGTCCCTTTGGGTGCCCGGGGGCCCCAGGCTGACTCCTTGAGGAGAGGGGGTAGCTGGAGTGAGATCAGGCTGCCCGGCACCCCTCTCGCGTACACAATATTGGAGGCCAACTATGGCGTCATTGATGGAGTTGAGCCCACGTAGCAGTGCAGGAGTGACATCCTGGACTAAGGTCTCCATGGTGGCTACCATCCTACCTGTATTGATCTCGGTGCATTGACATCCCGGTGCTACCACCACAGCCTGAAGGCAGACGGACTCCTCCATCGTGCCTTACAATCTGAGGAGTGCAGTGGACATCCCTTCCTGATGTTCCCGAGCTTGCCTTTGCAGCTGCAGCAACTGTGACATGACCGAGTCCAGAGGCTCCTCATCTGACTCGGACTCAGCAAATTTCTGGCCTCCAGCAATCTTCTGAGTGTCAGACACTAGGAGGTCCCTGCCACCACCTGCTGTGGGTTCAGACAGTGCAATGTGCTCACCAGATTGTGATCCCGAGGCTACTCTAAAACTAGGTCCCACCAAGGTGTGTGTCTCTGCACTGGTGGAGGGCGTGGGTGAGCACTGTGACAGGACTTCAGGGAGGGTGCCTACAGATTCCTCTTCTGAGATGGCTTTGGGGCTTGATTGGAGGCCCTGGGTCATGGACTCTCTTGGCTGTTTCTCAGATATGCCTGCAGAAGCAAGGAGAGATAATTAATGAAACAGGACACATCACTCACAGCATGGTTGTCGGATGGATGTTGCACTGCTGGACCCTCACTTGGTACAGCAGCACCGACCTCACCGTCAGCACAAGAACAGCCAGCTGGATGGCTGTTTTCAAAGTTGGTGAGGACCTTGATCTCAGGCATTCCACCACCGGTCTGCGATCTGTTGTTGTCTGTCGGCTTGTCCTGCATGAATAGAGATGGAGAGAGCATAAGCAGGATGCCTGCAGGCCTGATGATAAGTATGCCTGGCCTGTGTGGGTGGTGAGTGGTCCCATGGATGGGACAAGGACAATGAAGGCATGTGTGAGAGAGTGAATGCAATGTCCCTCAAACTGGCAGTGAGTGAGATCCCTGTCGATATGTGATGATGGGTTTGCGAGTGTATGAGTTGGGAGCGATGAGAAGCGTGACTTACCCTGGCAGAACGGAGGACATCATTCACCCTCTTGCGGCACTGGGTGGCTGTCCTCTTTTGCAAGTCATTAACACTGACCACCGCTGTCACCACCTCCCAAGCCGGGTTAGTGCTGTTGCTGCACATCCTGCGGCCAGAGCCAGGGTAGGAGACATTGCAGTGGGCCTCCACGGCATCCAAAAGGTGCTCAAGGGAGAGGTCATTGAACCCGGGGGCTGCAGTCTTCTTCAGTTTCAGGACCATGTCTTCTGTGCAGCAGTGGTGATCTGGAAGCACTGAGATGTGTGCTTAAGGCTGGACTTTAAATATGGTGCCCAGCATGATGCAGCAACGGGGTAATGGCGGGCAGGTGAATGAGAACCCGCCAGCCATGGAAATGACATGTTTCCCAGGAGTGCATCATTAATGTAGTGGATATGGAACGATATGGCGTGAAAACCCACCATTTCGGCCAGCGGGTAAAACGTTATTTTACCCACCCACTACTACACATCTAGTGTAAATCGAGGATGATTCCACCCCACATGAATGACATTTAGATTCTGGCTGCTCCGTCAGAATGCAACTATTTGGCAACCATGTTATTAATCTGTAGCTGCTAAACCAAAGATTTACTTTTAAGTGTGGATGTAAACAAAGAGCACTTTCTGCAGGCAAGCCTCAGAGAATTGGTGGAAATGTTGCTTTAATGTGTTCATGCTCCTGCTAGGCCTGTCTTTAGTAAGGGATTCAGTCCACTGCAATTTAATCTATCATAAACTAAAGGATGGAAATCTCACTCTGCATGCTTGATGGATTCTGAGGAAAATGAGGTTTAAGTGTTTCATCTCAATTCTTGTTAAACTAAGCCCATAGCACGAAACTTCACTTAAAGTGACTTTCTGCCAGTTGGTTGCCATAACTACAATAGAAGATCTCTGAAAACCCTGGAATCGGGAATAGATGGCATTTACCTCATTTTATTTCTGTTCCAGCATGTCAGAAGCTAGGAATCCTGTGGCCAGTAATTCTCCTCCTGACTCCCCAAAGCCTATCCACCATCTGAAAGCGAGGAGACTTCTAGCACATGGCTTGCAAGGGATCTGGAAAATACATTGGCCTCCCTGCACATGCATGATTCCAGGGGTACATAAATCAGCCTAGAGTGTCCCTCAGAAGATGGTGGTTGGAGGGGGTGGGGGCTGGGGATGCATAGGCTTAAGGGCTACATTGCAAATAAACCACATCAGAGTAGATGGACTGCAGTGGGGCTATGGGGCATCACATTGAATAGCTCTTTTATGTATGGGTCCCACAGATGGTGCCCTTGCCACTGAGGCCTATGTCCCATGTGGCATTCAGTAAGGTGAGCAGTTAACGGTTCACTTATCCTGCTGGTGCGGATGAGGTCATTCATCCATTTGCAGCATTGCAGGGCAGCCCTCCAGTAGAGGCCCTGGGCACTAACCACCCTGGCGACTTCCTCCCATGCAGGGCTGATTGACAGCTCAGCCTCCTCCTTCCATCCTCTGGGTAGAGGATGCCCCTCCTGGTCTCCACTGCATTGAGAAAAGCTTCCAAGGATGTGCCACTGAATCTGGCGGCTGGGGATCCCTGTGATCGGCGGCCCACCTTCTCCTTCAATGGTGGGTAAATTGATGTTTTAAATGTGTTGCCCGGATATGACAATGAGGCATCTACCAGCCAGCCTGCCCCGCTTTGAAAAATGTCAGGAAACCCCTGACTGCGTAATTAATGAAGCTGGTATCATGCGACTTGGCGTGAATTCCTACCGATCTCCAAGGCAGAAAGCATCCCCACCACGGGACTTAGTCCCAGAGCAGAAATTATGCCCAAAGAACCTTATAAGAACAGGGCTCTTCTGCCAAAATGCACCATCGGCCATTCATGTAGCTTCACTCAACACTTTATTTATCATACTTATTTTCACTCATGGCAGCTGGGTGACAGAAAAATACCCTTCTCCAAACACGCAACACATTTTGTATTCAAATCCACTCTCCCAACTCAGAACCCATCACAAGGCTCTCATTAATACAGATGTTAGTCTGTGATATCAACAGAACTGAAGCAGAAGCAGAAGTTAGTCTTCAAAGTTCTTTAAAAGGGACAAAGGTCCCGCATCTTCCATCTTCATGACATGTATGACCTCATATGGGGTTTGTCTCCATTATACTCACAGCTTATGACACTGTATTTTCTCCCACCGATGGTAACAGGGAAGAGTGCATCAGAAAGGGCAATGATGGAAATGACCACCATTGCAGAAAGCCATCAGTCCACTGGAAGACTATATATAGTAGCAGATGGACAGAAAGAGCTTACCAGAGAAGACAAGGTTGGTGGCATGAGAAGGCTGGTAATAGGTGGACAGGACTTACTATATGCAATTGATAATTCTGGTGCTTTCCTAAAGTATTGTCATTCCCTCAGACTTACTGTTATTTCCTCAGAAGCTAATACTGCACTGTACACAACAAATTATCAATTTGTAATGGGTACATCAGGTCTAATAGAACCATGGAAAAGTTACAGGAGAGAAAGAGGCTATTCAGTCCATCGAGTCTGTGCCAGCTGAAAAAGAAAAAAAACTAGCTTCCCTTTTTAATCTGACCTTACAACACCTGATCCATAGCCTTGCAGGTTACAGCACTTTAGGTGCAGATCCTGGTGCCTTTTAAATGAGTTGAGGTTTTCTTCTTCCACCAGCAAACCAGGCAGCGAATTCCAAATGCCCACAACACTCTGGATAAAGAAGTTTTTCCTCATGTCCCCTCTAATTCTTCTGCCATTAAATCTGTGCCCCCTGGTAATTGACCTCTCCACTAGGAGAAACAGAGCATCCCTGTCTACTCTATCTAGGCCCCTCATAATCTGTACACCTCAATCAGGTCACCCTTCAGCATCCTTAGTTCCAAGGAAAACAATCCCAATCTTACCTCATAGCTGCAATTTTCAAGCCCTGGCAACATTCCTGTAATTCTCCTCTGTACTCTCTCCAGAGCAATTATGTTCCTCCTGTAATGCGGCTACCAGAATTATACAGAAAATGCCAACTGTGGCCTAACCAGCATTTTATACAGTACCATCATTACATCCCTACTTTTGTATTCTATACCTCGTCCAATAAAGGAAAGCATTCCATATGCTTTCTTTACACCTTATCCACCTGTCCTGCCACCTTCAGGCACCTGTGGAAATGCACACCAAGGTCTTTCACTTCCTCTACCCTTCCCAATATACTCCCAATTATCATGTATTCCCTAGCTTTGTTTGCCCTCCCCAAATGCATTACCTCACAGTTCTCTGGATTGAATTCCATTTGCCACTCTTCCGCCTAATCAACAAACCATTGATATCATCCTGGAGTCGACAGCCATCCTTTTCACTATCAACTGCAAGGCCAATTTTTGTGATATCTGCAAATTTCCCAATCATACCACCCACATTTAAGTCCAAGTCATTGATATACGCAACCAACAGCAAGGGACCTAACACTGAGCCCTGTGGAATGCCACTGGAAACTGCTTTCCATTCACAAAAACACCCATCGAGCATTATATTATGTTGCCTGTCACTGAGCCAATTTTGGATTCAACTAACCACATTCCCCTGTATTCCATAGGCTTTTACTTTTCTAACCAGTCTGCCATGTGGGACCTTGTCCAATGCCACTAAAACCCATGTAGTCAACATCCGCTGCTGTACCCTCATCAATCCTCCTTGTTACACTCTCAAAAAATGTGATTAAATTGTTAAGACATGACCTTCGCCTAACAAAACCATGCTGATCAATCCATTCCTTTCTAGGTAACAGTTTATCCTGTCTTTCAAAATTGATTCTAATGATTTGCCCACCACTGACGTTAGACTGACCGGCCTATGATTATTTGGCCTATCCCTCGCACCCTTTTTAAATAATGGTACAACATTTGTAGACCTCCAATCCTCTGGCATCTCGCCTGTATCAAGTGAGGACTGGAAAATGATCCTCAGAGCATCTGTTATTTCCTCCCTGGCTTCTTTTAACAACTTCAAGAATGACAGTCCTTCCAGTACATCCTCTCTCACTATACTTGTTGTATCAAATATTTGACTCTCCTCCCCTTTAACTAGAATGTCTACATCATCCTTCTCTTTAATGAAGACAGAGGCAAAGTACTCATTGAGAACCCTGCCCACATCTTCAGCAACAGAGCACAAGTTACCAAAAACATCTCTGATCGGCCCAACCTTTTCCTTAGTTATTCTCATGCTCTTAATGTACTGGTAAAACATCATTGGGTTTTCTTTGATTTTACCTGCCAATATTTTTTCTTATCCTCTCTTTGCTTTCCTCATTACCTTCTTTACTTCACCCCTGTACTTTCTGTGCTCCTCTAGGCTTTCTACAGTGTTAAGTTTTCTGTGACTGTCATAAGCTTTTTTTCTGCTTTATCTTACCTTGTATACTTCTAGATAACCAGGGGGCTCTAGATTTGGCAGTACCGCCCTTTTTCTTTGTGGGAACATCTCTACTCTGTGCCTGTAGAATCTCACTTTTGAACGCCTCCCACTAGTCTGTCACTGATTTCCCTTCAAGCAGCTGCAACCAGTCCACTTTCGCCAGATCACCTCTCAGCTTGATGGTGCAGGAGGGAGGGGTTCAGATTTCTGGAGCATTGGGACCAATTCTGGAGAAGCTGGGACCTGTACAAGCTGTAGCTCAAATTATTTAGTACCTACACCAAAATTGGAATTTAAGTTAACATAATGAAATGTGAATTAAATCTTGCTCTGACCTCGCACCGGTTATTTTTTAAATCCCCAATTTTCTCTGGAATTCTCGTTCTGTTCTCACACCAAAACAATGTAACCAATTGACATGGATAGGCAATTAATTATAATTTAGAAGACAGAGAGAACAGGGATTACAGTTAAGTGCTCCACTTGGTAAGGTGACTAGAAATGCCCAGGGACTTGTGCTGTGTCTTCAGTTTTTCACTATGTTTATCAATAGAAGGAATAAAGAGGCATATATCCAAGTTTACTGACAAAATTAAGTTACGTGGCACAGTCAATAATATAAATGGGAGCAGAAAGTTATAAAGGGACACAGATAGATTAAGTTAGTGGAACTGGAACACTCCCTACTTGCCTGGATGAGTGCAGCTGCAACAATACTCAAGAAGCTCAACACCATCTAGAACAAAACACTCCACATGATTTGTATCCCATCCACAAACATTCATTCCCACAGTTGCAGCAGTGTGTACCATTTACAAGGTGCACTGCAGGAATTCACCAAGGCTCCTTAGACAGCACCTTCCAAACCCATCTAGAAGGACAAGGGCAGCAAGTACATGGCAACACCACCACCTGGAAGTTCCCCTCCAAGCCACTCACCATCCTGACTTGGAAATATATCGCTGTTCCTTCACTGTGCTTGGGTCAAAATCCTGAAACTCCCTCCCTAACAGCACTAGGGGTATACCTACACCACATGGACTGCAGTGATTCAAGAAGGCAGCTCACCACCACCTTCTCAAGGGCAATTAGGGATGGGCAATAAATGCTGGCCTAGTCAACAATGCCCACATCCCATAAATGAATTTTTAAAAAACTTTGGCAGATGTTGTTCAATGTGCAGAAACGCGAGATAATGACCTAGGACCCATGAAAGAGAGCACATGCGCAGTTAAATGCATAAATTGGGAGGTTGAATTCCAAGTTGCCCTACTTGTCTTTTTTTACCTTTTTCTTTCTGTTTATTTTATCTCTCTAAATCTGATCTGTCTTTTCCTTTCTTTATATCACTTTCTGTACATGTTTTTCATTGAACTCTCTGACACTTCCTGGTTCAGATGCTGCACATCTCACGATTCTTCTACCTGATTAGTTAAGGAGACACATAGTTGATTGGCCTGTTCATACACGTCTGAGATTCTCTGTAGAGGGTGCTGCACCCAAATGGCTCTCAAATCACAGCAAGTTCCAGTGTCAAAGCCCATCGAAAGCCACTGGGAAAGTGGAAGTGTAAGGAATGGCTGCCAGAGTTCATTCATTGCTGACCACAAAATCAAGGTCACTAACCACTATGACAATTTGTTTAAGTGAGTTAGTTTTTGGAGGGCAATTCACTGAACCAAATGTTATCCTGTATGAGACCCTAGACATTAACAACAATTCTTGATGCAATTCATCGAGTGGTATGAGATCTTTGATTGAGCTTTTCCAACAAGCACATTAATGTTAGAAATTTTGGAAGAGGAGAAGGAGTAAAAGATTGTGCCGCAGAAGATTCAATGCCATTGGAGGGAGAACATTTAGGATTTACTGTTAACCAACACGGTGTGGTATGAATGGAAGGCAGGTCCTAGGAAAAAGAATGTTTTCACGATTTCACCTTACACCTGCAGCCTCCTTCATCTGGTTCAGCTTGCATCCATTGTTCTATTGATTCAATCTTACTGTACTTCCCTTGCCTCTCCTCCCCGCACCACCATCAGTAATAGATCCTTTAGACACTTGGAAAGCTGCAATTCTCCTCTTAATCCCATCTTCCTTGTAAAATCTCTCTGTATCTTCAAAAGCTCTTCAACCTCTTTGATTATGCATGATCAAAACATTATTGTTGTACAAGTTATAGATCCTGACAGCCTTGCCTGAGTGCTAGGACAGCCTTTATCCTGTGGGAACTTCAAGGGGTCCAACATGCTTTGGAGTCACTGTCCTAGAAACATATGCTGACAAGGGCTTGACAACAACTTATTGCTTCTGCACACGTAAGAATGGAGACCAATTCCTAACTGTGGCCTTTAGTCTCTGTATGCAGAGACCACTGCACTGCTGTGTGTCACAAAACCATCATATTTTTCATAATAATATTGGGGGGGTATTATAAGACAGGCTTATGTGAGTGGCTGATTTAATTGAGTTAGAGTCAGATAGACTGCAAGGTTGAAATTATCAAAAAAGTAGATGTAAAACAGACTTTTCAAATGGAGATAGATAAGCTAGGATGAGGGTTCCACAGGAAGGTGAGAAGGAAATTTGTACTTTTAGAAAAGTGAAGGGGTTGTTTGATTTTCAAAGGGATGATGTAATGTTTACAACTAACAAGATAAGTGAGGCAGAGCAATACATATCTTTTTCCTAAACATGCTGACCATAATGATGACATGAAAGATTTTTATATTATGGGAAAAATAAATATCCAAAAACATGTAGAACAATTGGATTTTACACCGTAAAGAGAGAGAAACATATATTAAGAAGGATGGGAGGCTATGTAGGGGTGGCCATGTAAAATCTTGAAAGATACACCATGTGACATAGCCTTAAAGAAAGCCTCTCACCACTCTGCAGCAGATGTGCTGTTCCAGTAACTAAAGTTGCATTAAAAGCTTTTGGAATTCCACTATCGAGTGGGTGCTATGGTAACCTTGTTGGATTGCTTACTTAAAGTTAAAACCTATTTTGGACTGTTGCCTTAATGGAGGTGTATAGTAGGGGTTCAGGTTAATTAGGAATTTTGGGATTTGTTATACTGAGTAACTGTAATCTTGTTTATGTGTTTGAATTATTTTCTTAATAAATGTTTTAATTTAATTTGTAAAATCTTTGAAGTTGTTGGTGGATTCATTACTTCTGAATTTAGTGCAGAAATCTTCTTGTAATAAATACAAATTGCAAAACCGTTGTGATAGCATGGCCAAGTTTCTCTTGTGGATTTGGTCCACCCGGCACAAATCATCTGCCACAACATAACAGTATAAATAATTCTTTATTGCTCCACCTTGGAGAGTTTATAAATTTATAGAAACCACCCTCTATTGTGCCTTGGACTCAAAACCTGAATATCAGCATTGGAAGCATTCTTGACAGATTATCCAGCTGATTCCACTAATGTGCCCCTCACAACGTCATCTCTCTTAATGTCATAAAGGAAAGAAGCCATGTTTAACAGCAGTGCTTATCCGGTGAGAGAATCTGCATTTCTACGCAGACTAACTTGCATCCTCTTGTGCAGCAGGTTAAAAAAAACCTTGCTACAGAACCTAACCCCAGCTTTTACTTTGGGTGTAATGGGAAAATCGGATTCGCTCACTAGCTCATGCTTGTAAAGGATCTTGTGCTTCATTAATGGTCCTGGAAGATCAGAATCAGGCAGCAAGTCAGCTGTGAGCAGTAGGCTCAGAGCTCCTTCTTCACTGTCTCCTCTACCCCTCTACTTCCTCTCAGTTAGATGTAGTGCAGTCTCATCGATAAAGGAGGATGTGATGGTCTTGCTGATGTAGCTTTCTCATCACGAGATTGTGACCTTTCATAAAGAAGAGGCACAGGATAACAATGCTGTTGGTATTATGTACATTCTATGTTGACTGCATACAAGCACATTATTGAATCTAAGAGCACTGCTATCCCCAGAAGCATCAGTGCTCCTCTGTGGGGGGATATTAACTTATGACCTCACTGCTTATCATCTCCAATAATAGCCTTCTTGTAGTAAGTAAGGGGCCTCATTTGCTGCAACACACCAACTGTGACACAGATGTGGATGCAATGAAAAGAATGAAACGCATGCCTTGAGAGTATTTTCATGGAAAGAAACATAAACTGGGTCACCGTACAAAGTCTAATAGACTAAAATAGGAAACAACTTACTGGCTGAAAACAGGAAAACAAAATGAGTACTTTTATACAGTCGGATAGTGAAAAATCATTCTTAGCTGCTAGGGCAGAAAATCCCCATTTTAAGTGGCCCCGTTTGAAGTAATTCCACGTTAACATCGTAATGGGGCCTGTATTTGCATTTAGCATTGGGAGATTTATTTCAACGTTGTTTTGTGCTGGGCCTGACGCCACAGACCTGAAATACTGGGAAGAAATTTTCGCTTGGCGAGCAAGCGCGCGCCTGACCCGCTCAAGTGTGAAATGACCGTGCGGGATGCAGTCATGCGATAGCTCAGTCGGCAGGCCCGCTGACAGTTAAAAAGCCTGTTAAGGCCATTTAAGTAAGCAATTAAATTGAAATTTTAGCTGCCTGTCCAACCTAACAGTTGGCGGGTAGGCGAAAAGGCCAAGCATTTTTTTGGAAACCTCATCCACAGGCGGGATGAGGTTTCCAAAAGCAAATAAAAATAAAAATAAACACTTTAATTTTTCATTAATAACATGTCCCTGCTCAGGTGACAGAGTCACATGAGGGGACATGGTTCATTACGCTCTTTTTAAGTATTTTTTTAAAAATATCTCTTCACCTCCCAGAGGCAGCTCCAGGCCTCAGGGAAATTACGCAGCGCTCATTCACGCACATGCGCAATTTACACTCAGCCCACTCGTACTCCCCCACACCCCCACCCCCAGACTCCCGCACAGGCACCACTCAGCGCTGCCGCTCGTGTTTCACGCTGGGTGGGCTTTCAATGGCCCACCAGTGTGAAATCTCAGCATGCTGCTGATCGCGGGTGGCGATCAGCTTCCCATTCACCTCCGCCCACCCCCGCCAATCTCCCCCCACCAAGGGCAAAATTCTGCCCACTAGCTTTGTTTTCCTCCCTCCACAGATACTCCCAGATGTAGTGATTGTTTACAGTATTTTCTGGTTTTATTTCATATTTCCAGCATCTGCAATGCTCTGTTTTAGTACATATTTCTACCTCTTGCAGCCTATGTAAATACTTATGCAATAGTCTCAATATTCTCTTTTGTGTTTAAAAAAAACAAAGAATTCACTAAATTCAAATTTATAATACTCATGTAAAAAATATTCAGATGAGTATATCTGTGATGTTCTGCAATAACCACTTCTACCGATGTTAGATAATTCATGGCCGCATCCATATATGGCAGTGTAAGTTAATTGACAGTGGCTTGGATCTTAGTCAGAAGTGTCAATCATTGTTGGATTGCCATTCCACTAGAAACTTCCCCGCCATCTCGACACTGGTAACTATTGTTTGTTGGGTCTTCTGAGCCCGGCTTTACCAGAAATGCGGATTGCAGTGTCCTTCGGAGAGTTCCATCATATCAGAGTCTGGGGAAATCCAGGACATGCCCCTTTACATGACTATCTACCATATTGTAAGTTTAAGGGTCCAGTTTGAATGTTAGTGAATGGTAAGGTGGTGATTGAGATAATTGGGTAAGAGAGTAGGATGGGACAGGTAAATGGGTAACTGAGTACATGGGTAGGTTGATGTGGTAGTAGGCGGGTGAGGTGGTCGGTAGGTGAGCAGGATATGTCATGCCCAGTACAGGCATGTCATATTTTGAACTTCTACTCAATGCTTTTAACAAAATGGACACAAACAAGCTGTTAAGATTGCTTCCACAAATCATCTGAATTTTGGCATTTGGACTAAAGACGGTAACAAGTCTCCAGTGAATATCTAATTAAATAAAGACATAAGTGAAGATACCTGACAGCCATCTGTCGATTTCACACATCTCATTGTTCGAGGATGGGCCAACAGCTAAAGACTATGGAGTTTTCAGACAGCCTGTTTCCATGTTTCACACCAGACAAAATGAAGTTCAAAACTCAATGGCCGCTATCAACTTCCCATTGTATTACAATGGCTTCCCTCTTCCAAACTATACTGGGTGGATCTCAGAAATGTTAACCCATGATCATGTGAGTGAAGCTGGTTTCAGGGATTGCACCTTAATACCCCAGGATCCAGCATATCCATCAGAACCATCAGTCATCAGACAGTCTGAGAACCAGACTCTGTATCTAGCTGCTACTCATCAATTATCCAAAATACTTAACCTGTTCCAACTTCAAAGTCCATCTGAGAACCAGTCTAGATATTTTATTACAAGAAACCTCTTAACTTGCTGGGCCTCCTCTTCACTTTACAAGACCCTCACTTCAACTTTAAATCATCAAATCCATTCAAAAAACCACAGGCCTGCCATGTGGGACAGCAGACATCATAAATCAGAGACTGAATTAACTGTAAACTGTAAACATCCACTATCTTTATTTGTATCCAATCTTTGTGTGCGTGTGTTTGTGTGCGTGTGTTTGTGTGCGTGTGTTTGTGTGCGTGTGTGTGTGTGTGTGTGTGTTTGTGTGCGTGTGTGTTTGTGTACATGTGTGTTTGTGTGCGTGTGTGTATGTGTGTGTGCGTGTTTGTGTGTGTGTGTTTGTGTGCGTGTGTTTGTGTGTGTGTGTGCGTGTGTTTGTGTGTGTGTGTGTGTGTTTGTGTGCGTGTGTTTGTGTGCGTGTGTTTGTGTGCGTGTGTTTGTGTGTGTGTGCGTTTTCATGAGACTAAGGGCTGAATTTTTCTGTTGACGAGCAGGGGGCGGGGCCCGCTCACTGATGTGGGATGATGTTGGGTGGAACCCCAGATGTCATCCAGCCCCATTTAAATTTTCAGGAAGGCGGGGGCACAGTGAGATCAGCTATCCTCCCGTCGATCTGTCAATGAGGCCATTGACAGGATAACTAAAGCTATTAAAGGACCTGCCCGTCCAAATTTAAGGCTGGCGGACAGGCCAGGAGGCCCAGCGGCAAATAGAGAAAACATGAAACCTCACCCACCAGCGGGATGAAGTTTCATCTAGGGTTTAAAAATGTTTGTTAAAGTTTCAGTGGAATTTATTAACATGTCCCCATCTCGTGCGACATTGTCACATGAGCGGGACATGTTAAGGATTTTTTTATTTTTCTATGTTTAAAGTTTATGCAGATGTCAGTGATCTCCTGGAGGCAGAACTTAGCCTCAGGGAGATGTGCACATGAGTGAAAGAGCGCACTCTCGTTTTTTGGGAATCCCCCTGTCCGCACTTCCCGGCGGACGTCACGCTGGCCTGTCCTTAATTGGCCCGCCCACTTAAAATGGCGGCGGGGCCCGCTTCTCCAGCAGGGATCGGCTCCCTGCCTGCCGGAGATTGGATTGGGCCCGCCCACCCGATGGGCTGATAATTGTGCCCTAAGTGCGTGACCTTGTGTTAATTCCGGGTAAGCGTGAGAGAATAAATAACCTTTATTTAAAACTCATGAAAGATTGCTGCTAAATTATTTAATTGGAATGCACACTCCAAGGGTAAGAAAAAACACATCTCTTTCCATACAACTGATTACAGACAGTAAGAGAGCAAATACATTCTGTCCGTCTGACTACCCCCAACTCACCTACCCAGTCACTCATACCTTAGAGCATGATAAACATTATGAAGAAATGTTCCCTACAAGTTGGAAGGGAAACCCAAAACAATATAGAGACTACAGCAGTTGTGGGTGGCAATCACATGGGAGATAAACATAGGGTTGATTTTAAAATTACCTACCCCAGAAGTGGGGAAGATGGACAGTTAAGAACGAACAGGTTGCTTACCTACCCCAAACTCAACATTGATCTGACATTGATGACCTTAACCTGCAGCATTGTTCAGGCAGGTGAGGCACTCCAACCAAAGCCGCGTGAGTTCTCTTAAATTAAGTCATCAGAATTCTGATTGCATTTTTGATCCAAGCCAAGTGAAAGCAGCTTGATAGCTGTTGGAAGGATGAAGAGGTTCTCTAAGGCAATTGAAAACTTTTCCATTGCATTTCTTCTGTGCTTCTATCCGACCCACAAGGGAAGTGATAGTCTCTCCTGCCCCAGGCACCCTCTTCCTTACATGAGACCATTTTAAAACTGCATCATCATCCCTTAGCTACTTGGCAGCTTGCCCTCCTATGCTCCATGCTAGTTGCCCGACCTTCCTCTCCTGCTTGCCAACCAGGCTCGGCTTTATGCCCAATTTGTCAGTTGCTTGTAGTTTCTGAAGTTGAGGCATGGGACTCAACATTCCCTGGACCTCTGCCCCATCCACTAACCCATCGTCTGTGTGCACAAAACCCACTAAAGGTTAAAATCAACCATTTGGTGTCAACATCTTGAACCTTCAGAAAACTTTTCCAATTTGAAGTGTTAAGGCAAGCAATGAGAATTAATTTGGGGGGTGAGCAGAAGATGTAGTCAGTCTCACTTACCTGACACCCTAACCACCTGCCATCCTATGCACTAAAACCCTTACCCACTGTCACTCTGCCACCTCACCCACCTGCCACCCATTCACCCAACCCACCTGCCATCCTACGCACCTGCTACTCTAACCCCTTACCTGCTTACATTCTCTCTGTAGCTTTTCAAAGAAGCTTTGGGATGTTTAAACTCTTTACTTGCCAGGATATGGCGGCTAATGCCATGAAAGGGAGCATGGTTTCTATGCAGGTTGCTTTCAATAATGTGTTCGAGGTTTCCTATGCTGACTGAATTCTGCAGGATCAGAAGATTTCCCAGAAAAATCGGTAAGTGGGTTTCTTTTGTCTGATTAGGATCAGAAGAGTTGGGCCAGTTGCCTTGGAGGGAGTGCAGCATAGATTTACCAGAATGACACCTGGACTTCAAAACTTAAGTTATGAGGAGAGATTACACAAACTAAAGTTGTACTTCCTGGAATTTAAAAGGCTGAGGGTAACTTGATCAAGATTCAAGGGGAAATGATAGGATGGATGGAGAGAATCTATTTCCATTGGTTGGGAACCTCGGACCAAGGGTCATAATCCAAAGATTAGAAACAAGCCCCTCAGGACTCAAGTTAGGAAACACCTCTACATGCAACAGGTGAGAAAATTTTGAACATCCTTTCTGTAACATTTGATGCTAGGTCAATTGTTAATTTTAAGTCTGAGGTTGATTAATCTTTGTTTTCCGAAGGTATTAAGGGATAAGGGACAAAGGCAGCTATATGGAGTTAGATTTCAGTTCAGCTGTGGCCTCACTGACTGGTGCAACAGGCATGAGGGGGCTAAATTGCCGACTCCTTTTCTGATGTTCTAAAGTGTAGTCACTGTGATAGTTTGCACAATACAAGGTCTCAGAGCAGGAATGAAATGGGTAACCAGATCGATTATTTTAGATATTGTTTGAAGGATAGGTGAAAGAAGATCCCCTGCCTTTCTTTAATAATGATATTATGGGAGTATTAACATCCACACAAAATGGTTTAAGTCTCATCTGAAAGATGACACCTCTGATAATGCAGCACTCCCTTAGTTTGGCATTAATAATCTAATTGAATGGGAGAAGGGATTTGAGGAGCTGAATGGCCCACTCCTGTTTTTAAGTAAAAGACCCTCCTTAGGTAATATGACCAACTGATCAATAGTACCTGAACTTATAGGACTGAAACAATGACAGACACCTCACCATTTTAGTGAAGACCAGACAATGAGCAGGCACTAAAGATGGAACAGACTAAATTCAGAAATCATGGGTGGAATCATCCCAGATTTGAACTAAATGTGGTAGCGGGCGTGAAAAAGGACCTTTTATCTGCCATCTGCAATGGTGGCTTTGTGCTGTATCATCCCATTCCCACACATCCCGCGTCATTACTAATGCATTCCCGGGAAACACTCTGGGTCACTGGTGGGGTGGTCACTGATTCACCCACCCCACCCTCACCTCAGGCTTTCAGTAATCCGGGTGCCAAATTTAAAGGTTGCCACTGCAGAGTTAGCTCTCTCGAAATCATCGGAAGCTGATGGAAACTCATGGCTGCCAAAGGGATGAAACATGCTGCTAGATAGTGATTTAGTGATGCCTCCCTCCAGCGCTGACTGAAGTCCACTACGCCCAGTGTCGACAAAGACAAGCAAGCAAGATGACAAATCTTGCATGGGAGGCGGTGCCAACATCCTGCAAAAGAGGATAGCCACTCAGTGCCAAAAGAGGATGAATGATCTCCTCTGTTCCGCCAGGGTAAATCACTCTTCTCATCACTCTCAGCTCACTCAGTCACAAACCCATCACACGTCCACAGGGATCTTATTCACTGCCAGTTTAAGAAACATCACCATTCACTCACTCTCTCACACACATTTTCATATGCCCTGCGGATCATGTCCTCACCCTGCCCATTGCACCACTCATCACACAAATATGCCCTGCATCCTTATCATCTGGCCTGGCAGGCGCCCTGCTTACACTGTCTCCATCTCTGTTCATCCAGGACAAGCTGGCACACAGCAAAAGGGAGAGGTCGCAAACCAGTTAAGGAATGCCAGAATTCAAGCTCCTCACGGACTTTGAAAATAGAGTCATCCAGCTGGACAGGGATGATCTGGACCGGGCCTGTACCAAGTGAGATCCAGCAGTGTAACACCCACAAGACAACCATGCTGTGGGTCAGTTCCCCTGTTCCGCAGTCCCTTGCGACACACTAATTATCTCTCCTTGCTTTCACAGGCACATCTGGGAAGCAGACAAGGGGGTCCATGACCGAGGTCCTCGACTCAAGCCCTGAAGACATGTTGGAAGAGAAATCTAATGACACCCTAAATGAAGACCCGTCACAGCGCTCACTCACACCCTCCAGCAGCTTTAGAGTAGCCTCGGGATCACAATCTGGTGAACACATCGCACTTTCTGATACACAGCAGGCGGCAGCAAGGGCTTCGCAGGTTTCCAGCACTCGGGGGACTGCTCAAGGCCAGAATTCTGCTGAGTCCGAGTCAGGTAAGGAGTCTTTGTATTCAGTCATACCTCAGTTGCTGGAGCTGCAAAGGCAAGCTCGGGAACATCAGAAAGGGATGTCTGCTGCACTCCTGAGATTGCAAAGCACGATGGAGGACTCCATCCGCCTTCATCCTGAGGTGATAGCGTTGGCATGCCAATGCACCGAGGTCAACATTGGTAGGATGTCAGCCGCCATGGTCCAGAACATCAGTCCTGCACTGCTGCACAGGCTGAACTCGATCGCTGATGCCATAGTTAGTCTCCAACATTGTCAATGCGAGACGGGTGCAGGGCAGCTCGATCTCCCTTCAGCTTCCCCTTTCCTCAAGGACTCAGCCAGGGGCCCTGACAAACCCATAGGGAGGAGAATCAGCACATGCACACCCTCGGGGTCATCCACCCAGGTGACTCCAGGAGTGGCCGGCCCATCCGAATCCCCTTTTCCTGTGACCTCAGCAGCTCCAGCTCCACAGGCCGAGGAGGGTGCCACTGCCACACAGCAGGACCCCGAAGGCAGGCTGGGGCCCTCCAAGTCTCAGCCCTTCAGAGGATGCACGCCAAAGTCATCACAGACAGGACGTCACACTCAGCAGGCTGCTTCCACCTCCCCTGTGGATGTCCAGGGAGCACCAAGACATAGCGGCAGGGTTAAGAAGGTTAAGAAAATGTAGTTTCACGTGTCAGCACGGATGTTAATCACTTGTACATAATGTTCACTATTGTCAATAAACTCCCAACAATGTCTCCCTGCCTATGGCTCCTTGTTCTGATTAGCGTGTCACTCATATGTGAAACCTTTCTGCACAAGTTAGAGGCAGGTGTCTCAGTCCAGGGCCTCTTCCCTGTGCTCTGTGCAACCTTCCCTGTGCACTGATGGTGCGGTTTCACTGTCACTGGACACATCAATTCTGCCTGTATCTCAATGGGGCTTATCATCGCTGCCAGAATGTCCTGGGCTGGCAGCACAGAGTTCTATCATTCTCTCTGTGTGCTCTCTGCACATTTGAGGTACTGCTGCCCTCCATCTCATCAGCATCTGTGTCCGGTGACAGTGTGGTCATGAAGGGTTCAGCTCACAAAGGATGCCATAGGGTCAGGAGAAGTTAAAGTTTCCCCACCGCATCTCCATATGACCCTGTTCACAGCGTGCAAGGGAGCTGGCATCAATCAGACAGGAGACAGACATTCACAGGTGCAATGTGAGGATCTATGGAGTCTTCTCACTGCATGTCATCAGCATCCTCCACAAATATAGCAGCTATCAGGCCCTGCCAAGTACACCTGCCTTGTCTGGACTTCACGATGGCCTCATCACCGTAATCCTCATCTTCGAGCACTTCATCAGCCTCATCCGTGTCAACGTCCTCCTCATCGGAGGAGACGTGCAGCTCCTGCCTCTCCTCCTGAGCCAGCACCTCACCCCGTTGCAGCGCCAGGCTGTGAAGGACACAGCAGGCAACGACAATGCGTGACATCCTATGTGGTGGTCACACACAAGCTGAATATTCAGCAAGTGGAAGCCTTTGTGCTTGATGTAGTTGACTTCTTGTTGCCATGGAGATCTAGGCGCTACGTAAGCAAAATCGATGGCAGCCTGCACCTGTGGGAAACCTGAGATCCACACAAATCCTAATGCCCATGCTTCCTGGCTTTCCTGATCCCAGGTGAAATGCACAAAGTACAGTGCCTTCGCAAATATGGTGTCCGTGACCTCCTGGGTGCACTTGTGTGTGGAGGCTTGCGATATCCTGCAGAGGTCACCTGTAGAGCCCTGGAAGGAGTCACCGGTGTAGAAATTGAGCACCATGGTCACTTTCACAATCACTGGCAGTGGATGCCCTCCATGTCCCCATGGCGCCAAATCCTACATCAGGTGGCAGATGTGACCAACCAGTTCCCTAAACATGCGCAGTCTTTGGCAACACTGGTTCTTGGTCATCTGCATGAATGACAAGTATCATCTGTACACCCTGGGTCTAATTAGGTGCCGACCTGCAACGGCTCACTGTGGTTCTTCAGGGGCATGCACTGGGGCCCCAGGCACCCCTACTTCTTGAGGGTGCTGCTCCTCCCTCTGCCCAGCTAGGCACCTCCATCACTCTCTTCTCCTTCATCTTAGTTCTCTGTGAGCCAAGAAGTATACAGCTGGGTCACCAGGCACTGTGCTACTGATGGGGACTCCTCCTGCAAGATGGTCTCCTAGTCACATGTGTGGCTCCAGCCCTGTCTCAAGCCTCCTTAACGCAATGCCAGAGAGTGCTGGGCACCACTTGGATGGCCAGAGTTTAGTGCACTGCATGACTACCCTAAATCCCAACAGTCTCCGCCCCACTCCATTTGACCAATTGGCAGCAGCTTCGCCCACTGGACTGCATGCTGTGCTCTCAGCTCAGGCGCAGGTATTGTCCTAACCCGCACGGCAAGGCTGCACTGTCAGCTTGAACCATGGGGGAGACCGGCCCAAACCAGGATGATGCCATTGCAAGGGGCTGTGAGCCCCTCCAGCAGTGACTGCTCCATGTCCAGCTTTAGCAAGGAGCTTGTACAATGTGCCCAGTCGACCAATCGCTCTGCAGTCCACTAAAATGCTCATTGGTTTGCAGCCTGCGCCCAGTGGGTTTGGGGGGTGAAAAGCTCTGGAGCACTTGGTGGCACATTCATGTCTCTGTGTTGCTTGAGTGGGTAGATAAGCTAGAGGCCCAACTCCTCACATGTCAACGTGGCTGTGTCTGAACTGTCTCAGCTGAGGAAGAATGCTCACTTTAAACAAGGTTTCCCTAATTCATGGCAGCTTCCATCCCCTGCCGGATATGCTTGTGCACCACCATCAGACCATGCTGCCTTGCCCCCCCCCCGCACCTCACTCCAACCACAGGGCAGCCCTTGTCCCAGCATCACACTGTCAGCCAGCCAGGAAAAAGTGACTAGCCTGTGCCCTCACCTGAATGCACGGCACCTCTTCCTTGAAGTTGAATGGGTGACTCTAGTGAGTGCTGTGGTATGTTAGTGTACACTCACCTCTGACTTCCCCTCAAAGGTCAGCTCGTCAGCTGCACACCTTTTAAATGCTGTTGTGAATCACGTCATTCTGACTTCCAATCGACGTGGGAGGTAAATTCGATGTGGGGGGGATGATTCTGGTGGGCAGGCAGGATGATGAGATGCGAATGCATTGAAGTTATACTCTGGATGTTGGAGGGTGGGAAACGCAGCCTGCCATTGACAGGTGGAGAGGACGATCACAAACTGGTTTCACGACAGCGTAAAACTGATTTTTGGAATCCATAAGATCCCGGCCTATGTTCCACGTGCCTCTGGCACATCACACTAGTCACCGTACTGTATCAGTCCAGGGATGTTCTGTGGCACAGTGGGTAATGCCCCTGCCTCTGGGCCAGAAGCGCTGGGTTTGAGTCCCACCTCAGGGCTTGATAGCCAAGGAAGGGACTTTCATCATGTGGTCAAACAGGTTGAGCATCAACCTCCATTTTCTTTCCACACCAATGGCAGGTGTTAAGAACAGGGGAGATTCCTGATCAGCCATGTGATGGAAAGAACATTGAAACCTCTACCAATACTATCCATAACTCTAGGCTACAATATGCAGATAATGTGCATATTGCCACAGCATCTCGGACTCCCTGAGTGAACTGTAATGCACAATCCAATCTAGGTTTTGTGGGATGATTGGATGCGAGGTTTGGTTCGGAATGATGATAAAATCTTACATTCCGTTAACAAGTGTACCCGCCTCATTCCCAACTCTAGCTCTCTGGCACCTGCCAAAGATGATTTAATCATCATTGAGTGAAGTGCTTTTACTAAGAAAAAGCTAAATACAGAATTGTACATTCATTTTCTTAACAAGTAAAGGATCCGTTTCCTGAACCCTAAGCACTTGAAGATCCTGAGGACAGTGCAGGTGCCGAGTGAAAAATATATTTTTTGACTGAGATGGGATTAGAAGATTAAACTATCGTCGATCGGTGAGACAAAGGGAGGAGGTCCTGTACCACTGCACTCACACAATGGTGAGGTGTTTCAGTCAGCGTTGTTTGTGTTCCAGGGTGAGATAGTCAGCATCACGGGATAACAGTAAAGAGACATGTGTCAATATGTCAGCAACTCTGCTTTCTCATCTGTGAGCATCAGGTTTGATGCATCAGCTCCGAAGGAAGATTGTTACCTGCTTGATTGCTCAAGCTGCTATGGACCATGATTGCTGTCACATTGTGGAATTAAACAATCCATTGTGTCAAGAATCAGCAACCGTCTGCTCTGAGTTTGTCCACTTTTAGCTTCTTTCTCGAGAGTGGGAGAAACAATGAAGAGTTGTAGTTATAGTTCTCCCGTTACAAATTTCAATTTTTCATGTGTGGGCTGAGGCAGTGAATAGTTGACAATGGGGTTACATCATGGCTCGGCTAAATCTTCAAGGATCTGACATCCACATCTACATATTTCCAGATGGGATCATTGGAATAGTGAGATCAGCCTGATGTTTCATCTTCCAAGCCCATGGGCACTGAGGCTCGGCAGGAACGGACGTGGGTGGTCGTGGAGCTGAAACCCCGCCCGCAATCTACTCCGCACCACGAATGGGATTAGAATAGATCAATCAACTTCCAAATGAAATCAGCTACTGTGTCAATAACATGTCAATCAACACGTGTCAATAACATGTCAATCAACTCCAACTGAAATCAGCTACTCCACCCAGAGCAGAAATAGATCCTGAGGCAATCACTACTTATTTCTGTGAGAGCTCATTGGCAACATTTAAGAAGTATTTAGATGAGCACTGGAGATGCCACAGCACACAGGGCTATGTGCCAAGTGCTGGAAAATGGGATTAGAATAGATAGGTGCTTGATGGCCAGCATGGACATGATGGGCCGAAGGGCCTGTTTCTGTGCTGTACAACTCTATGGGCAGAACCTTGCCCTTGGATGGCGGGTGGGCCCCACCAGCTTGGCGGCGTGCGGGCAGCCGACCCTTACCACTGAAACGGGGCCTGCCGCCATTTTAAGCCTCGCCCAGTGGCATCCCCAACGCTATGCACTTCCTGTGCAAGGGGGGGGGGGTGGATCCACAGCTGTCAAAGTGCACTGCTCTCTGAGACAAAGTCCTGTCTCAGGGAGACCGGTAACAGTCCGAATAACTTCAAAAACACAAACATTTAAAAATGATTAACATGCCACCCTCATGTGACAATGTCACGTGAGATGGGACATGTTAATAAAGAACACATAAACTTTATTAATTTTTTAAAATACGGAAATGAAACTTCACCTCGCCAGTGAATGAAGTTTCATCAATAATCTGGAGCCCGCTGGGGCTCCTGACCTGCCCGCCAGCCTTAAACTTGGACGGGCAGGTCTTCAATTACTTTAAGTAGCCCGTCAATGGCCTCAATTGGTCATTGACAGGTCGGTGGGCGGACAGCTGATTTCCCTGTCCGCCCGCCTTCCTCAAAATTTAAAAGGACCAGGATGACTTCGGGGATTCCTCCCGACATCATCCCGTGTCATTTTCCCCTCGGCGACCGGGCCCCGCTCCCAAATCGCCGAGGGGAAAATCCCTGGTCTATGACTCTATGGCCAGGATTTTCCAGTCATCAGGCAGGCTCGGTGGGAGCGGATGGGGCTGGTCATGGAGCTGAAACCCCCGCCCGCGAACTGCTCCGCACCGCGAATACATGCAGTCATTCCAATTAAGGCCCACCCTGTGTGGATCGCGAGTGGTCGCGCTTTGCAGGTGGGGTGAAAAGGGAGAGTCAGGAGCACTTTTTAAAAAAATATATATGGGCTTTAAAAATTTGATGGAACAGGTCCCCTCATGTAACTGTGCCACATGAGATGGGACATGTTTTTATTTTCAAAATAAAGCTTTTATTTAATCAGTATTAGCTTTAGGAAACCTCATCTGCTCGTGGATGAGGTTTCCTAAAAATTGTAAAGGCTGCTTGGCCTTTTTGCCTGCCAGCCAAATGTTAGGTTGGACGGGTAGCGTAAAATTCAACTTAATTACCTAGTTAATGGCCTTAATAGGCCTTTCAATTATCGGCGGGCACACAGCCAACTCTGATGCACGCCCACCAAATGAAATATCGCGTGAGATCGTGATGACATCAGGACACATGCCTGACGTCATTGAGCATCATTTTACGTTCCGGCCTGTCAGGCCCACCCCCACTCACCGAATATAAAATTCTGCCCTTTGACTTGTGTGAAAAGATCCATGGTGATCCTGGAGAATTGGCGCAAACTCCATGTTCCTCTGAATTTACCATGGGTGTGGAACCAAAGCTATGGTGAGTGATTGGGTAAACCTCTGCAAAATTCAATCGCAAAGTCACTAATGTTTAGACCCTCAACGGTATCCAATGTTAGAAGAATTTCCAAATGATTCCATCTCTTTAACTCTAAGGTATTTTAACCAATGTTATAATTTTCAGGAATTGGTTCTACAAATTCAACAACAACACCAAGCATTTACATAGTGCCTTTAATTGCTAAAATGTCCTAAAGCACTTCATTGGAACTGTTTGGAGAGGGAATTCCAGCAGACTGAACAGCTGCTTTTACAGCTACCAATGGTGGAGGGAATGATATCAGGGAAGCACAAGAGATCGGAATTGGAGGAATGCAGAGATTTTGAAGGGTTGTAGAGCTGGTGGAATGTTTCAGTTTGATTCATAATCGTTGAACTCCACATCTGACTTCACCTTGGAGTGCAACTGTTGGTCACTGGAGGAAGGACCTTAAAGTTTCTGCAGAGCCGTCCTGTGGGCCCGATGCTACTTTTAGTTAAGATGTCAGGAACACACTTTGATGCTGAGAGAAAATCAAAGAAGGAAGCTCGTTCTGCAAAGATGGATATCAATGTGAGGGTATGATGCAAGGGGCTGGATTTCATGGGGGCGAGGTGCATTTCTTAGCATCACCCCCATGCCCATTGCAAAAGTCAGCCGGCAGCTGACACACCTAAAAGAAGCCTGCCCGCATCCATAACATGCTGAGAATGGGACTTCCACCCCCTCCATGGAGGGAACCCCAGAACCCCTAGAAAACCCAGCAGCACCAGAACTCATAGCTGCCACTCAAGCCGCCCATGAGGAACAGCGATAGTGTCTGGAGCGAGGTACTTCCTAGGCTTTTAAGGTGGGAAAAGGTCTGGCAACCTAGGGAGGGAGGGTAAGATGTGTGTGTGTGGTGGGGGGGGTGGTTGGGGTGGATTTTGGAGGCAAGGTGGGGAGGAACAAAATGGGGGTGTCATCTTGGGAGATGGGGTTGCTCCTGATGTGCACAGGGCACCCCCAAAAGGATGTACCCCCACCCCCTTTCTCGCCTTCTAAGAAGTTTGCTTAAAAGAAAGAATAACCCTTCTCGCCCACCTGCCAACTGTATTATGGTCTGGGCAGCACATTATCTGAGTCAATTAGCTTGACAACAAGCTCAATTGACCCTTAATTATTTACTTTAAAATGGAGGCTGGGCTGCTGATTTTGTGTTATTATCTATCATATTATAAGAGGACAGCTCGGAGATGGGCAGGAAACTCGTTGTAGTTTACGTGACAATACAGCCACGCCCCACCCCCACCACTGAAAACTTGGCTGGCAGTGGAGGGGGCCATGAGACCATGAAATCAAGCCCAAGGTGTTGATTCAAGTGTGAGCTTGGAGCTCTAGTTAACAATGGGTCTCTTCCAGCCAATTGTAATGCACAGCAGGCGATGGACTTTGAGGAGATGAGGGACGTGACACTGGTCTTCCCTGCATCAGGTGGTCCCTGCAGTAGAAAACACAGAAAAAGAATTTTTTCAGCAGGGAGAGTCAGATGAAAGACACCATCAAAGCCCCACAGTGAGGTGAGAAGAGGAGAACCTCTAGATACTTCTGCAGTGTTGATTAATGATGATGCATGTTACACATGCTTTAATTTAAGAGGAATGGTGGGCGGGTTAGTAGGTGAGGACAGAGGATCCCAGAGATCCAAGAACTTTTAACGTGGCTTTGGATGAAGCATTCATTATGAATGATGGACATAAGAACATAAAAAATAGGAGCAAGAGTAGGCCATTCGGTCCCTCAAGCCTGCCTCCCAAGTCAATACGATCATGGCTGATCTGCCTCAGGCCTTAACTTCTCTTTTGTGCCAGCTCCTCATATCCCTCAACTCCCCAATATTTCAAAAATCTATCTACCTCCTCTTTAAATACTTTCAGTAATCTAGCCTCCACAACTCTCTGGGGTAGACAATTCCAGACATTCACTACCCTCAGAGAAGAAATTCCTTCGCATCTCAGTTTTAAATTAATCTGTAACTATGTCACCTAATTCAAGATTCCCTCAATAGTGGGAACATCTTCTCAACACCTACCCTGTCAAGACCCCTCAGAACCTTGTACGTTTCAATAAGATCACCCCTCATTCTTTGAAACTCTAATGAATAAAGGCCTAACCTGTTTAGCCATTCTTGATGTCAACCCCTTCATCCCAGAAATCAGCCTACTGAATTTCTTTTGAACTTCCTCCAGTGCCAGTATATCTTTTCTTAAATACAGGGACCAAAACTGTACACAATACTCTAGGTGCGGCCTCACCAACACCCTGTACAGTTGTAACAAGACTTCTCTATTTTTAAGCTCCAACACCCCAGCAATACAGGCCAAAATTCCATTTGCCTTAATTACTTGCTGCACCTGCATGCTAACTTTTTGTGATTCATGTACAACAAAACCCAGATCCCTCTGTGCTGCACTTTTTGGAGTATCTCTCCACTTAAATAATAGTTTGCCTTTTGATTCTTCCTAACAAAGTGCATGACCTCACACTTTCTTACATTAAACTCCATCTGCCAAGTTGTTGCCCACTCACTCAACCTATCTATATCCCCTTGAAAATTCCTTATGACCTCATCACAACATGCCCTCCCACCTATTTTTGTATCATCAGCAAATTTGGATAGATTACACTGTGCCCCATCCTCCAAGTCATTAATATAGATAGTAAATAGTTGAGGCCCTAGAACTGATCCTTGTGGCACTCCACTAGTTACGTATTTCCAACCTGAAAAAAAACCCATTAATCCCGACTCTTTGTCTTCTGTGTGCTAACCAATCCTCAACCCATGCTAATACATTAGGCTAATACCGTGAGCTCCTATATGTGGCACCTTATCGAATGCCTTCTGGAAATCCAAATATACTACATCTACCTGCTCCCCTTTATCAATTCTGCTCGTTATGTCCTCAAAGACCTCTAGCAAATTTGTCAAACATGATTTCTCTTTCACAAAACCATATTGACTCTGTTTGATTGTGTTGAGCTTTTCTAAATGACTTACTATTTCTTCCTTAATAATGGACTCTAGCATTTTCCCAATGACAGATGTTAAGCTGACTGGCCTATAACTTCCTGCTTTTTGTCTCTCTCCCTTCTTGAACAGGGGTGTCACATTAGCAGTTTTCCAATCCGCTGGGACCCTCCCGGAATCCAGTGAGTTCTGGAATATTTCAACCAATATCTCTGCAGCCACTTCCTTTAAAACCTTTGGATACAGGCCATCAGGTCCTGGCAATTTGTCTGCCTTTAGTCCCATTAGTTTATCAAATGCTTTGTCCTTCATCATAGAGACTGTTACAAGATCGTTCCTCCAATTAGCTCCTCATTTATCTGATATCTTTGGTATGTTTATAGTGTCCTCCACTGTGAAGACCAATGGTTTAAAGTATCTGTCATTTCCCTGATTTCCGTTATCAATTCTCCAGTCACACCCTCCAAGGGTGCCACGATCACTTTAGCCATTCTCTTTCTTTTTATATACCCAACAAAACTCTTGCTGTTTGTTTTTATATTTCTTGCCAATTTACTTTCATAATCAAATTTCTCCCTCTTTATTAGCTTTTTAGTCATCCGCTGCTGGTTCCTAACAAATTCCCAATCTTCTGGCCTATCGCTAGTTTTAGCCACTTTGTATGCCTTAGTTTTTAATTGGATACTCTCCTTGACCACTTTTGTTAACCACAGGCGGTTCATCCTTCTCATCGAGTCTTTCTTTTTGACCAGGATAATTTTTTTGCTGAACATTATGAAATATCTGTTTAAATGTCTGCCACTGCTCATCCACTCACCATCCCCTTAGACTATTTTCCCAGCCAACTTTAGATAACTCTGTCTTCATACCTCTGTAATTGCCCTTATTTAAGTTGAGGACACTGGTTTGAGACCCTAGTTCCTCGCCCTCAAACTGAATTTGAAATTCTACCATGTTGTGATCACTACTCCCTAAAGGATCCTTAACTATGATATCTCATGCAGGTCCACTCTCCATGTTCTGGGCCTCCCTCTCTGCCACCAGTTCTTATCTCCCACCGCCACTGCCCTTCTCACACAGGTACACTCTCCGTGTGTTCACTTCAGTGAACTTATGAGTAACAACTGCATCCCGTGGAGTTAAAAGATCAGTAATCTCTGCTTATATTGAGTTAGTTAGCTGAGCAGGGGCACCAGTACAGGTTGGCACTGAAGAAGGAAGAGGAATGTGGACTTACCTTCCTCCTACTGGTCAACATCCAGTGACTCCAATGGAAAGTTCATGGGTGTAGGCTTAGTTAACAATGGGACTTAGGATGACTGTGATGCCTCTGTGTTTGATTAGCCAACACATTGTTAAGAGCCAGGGGAGAAGAAACACCATTTTGAGTCCAGTTATGAGGCACTGGAGAATAGCCGACACTCATGGACCTGGAACCTATGCTTTCAGGGGAAGGTGGGAGGAAAAGGAGAAAATATGAGATTTAATTTTCAAAAACAATCCAGGAAAACATCCCACCCGAGTTGAGATTTATAGATAAACCATTGAGAACAAGAAGAATCTGAAATGGAAATATCAGAAAAACCAATAGTAAGAGAAACACTGATTGCAATAGCCTTTATACAGCAGCTTTAGTGTGGTAAACATCCCAAGGCAATTCTCTGAGCATCAATGGAAAAGATTATTAGAGTAATAGGTGAGTGAGGTGACAGAATGTACTGTTAATGTCAGGCTTTAAAGGAGGTTTTTAAAGGTGAGGGGAGAGAAATGATGTGAGGGGTTCAGGGAAAGAGAGAGAGAGAGAGAGAGAGTTAAAAAGAAAGACAATGACTGTACATGGTCAGTGAAATACAGAATCTCTAGGAAAGAAAGAAGGCAGAGAGGACAACTATAAGGAAAGGCAGGAGATCCCATTCTCTGTGAAAAGGTTTGTTGATATGAATAAAAGCAAAATACTGCAGATGCTGGAAATCTGCAACAAAAACAAAAATTACTTGGAAAACTCAGCTGGTCTGACAGCATCTGTGGAAAGAAAGACAGTTATCATTTCGAGTCCTTATGACTCTTCTTCAGAACTAAAGAGAAGTAAAAATGTGGTGAAATATATACTCTTTAAGGGGGGTTGGGACAGGTGAAGCTGGATAGAAGGCCAGTGATAGGTGGAGGCAAAGGAGAGATTGCAAAAGATCTCATAAACAAAAGGTCAAAGGGGTGTTGATGGTGGTGATACTGGCTAAAGGAGGTGCTAACGGTGGCATTAAGAGTAGAAAGCAGGATGAGCAAGTGACAGATGGCCCTAGTGGGGGTGGAGTGTGGGGAGGGGACATTGTGGGAGAAAAGATCAAAGTAGGCTAAAGGGTGGGGATAAAACACTGAATTGAAATAAATTTTAAAAATAATAATAGAAATAGGTGGAAAAAATATATATAAAAATTAAAAAATAAATATTTGAAAAAAGGGGATCACAAAGGGATGGGGATGGAGGAGAGAGTTCATGATCTGAAGTTGTTGAACTCAATATTCAGTCCAGAAGGCTGCAAAGTTCCTAGTCGGAAGATGAGGTGCTGTTCCTCCAGTTTGTGTTGAGCTTCACTGGAACATTGCAGCAGGCCAAATTCAGACATGTGGGCATGAGAGCAGGGTGGAGTGTTGAAATGGCAAGCGACAGGGAGGTCTGGGTCATGCTTGCGGACAGACCGAAGGTGTTCCGCAAAGCGGTCACCCAGTCTGCATTTGGTCTCTCCAATGTAGAGGAATCTGAATTGGGAGCAACGAATGCAGTAGACTAAATTGAGGGAAGTGCAAGTGAAATGCTACTTCACTTAAAAGTAGTGTTTGGGCCCTTGGACGGTGAGGAGGGGGGAAGTAAAGGGGCAGGTATTGCACCTTGTGTGGTTGCGTGGGAAGGTGCTGTGGGAGGGGCTTGAGGTGTAGGGGGTGATGGAGAAGTGGATCAGGGTGTCCTGGAGTGAACGGTCCCATGAAATGCTGACGGGGGAGGTGGGGGGGGGTGGTGAAGGGAAGATGTATTTGGTGGTGGCATCATGCTGGAGTTGGCGGAGGATGATCCTTTGAATGTGGAGGCTGGTGGGGTGTAAAGTCAGAGGCAAGGGAGACGGTTCGGACACAGTTGAGGGCCCTGTCAACGACCTTGGGTGGGAATCTTCAGTTAAGGAAGAAGGAAGACATGTCAGAAGCACTGTTTTGGAAAATGGCATCATCGGAACAGATGCAACGGAGGTGAAGGAACTGAGACAATGGGATGGAGGCCTTACAAGAAGCAGGGTGTGAGGAGTTGTCATCGAGGTAGCTGTGGGAGTTGGTAGGCTTGTAATGAATATTGGTGGACAGTCTATCACCAGAGATTGAGGCAGAGAGGTCAAGGAAGAGAAGGGAAGTGTCAGTGATGGACCATGTGAAAGAGATGGAGGGGTGGAAATTGGAAGCAAAATTAATACATTTTTCCAGGTCCAGTTGAGAGAATGAAGTGGCACCGAAACAGTTAGCAATATACCAGAGAAAGAGTTGTGGGAGGGGAGCCTGAGTAGGACTGGAACAAGGAATGTTCCACATACCCCATAAAGAGACAGGCATAACTGGGGCCCATGCGGGTACCCATACCCATACTTTTATTTGTAGGAAGTTAGACGAGTTTAAGGAGAAATTGTTCAATGAGAGAACAAGTTCAGCCAAATGGAGGAGAGTGGTGGTGGAAGGGATTGTTCGGGCCTCTGTTCAATGAAGAAGCAGAGAGCTGTCAGTCATCCCGGTGGGGGATGGAGGTGTAGAGGGATTGGACATCCATGGTGAAGAGGAGACGGTTGGGGCCAGGGAACTGGAAATTGCTGATATGATGTAGGGCATCACAGGAATCGTGGATGTAGGTGGGAAGAGACTGGACAAGGGGAGAGAGAACGGATTCAAGGTAGGAAGAAATGAGTTCCATGGGGCAGAAACATGCTGACATGATTAGTCTACCGGGACAGTCCTGTTTGTGGATTTTGGGGAGGAGGTAGAAGCTCGCTGAAGTTGGGAGGCATGAGCAGCACTTCACTTGCACTTCCCTCAATTTGGTCTACCGCATTCGTTGCTCCCAATGCGGTTTCCTCTACATTAGAGAGACCAAACGCAGACTGGGTGACCGCTTTGCGGAACACCTTTGGTCTGTCCACAAGCATGACCCAGGGCTTTCTGTCTCTTGCCATTTCAGTACACCACCCTGCTCTCATGCCCACATGTCCATCCTTGCTTGCTGCAATGTTGCAGTGAAGCTCAACGCAAACTGGAGGAACAGCACCTCATCTTCTGACTAGGCGCTTTACAGCCTTCCGGACTGAATATTGAGTTCAACAATTTCAGATCATGAACTCTCTCCTCCATCCTCACCCCTTTTTGATCCCCTTTATTCAACTTTTTTAAAAAATTTCATTTATATATATTTTTTTCCACCTATTTCTATTATTATTTTTTTAAATTTATTTCTATTCTGTGTTTTATCCCCACCCTTTAGCCTATTTCGATCTTTTCTCCCACACCATCCTCTCCCCCACCCCACCCCCACTAGGGCCATCTGTCACTAGCTCATCCTGCTTTCTACTCTTAATGTCACTATTAGCACCTCCTTTAGCCAGTATCACCACCATCAACACCCCTTTGACAGTTTGTTAATGACATCTTTTCAATCTCTCCTTTGCCTCCACCCATCGCTGGCCTTCTATCCAGCTTCACCTGTCCCACTCCCCCCTAAACAGTAAATATTTCACCACATTTTTACTTCTCTCTTGTTCTGAAGAAGAGTCGTATGGACTTGAAAGGTTAACTCTGTGTTTCTCTCCACAGATGCTGTCAGACCTGCTGGGTTTTTCGAGCAATTTTTGTTTTAGGTTTTTGATGTGAACATTGGTTCGAAATACCCAAGCTCGCATCATGTCAGAGACTAACAGCCGACAGACAGAGGAGAATTCCATCTTAATAGATGAGAACACCGATGAAAGCATAGTGTCCTGATTAAGCAATTCTGATCTTTGTATGGTGTAGTATAACCTGATATGTAATACACCTTTAAGAAAAGTATTGTAATGTAAGATCTTAATACCCAATAGCAGAGTAGCTCAGGCTGACACTGTGGGAGAGTCTTGAGTTAGACAAAGAAAAATGAAGACAGAGTTTGATGTTGTGAGCACACAAAAGTAGTTGCTGAGTTTCGTTTGTAAATAAGCAGCATGTGTTTATTCTAACAATGATCTCCTGGTGTTCTCTGTCTCTGTATTGACCCGGTCACCCCGAATTCAGCGTACAACCCAGATCCTTTAGCCCGAACAAACCAAAGGGCACTAGATCCAACAAACTGGCAACGGGTAAAAGCACGAAAAGCCACGGGAAAAACAAGGTAGAAAGCAAGGAAGAACTAAGGAAATCAGAAGAATCGAAATTAGGCTGTACCTCACACTGTAGTTATAAGTAAAAGAAAATTTCCTTCTCGATTGTGAAAGTAATCCCCTGAGAGCATGCTGCAATTTGCAAGAGTGGAGCCTTTCGACCCAACCGCAGATGACTGGTTACACTATGTCGAATTATTTTCTTCTTCCAGACAAATGACATTGTGGGGGAGGGGAAGAGGTGCAGGATCCTTCTGCCCGTGTGTGGGAGTAAGACGTATGGATTAATTCCAAATCCGTTGGTGCCCAGTGCCCCAGACTCAGAAAGTTTTGATGACTTAGTGAACCTCGTAAAGAATCATTACCAGCCCAAGCCGTCAGTGACCATACAGCAGTTTAAATTCAACTCAAGAATCAGGGCTGTGGAAGAGACAGTTGCTTGTTATGTGGCAAGTCTGAAGCAATTAACTGAATATTGTGAGTTCGGTACTTCTTTCAATGATATATTTAGAGATTGCTTGGTGTGCAGTATAAACGAAAATGCAATTCAGAAGAGATTACTGGCTGAAACAAATTCAGATTTTCAGAAGGCATTGGAAATTGCTGTGGCAATGGAAGGTGCAGTGCGAGACTCAGATGCCATACAAGGAGCACAAAGTGGCGCCTTCCTCCATATTGAGCAGAAAGCCTGAACCAAAGAGAGCAGAGCTTTACTCAGAAGCAGCAAGCAGCCACTACTAGCAGAGAAATTAAAAGGGATAACTTAGCAGCCAAAACGTGGCATAAAAATAACAGAGATGGAAGCAGACAACTTTGTAGTGAACCACAGTTTACAAAGATTGAATGTTACTTCTGCTATCGATATGGATACCTCATGAGGCATTGTAAAGATAGAATTAAGTAGACTAGCAGACAAAAACCTCATGAGATAAGCAGCATTGAAAAGCATGAGTAATAGATCCTGATATCTATTCATTATATAATGTAAAGGTAGAAGAACAGAGCCTATCTATGTAACCATGAGAATGAATGAGAAGCCTAACAGAATGGAGGTTCTGTGGAAGGGTCATGAGGACTTGAAACGTCAACTCTTTTCTTCTCCGCCGATGCTGCCAGACCTGCTGAGTTTTTCCAGGTAATTCTGTTTTTGTTTTGGATTTCCAGCATCCGCAGTTTTTTTGGATTTCCAGCATCCGTGGATTTCCAACATCTGCAGTTTTTTTGTTTTTTGTTTTTATTACAGAGGTGGATATCGTTGATCGTTGAGCATACTTTTAAATACCTGAATTATAGGGAACACAACTGAATTTAGGAGAAACTGATGACAAATTAAGAACATACACAGGAGAAAACATACAAGTTAAGGACGTATGTAAAGTCACAATACACGATGGAACTCAAAGAGTGAAATTACCCTTGATGATGTTAGCAGGCAGGGGACCGAGCATACTAGGATGAAACTGGCTGAGGGAAATCAACCTTGATCTGTCACAGAGATCCCAAAAGAAAAGTGAAAACCTGCCAAAAGACCTTCACACACGACCAGTTTCCCTCCTGTCTAAGTGTACACCTCTGGAGAAGTATGATGAGAAACAGGAAGAGTTCTGCACTTCTCTGAGTAAAATGAAGGATGAGTTAGCAGAGAAGAGGCAATGCTTAATATTCCAGGAGGCAGTAAACCAATGCAAAAAAAGAAATGAAAGGGCTGAAAAATCAGCTATGTGAAACCAAAGAGGCTTTGGAGGCAATAGTCACAGAATTCTCTAAGAAGCAGACAGATGATGAAATTCTGGAAAACTCAACCACTGAGTTCACTCAAGTCGAGCTTGCATCTGAGATTAGTCTGGCCAATATGGAAGTCGAAAAGAAGGCCAAGAATAAAGCCAGTGTCAGAAAGAAGAATGCCCGTTGAAAGAAGACACAGAAACACAAGTAATACCATTGATCTTGGCAGTGTATGAGTATATTTTTATTCATAGACCCGGAACTCAAATTGCAAATGCAGTTGCACTCAGTCATTTACTCTTGCAAGTAAAAGATGCCGATGTTCCAATTCCTCAGGAATTTGTTTTGTTATTGAACTTCCTGGACTCATCACCAATGTGTGCAAGACAAATTAAAGATTGGACAAACCGAAGCCCAGTCTTATCCAAAGTGAGAAATCAAATTCTTCATGGTTGGTCACAAAAACAAGAATCTGATAAAATGAAACCATATTTCCAGGGAAGATACAAGATAACCTGCCAAGGGGGTGTTTGATTGTGTGGAGATCAGGTGATTGTTCCTCTAAAAGCATGAAAGCTATTGTTGTCTGAATTTCACAGTGAACATCCTGGAATTTCCAAAATGAAGGCAATAGCATGCAGCTTTATGTGGTGGCCGGGAATGGATGGAGAAATAAAAAACTTAGTGAGAAGCTGTGTGCAGTTTCAACAAGTACAAAAATTACCTGCAACAGCTCCAGTACACCCTTGGGAGTGGCCAGGAAGGCCATGGGTACGGGTCCACGTCTATTATGTGGGACCTTTTATGGGAACAATGTTTCTGCTTATCATAGACGCACATTCAAAATGGATGGACGTGTACAAAGTGAGGTCACCTACATCTTCAACGATAGACAAGCTTTAATGAACATTTAACCATTACCTTTGACCCAGAGCCATTGACCCTTGATCTTTCATCGCTCACCCTCAACTCTCCCACCCTCATTCTTCACCTTCCCACCCACATCCTGGCACCTCCCTCCATCATCCTTCACCTTCCTTTGCTTTCCTGCTATCCTCCCTCAGATACATTTAACCGATTACCCGCTGCAGCCTGATCTGCCCTGCCTCAATCTCAAGGTCCCTTCCCTGAGTGTTGACCTGCCATGTGTGCAGCTGCCTCCCTCCGACACAAAGGATGCGACCACAGCAACAATGGAACCCAAACTATAGGCCAGATGCGGGATCCCTTTGTACATCTCCTATGCCCTGCCCCAAACCTGCCAGTGCTGTGCTTGTTGCCATTTGAGGACCAGACCACCAGCTGCACTGTTAAGGATTCAACTACCACTCCTCTCTACTCACCTTGGTCCTTACAGCTACCAGCCCATCCCCTGGTCCTCTCTGCTGTGCTGCTGAATTAAACAATGACAAAACCTTACCTCAGATCCAAAGGTTGAACAAACCTGCCTGGTGCACACCACAAGTGTCCTGTGTGCCGCTGACTGAATTTTGAAGGGAGCACATAATTGAGTTTGCTTCCCATTCAATGAGTATTCATGCTATGCAAATAAATGGTAAATAGGTTCCCACCACTGGACGACATGATGTCCACTCCCCAGCTGACCTGCCACTGATCTTATCTTACAAACTCAACCTGGCGTTGGCAAACTGAGAATTTGGCTCCCACCTAAATAAATCCTGCCACCTGCCAAGTCACAAGCCCCATTAAATATTGCCTCATGTCTTCAGGCCAATCCTGGATAATCTCTCTGCCTCTCTACCTCGCTTTCCTCCTTTAAGACCCTCCTTAAAATTTATCTCTTTGAACAAGGAATTGGTCATCTGGCCTAATATCCCCTATGAGGTTTGGCGTCAAAATTTATTTGAAAATGCATGTAAAGTACCTTGGGATGTTTTATTATGTTAAAGGCACTTTCAAAATACAAGTTGTTCTTGTTGAACAATCTCGGATGCCCTCATCAGTGACACAAATTCCTCAGCTTCTTGCTATTGCTACAATTCTATGGCTTCTCCAATACAATGCTACTCAGTTAAGTAATAGATGTGGAGACATCCGTGCATTTCTAGACCTGGCATTCTGTCTATCATAGTCAGCTGCTGTACTTATTGAACATTTGACCAGTGTACCAACATCACTCATCATCGACTGCTACTGCATCAGTTTTCATTATTTCCTTTCTTTGCTGTGGGTTCTTCCCACTGGACCATACAACAACGAGGTGATGCTTGGTAGAACAAAAACAAAAATACCTGGAAAAACTCAGCAGGTCTGACAGCATCTGCGGAGAGGGATACAGTTGACATTTCGAGTCCGTATGACCCTTCATCAGAACTAAGACATATAAATGTATATACAGCTTGGTAGAGCTCAGTAATGTTGACAGTCTTTCACCAAACCAGAGGTGTCCTCAGTTAAGGCTCTTCATTATTCAAATCAAATTGCCCAATCTTTTATACTATGTAGCATCAGAACAGGAAAGTTAATTGCTCTGTTACCCAAATCCCAAAATCACTAATGTCAGCCATAGTTGGTGATAATTCTCTGAGTCAGAGATTGTGAGTTCAAGTCCCACTCAAGACATCTGAATACATAATCTAAGCTGGTACTCTAGCATAGTACATAAAACATATTATCTGGTCATTATCTCTTGGTGTTTGTGGGATCTTGCTGTGTGCAAATTGACTGCTATGTTCCCTATAATTACAACAGTAACTATGCACAAAACAAGTAATTCATTAGCTGTAAAACACTTTTGAAATGTTCTGAGATTGTGAAAGGTGCTATATAAATTCTTTGGCTGTTTCATCCTTCTGTGCTCTGCAGTTTCATCTCCTCTACTTCAGCTGTTGAGATGAACGTCCTGATTAGCATACAAGTCACCCACTCTGCACACCAGGGTGCTTCTATTTAATACCAATACAAGAGCACATTTTAGGGTAGATCCCAATGTTCTTGCTGTACTGGAACAGCTGGGCCAGATATTCAGCTAGTTCTGAAGCACAACATTTCTGTACTACAGCTGGGATGTTGTCTGTCCCCATAGCCTTTTCTATGCCTTCAGCTGTTTCCTAATATCACATGGAGTGAACCAAATTGGCTGAAGACTGGCATGTGAAGCTGGGGCCTCAAGGGAAGGCCGAGATGGATCATTTACTGGGCACTTCTGGTTGAAGATGGTTACAAATGCTTCAGCCTTATCTTTCACTGAAGTTGCATCTTCAGCCATAATTCTGATCTCTGCTTCCTCCTAAATCCCTTCACTTCATGTTCCATATCCACCTCTCTCCAGCTGAGTTGTTATTTTGCCCAAGGAGTACGAGATAGAAATATACATTTTCCACTCTTGAGTCAGACTGCTGTGCAAGAGGAGATAGCTGCAAAAAAGAAAAGTGATTGATCATTGAGGATAAGATCCACGAATAAGAGCTGCTCTTCAGCTGTTAAGAGAGAAGATTGTCCATTAAAATATCCAAAATAATATCAGCAAATAATTTCATCACCCTCCTTGTAAGACCATAAGACATAGGAGCAGAAATTAGGCCATTCAGCCCATCAAGTCTGCTCCACCATTCAATCATGGCTCATAGGTTTCTCAACCCCATTCTCTCGCCTCCTCCCCGTAACCTTTGATCCCCTTACCAATCAAGAACCTATCTATCTCGGCCTTAAATACACTCAATGACCTGGCCTCCAAAGCCTTCTGTGGCAATGAATTCCATAGATTCACCACTCTCTGGCTAAAGAAGTTTCTCCTCATCTCTGTTCTAAAAGGTCTTCCCTTTACTCCGAGGCTGTGCCCTCGGGTCCTAGTCTCTCCTACTAATGGAAACATCTACCCCACGTCCACACTATCCAGGCCTTTCAGTATTCTGTAAGTTTCAATCAGATCCCCCCTCATCCTTCTAAACTTCATCGAGTAGAGACCCAGAGTCCTCAAACATTCCTCATATGTTAGGCCTTTCATTCCTGGGATCATTCTCGTGAACCTCCTCTGGACCCTCTCCAGGGCCAGAACATTCTTCCTGAGATATGGGGCCCAAAATTGCTCACAATATTCTAAATGTGGTCTGACCTGAGCCTTATAAAGCCTCAGCAGCACATCCCTGCTTTTATATTCTATTCCTCTCGAAATAAATGCCAACATTGCATTTGCCTTCCTAAATACCGACTCAACCTGCAAGTTAACCTTAAGAGAATCCTGGACTAGGACTCCCAAGTCCCTTTGCACTCCAGATTTCTGAATTCTCTCCCCATTTAGAAAATAGTCTATGCCTCTATTCTTCCTACCAAAGTGCATAACCTCACACTTGCCCACGTTGTATTCCATCTGCCACTTCTTTGCCCATTCTCCTAACCTGTCTAAATCTTTCTGCAGACTCCCAGCCTCCTCAATACTATCTGTCCCTCCACCTATCTTTGTATCATCTGCAAACTTAGCCAGAATGCCTTCAGTTCCTTCATATAGATTAATGTATAAAGTGAAAAATTGTGGTCCCAACACTGACCCCTGCCGAACTCCACTAGTCACCGGCCGCCATCCTGAGAAGGACCCCCTTATCCCCACTCTCTGCCTCCTGCCAGACAGCTAATCTTCTATCCATGCTAGTACCTTGCCTCTAACACCATTGATTCTTATCTTACTGAGCAGCCTCCCGTGCGGCACCTTGTCAAAGGCTTTCTGGAAGTCCAAATAGATAACATCCATTGGCTCTCCTTTGTCTAACCTACTCGTTACCTCCTCAAAGAATTCTAACAGATTTGTCAGGCATGACCTCCTTATCTAATGTTTTTGTTTGGCAGAGATTGAGCCTGCGGATAGCAGTCTGAGAAGCTGCTGATCTCTAATAGTGTGATTTCTGTTTCAAGAGGAGAGTTTTACAGTATCGCTGTATCTTCCCAAAAAAGGGCAGAGTGATTCCAACGCCCCCCGCCAAGCCAGAAACGTAGTTCATTTCAGTAAGATTTTTGACTGTATCTGGTGTCGCACTCTGTCCCACATCCATTTTTAATGTTGAGAAACAAAGAAACATACAAAATAGGAGCAGGAGTAGGTCATTTGGCCCTTCGAGCCTGCTCCACCATTCAATATGATCACGGCAGATCCTCTATCTCAATGCTGTACTCCCGCTCTCTCCCCATACCCCTTGATGCCTTTAGAGTCCAGAAACCTATCTGTTTCCTTCTTAAATATATTCAGTGACTTGGCCTCCACAGCCTCTGTGGTAGAGAATTCCACAGGTTCACCACCCTCTGAGTGAAGAAGTTTCTCCTCATCTTAGTCTTAAATGACCTACTGAGACTGTGACCCTTGTTCTGGACACCCCAGACAGAGGAAACATCATCCCTGCATCCAGTCTGTCCAGCCCTGTCAGAATTTTATATGTTTCAATGAGATCCCCTCTCATTCTTCTAAACTCCAGTGAATAGTCGCCCAATCTCTCCTCATATGACAATTCTGCCATCCCAGGAATCAGTCTGGTGAATCTTCACTGCACTCCCTCTGTGGCAATGATATTCTTTCTTAGGTAAGGAGACCAAAACTGCACACACTACTCCAGGTGTAATCTCACCAAGGCCCTGTACAATTGCAGTAAGACATCCTTGCTCCTGTACTCAAGTCCTCTCACAATGAAGGCCAACATACCATTTGCCTTCTTAACTGCTTGCTGCACCTGCGTTCTTGCTTTCAGTGATTAGTGTACAAGGACACCCAAGTCCCTTTGTATATCAGCATTACTGAATCTATCACCATTTAAGTGATACTCTGCCATTCTATTTTTCCTACCAAAGTAGATAATTTCACATTTATCCACGTTATACTGCATCTGCCATATATTTGCCCACTCACTCAACCTGTATAAATCGCATCGTCCTCACCGCTCACATTCCTATCAAGTTTCATGTCATCAGCAAACTTGGAAATATGACACTTGGTTCCCTCATCCAAATCATTGATATATATTGGAGTCTAAGCACTGATCATTGTGGTACCCCACCAGTCACCACCTGCCACTCCAAAATAGACCAGTTTATTCCTACTCTCTGTTTCCTGTCTGCTAACCAATTCTCAATCCATGCCAATATATTACCCCCAATCCCATGTGCTTTAATTTTACACATTAACCTCTTATGTGGAAATTTATCAAAAGTTTTCTGAAAATCCAAATCCACCACATCCACTGTTTTGCCCTGATCTATTCTGCTAGTTACATCCTCAAAAGAACTCCAGTAGGTTCATCAAACATGATTTCCTTTTATGTTGACTTTGTCTAATTCCATTGATATTTTCTAAGTGACCTGTTATCGCATCCTTTATAATAGACTCTAGCATTTTCCCTACTGCTGATATTAGGCTAACCAGTCAGTAATTCGCTGTTTTCTCCCTCCCTTTTTTAAATAGTGGGGTTACATTTACCACCTTCCAATCTGCTGGGACAGTTCCAGAATCTATAGAATTTTGGAAGATGACAACCAATGCATCCATTATTTCCATGGCCACTTCTTTTAGTACCCTGGAATGTAGATTATCACACCCTAGGGGTTTATTGGCTTTCAATCCCACTAATTTCTCCAGCACTATTGGACAGAATTTTTCCTCCTGCAGGCGGACGCGTGCCCAACCCAACCGGGCGTGAAATAGTGAGCGTGGACTACGGCTGAGCGTCCCGACGTCATCGCTTATTCACGCGATCTTTCGGTCAACGGGCATGCACAAGAGGCGGCAGTGCACCAGCCAACAATTAAAAGGCCTATTAAGGCCATTAAGTTATTAATTAAGTAGCATTTTTTGCTGCCTGCTCAACCATTCGGTTGGCAGGTGGGCAAATCGGCCTTTGCATTTTTTACGAAACCTCATCCACGGGCGGGATGAGGTTTCCAATGGTGACTAAAAATAATGTTTTTAATTTTAACGTCCTTTTTTTACACGTCCTTCTTCGTGCGACTGAGTCACATGCGGGGACATGTTTAAATAATATGCAAAAAGTTTACTTTTCGTTTTAAGATCCTTGAGCTCCCTAAGGCAGGTTTGTGCCTTCAGGGAGCTGTCAGTGCGCGACACCCACCCCCCCTCCCCAACATGCGCACACTTCAACGTTTGCACTCCTCCTGCCCCTACCCCAGCAGTGCTGAGGCTTTAAACGCGCCTGTCACGCCGGCTGGCTGGGTTAATTGGCCAGCAAGTGTGAAATCGGGATCGGAGCCCAATCATGGGAGGCTGTCAGTTTCACGGCCATCCCTGGGCCCGCCCAATGAGGGGGAAATCCTGCCCACTGTAATACAAATTTCCATCAATTCCGCCTTCTCACTTGGCCCTTGGTTCCGTAGCATTTCTGGGAAGTTATTTATGTCTTCCTCCGTGAAGACAGAACTACAGTAGTTGTTTAATTGCTCTGCCATTGCTCTCTATTATAAAGTTTTCTGTTTTGGACTGTAAGGGACTCATGTGAGCATTGAGGGCTGCTCAAAATGAGTGATGTTTCTGGCTAGGATTAGAATTCTTCATTGCAATCACCCAGGACCTGTTAATACCATGTGGAGTTCATCAACGATTGAGTATGGAGGACTGAGCCCGGGAACATTCTGAAGGTACCCAGTGTGTTCCAGTTCTGGTGGTTGGTCCAGAGAGGACACTGTTCAAGATTTTTCATTCCATTAAAAAACATTGAAATGAAAGTGAAAATGTTCAAAGCTATTTTTAAAGATGTTACTGCAGAGCACTTGGAAAAAAATTCAGAGTAATCAGGCAGAGTCAATGTAACTTTGTGAACAGGAAATCGTGTCTAACCAATTTATTGGAGTTCTTTGAAGAAGTAACATATGTTGTGGTTAAAGGGGAACCAGTGAATGTACTGTATTTAGATTTCCAGAAGACAGTTGATAAGGTGCCACATCAACAGTTATTGCGAAAAATAAAAGCTCATGGTTTTGGGGGTATCATATTGGCATGGAAAAAAGATTGGCTAGCTAACAGGAAACTGAGGCATAAATGGGTCTTCTTAACTGGTTGGCAGGATATGACGAGTGGTGTGCCACAGGGACCAGTGCTGGGGCCTCAACTTTTTACAGTTTATATAAATGACTTAAATGAAGGGACCAAAGGTATGGTTGCTAAATTTGCTAATGACACAAAGATAGGTAAAATAGTAAGAAGTGAAGAGGACACACGGAGGCTACAAAATGAGATCGATAGCTTAGGTGACTGGGAAAAAAAAGACCTGGCAAATGGATGTAATGTCGGAAAGTGTGAGGTTGTTCATTTTGGCAGG
Organism: Carcharodon carcharias; assembly: GCF_017639515.1. NCBI lineage: Eukaryota > Metazoa > Chordata > Chondrichthyes > Lamniformes > Lamnidae > Carcharodon > Carcharodon carcharias. Next base: position 40,787,789 of record NC_054491.1, read on the forward strand.
AATAATAGAAAAGAAGCATATTATCTACATGGTGAGAGATTGCAGCGTTCTGAGATGCAGAGTAACCTAGGGATCCTGGTGCATAAATCGCAAAAGTCTAGTATGCAGGTACAGCAAGTAATTAGGAAAGCTAATAGAATGTTATAATTTATTACAAGGTGAATTGAATACGAAAGTAAGGAGGTTATGCTTCAGTTATAAAGGTCATTGGTGAGACATGGCAGAATTTTCTGTGTCCACTGCCACCGGGCATGTTTGGCGGTGTGAGCCGACAATATGGCGAGACAACCAAAAATCGTTTTCACAACATTGTGAAGCCAGTTTGCAATCATCTGCTCTGCCCGTCAATGGCAGGCTGCCTTTACCACCGTCAGATGTCAGGAACCCCATTGTAACACATCTGCATATCATTATAAGCCCTGCCCACCAGAATCATCCCCACACGCTGGATCATCCGAGCATGTTGATGTGATTACGCACCAACGTGTTTCACAACAGCAATGTATAAGGCATGTACTTGGTGGGCTGCACTTAGAGGGGAACTCAGAGGTGAGTGCACAGTAATGTTGCATGGTGCTCGCAAGGGTTAGCTGTTAGACTTCAAGGTTGAAGTGTTGCACATTCAGGCAAGGGCATAGGCAAGTCGCTTTATTCCAGCTGGCTGACAGTGCAGTGCCAGGGCAAAGGCTGCCCTATGGTTAAGGCAAATTTGGGAGAGCCAAGGGCTGTAATGCGGTTGAAGCAACTTGTGGAGTGGTGTGGGGTGGGTATGGGCTGCGCTGCCATTTAATGCCCTGCCATAGAGGTAACTTTGGGGGGGTGGTGGCAAGAGCTGCACTCTAGTTGAGGTGACTTGAGTGAGTGTGTTGGGTCCAGTGCCCTGGTTAGTTGGGGCTAAAGGATCCAGGTTGCACAGTAGTTTTGAGGTGACCGGGTTGGTACCAAGATAGAGAAGATCAGTATACCGTTATTAGAAGAGAAAAGTTCTGTTTATTTACAAAAGGAACTCAGCAGCTACACTTGTGTTCTTACAGCTCAAAACTCTGTCTTTCCTCTTCAAACTCTAACTCAAGCCTATTGACTAAAGAGGTAGCCCGTGCTACTCTGCTATTAGGTATCAAGATCATGTGATCTTAAATTACAACAACATTTGTCTTAAAGGTATATTACACAGATTACTACCTTCTTCCCCTTTATTCAGAAATATATTTTACAATTTTTCTCAAAATATCAAATTATTCACACAGATAAATAATCTACAAAGTCAGTCTTTCTGAGGGCTTTCTTATGTCTTTAGAATGTCCAACTGCCTTTTGTAAGTTCCACGGAAACTTTTTCCTCTGCCTTTTTAGGCAGTCCACTTAAATGTCGATCATAACAACATACTACATAAAAAAAAGTCTCATTTTCCTTTTAGCTCTTTTTCCAATGATTTTAGACCTATGATGCAAAGTTACTGGTCCACTTGCTGCAGGAAACAGACCAACTAGGGAGAAATGATCAAAATCCACTGGGGACAAAATTGGGCTTAGCGAGTCCTCTTCATGACCCAATATAGTGCCTGGGGCATGCATGCACACTTCTGGTGTGAAGCACACTGGACACAGATATTAATAGAAAGATTAGTGTGTGTGCAATTAATGTCCATTGATTGTATGCAGAGCAGGAAGGTCAAGTGAGCAACGCTGCTTGATGTTGGCACTGCCATTTTAGAGCTCCGTACTTCAGCTGATGCCATCTCTTAACCTTGTACAGCTGATGCCATCTCTTAACCTTGTACAGCTGATGCCATCTCTTAACCTTGTACAGCTGATGCCATCTCTTAACCTTGTACCGCTGATGCCATCTCTTAACCTTGTACCGCTGATGCCATCTCTTAACCTTGTACAGCTGATGCCATCTCTTAACCTTGTACAGCTGATGCCATCTCTTAACCTTGTACCGCTGATGCCATCTCTTAACCTTGTACCGCTGATGCCATCTCTTAACCTTGTACAGCTGATGCCATCTCTTAACCTTGTACAGCTGATGCCATCTCTTAACCTTGCACAGCTGATGCCATCTCTTAACCTTGTACAGCTGATGCCAACTCTTAACCTTGTACAGCTGATGCCATCTCTTAACCTTGCACAACTGATGCCATCTCTTAACCTTGCACAGCTGATGCCATCTCTTAACCTTGTACAGCTGATGCCATCTCTTAACCTTGTACAGCTGATGCCATCTCTTAACCTTGTACAGCTGATGCCATCTCTTAACCTTGCACAGCTGATGCCATCTCTTAACCTTGTACAGCTGATGCCATCTCTTAACCTTGTACAGCTGATGCCATCTCTTAACCTTGTACCGCTGATGCCATCTCTTAACCTTGTACAGCTGATGCCATCTCTTAACCTTGTACAGCTGATGCCATCTCTTAACCTTGTACAGCTGATGCCATCTCTTAACCTTGTACAGCTGATGCCATCTCTTAACCTTGCACAGCTGATGCCATCTCTTAACCTTGCACAGCTGATGCCATCTCTTAACCTTGTACAGCTGATGCCATCTCTTAACCTTGCACAGCTGATGCCATCTCTTAACCTTGTACAGCTGATGCCATCTCTTAACCTTGTACAGCTGATGCCATCTCTTAACCTTGTACAGCTGATGCCATCTCTTAACCTTGTACAGCTGATGCCATCTCTTAACCTTGTACAGCTGATGCCATCTCTTAACCTTGTACAGCTGATGCCATCTCTTAACCTTGTACAGCTGATGCCATCTCTTAACTTTGTACAGCTGATGCCATCTCTTAACCTTGTACAGCTGATGCCATCTCTTAACCTTGTACAGCTGATGCCATCTCCTAACCTTGTACAGCTGATGCCATCTCCTAACCTTGTACAGCTGATGCCATCTCTTAACCTTGTACAGCTGATGCCATCTCTTAACCTTGTACAGCTGATGCCATCTCTTAACCTTGTACAGCTGATGCCATCTCTTAACCTTGTACAGCTGATGCCATCTCTAACCTTGTACAGCTGATGCCATCTCTTAACCTTGTACAGCTGATGCCATCTCTTAACCTTGTACAGCTGATGCCATCTCTTAACCTTGTACAGCTGATGCCATCTCTTAACCTTGTACAGCTGATGCCATCTCCTAACCTTGTACAGCTGATGCCATCTCTTAACCTTGTACAGCTGATGCCATCTCTTAACCTTGTACAGCTGATGCCATCTCTTAACCTTGTACAGCTGATGCCATCTCTTAACCTTGTACAGCTGATGCCATCTCTAACCTTGTACAGCTGATGCCATCTCTTAACCTTGTACAGCTGATGCCATCTCCTAACCTTGTACAGCTGATGCCATCTCTTAACCTTGTACAGCTGATGCCATCTCTTAACCTTGTACAGCTGATGCCATCTCTTAACCTTGTACAGCTGATGCCATCTCTTAACCTTGTACAGCTGATGCCATCTCCTAACCTTGTACAGCTGATGCCATCTCTTAACCTTGTACAGCTGATGCCATCTCCTAACCTTGTACAGCTGATGCCATCTCTTAACCTTGTACAGCTGATGCCATCTCTTAACCTTGTACAGCTGATGCCATCTCTTAACCTTGTACAGCTGATGCCATCTCCTAACCTTGTACAGCTGATGCCATCTCTTAACCTTGTACAGCTGATGCCATCTCTTAACCTTGTACAGCTGATGCCATCTCTTAACCTTGTACAGCTGATGCCATCTCTTAACCTTGTACAGCTGATGCCATCTCTTAACCTTGTACAGCTGATGCCATCTCTTAACCTTGTACAGCTGATGCCATCTCTTAACCTTGCACAGCTGATGCCATCTCTTAACCTTGCACAGCTGATGCCATCTCTTAACCTTGCACAGCTGATGCCAACTCTTAACCTTGCACAGCTGATGCCATCTCTTAACCTTGTACAGCTGATGCCATCTCTTAACCTTGTACAGCTGATGCCATCTCTTAACCTTGTACCGCTGATGCCATCTCTTAACCTTGGACAGCTGATGCCATCTCCTAACCTTGTACCGCTGATGCCATCTCCTAACCTTGTACCGCTGATGCCATCTCTTAACCTTGTACAGCTGATGCCATCTCTTAACCTTGTACAGCTGATGCCATCTCTTAACCTTGCACAGCTGATGCCATCTCTTAACCTTGCACAGCTGATGCCATCTCTTAACCTTGCACAGCTGATGCCATCTCTTAACCTTGTACAGCTGATGCCATCTCTTAACCTTGTACAGCTGATGCCATCTCTTAACCTTGCACAGCTGATGCCATCTCTTAACCTTGTACAGCTGATGCCATCTCTTAACCTTGTACAGCTGATGCCATCTCTTAACCTTGCACAGCTGATGCCATCTCTTAACCTTGCACAGCTGATGCCATCTCTTAACCTTGCACAGCTGATGCCATCTCTTAACCTTGCACAGCTGATGCCATCTCTTAACCTTGCACAGCTGATGCCATCTCTTAACCTTGCACAGCTGATGCCATCTCTTAACCTTGCACAGCTGATGCCATCTCCTAACCTTGTACAGCTGATGCCATCTCCTAACCTTGTACAGCTGATGCCATCTCTTAACCTTGTTCAGCTGATGCCATCTCTTAACCTTGTACAGCTGATGCCATCTCTTAACCTTGTACAGCTGATGCCATCTCTTAACCTTGTACAGCTGATGCCATCTCTTAACCTTGCACAGCTGATGCCATCTCTTAACCTTGTACAGCTGATGCCATCTCTTAACCTTGTACAGCTGATGCCATCTCTTAACCTTGTACAGCTGATGCCATCTCTTAACCTTGTACAGCTGATGCCATCTCTTAACCTTGTACAGCTGATGCCATCTCTTAACCTTGTACAGCTGATGCCATCTCTTAACCTTGTACAGCTGATGCCATCTCTTAACCTTGTACAGCTGATGCCATCTCTTAACCTTGTACAGCTGATGCCATCTCCTAACCTTGTACAGCTGATGCCATCTCTTAACCTTGTACAGCTGATGCCATCTCTTAACCTTGTACAGCTGATGCCATCTCTTAACCTTGTACAGCTGATGCCATCTCTTAACCTTGCACAGCTGATGCCATCTCTTAACCTTGTACAGCTGATGCCATCTCCTAACCTTGTACAGCTGATGCCATCTCTTAACCTTGTACAGCTGATGCCATCTCTTAACCTTGTACAGCTGATGCCATCTCTTAACCTTGTACAGCTGATGCCATCTCTTAACCTTGTACAGCTGATGCCATCTCCTAACCTTGTACAGCTGATGCCATCTCTTAACCTTGTACAGCTGATGCCATCTCCTAACCTTGTACAGCTGATGCCATCTCTTAACCTTGTACAGCTGATGCCATCTCTTAACCTTGTACAGCTGATGCCATCTCTTAACTTTGTACAGCTGATGCCATCTCTTAACCTTGTACAGCTGATGCCATCTCTTAACCTTGTACAGCTGATGCCATCTCCTAACCTTGTACAGCTGATGCCATCTCTTAACCTTGTACAGCTGATGCCATCTCCTAACCTTGTACAGCTGATGCCATCTCTTAACCTTGTACAGCTGATGCCATCTCTTAACCTTGTACAGCTGATGCCATCTCTTAACCTTGTACAGCTGATGCCATCTCTTAACCTTGCACAGCTGATGCCATCTCTTAACCTTGCACAGCTGATGCCATCTCTTAACCTTGCACAGCTGATGCCATCTCTTAACCTTGTACCGCTGATGCCATCTCTTAACCTTGTACCGCTGATGCCATCTCCTAACCTTGTACCGCTGATGCCATCTCCTAACCTTGTACAGCTGATGCCATCTCTTAACCTTGTACAGCTGATGCCATCTCTTAACCTTGTACAGCTGATGCCATCTCTTAACCTTGCACAGCTGATGCCATCTCTTAACCTTGCACAGCTGATGCCATCTCTTAACCTTGCACAGCTGATGCCATCTCTTAACCTTGTACAGCTGATGCCATCTCTTAACCTTGTACAGCTGATGCCATCTCTTAACCTTGTACAGCTGATGCCATCTCTTAACCTTGTACAGCTGATGCCATCTCTTAACCTTGTACAGCTGATGCCATCTCTTAACCTTGTACAGCTGATGCCATCTCTTAACCTTGCACAGCTGATGCCATCTCTTAACCTTGCACAGCTGATGCCATCTCTTAACCTTGCACAGCTGATGACATCTCTTAACCTTGCACAGCTGATGCCATCTCTTAACCTTGCACAGCTGATGCCATCTCTTAACCTTGCACAGCTGATGCCATCTCTTAACCTTGCACAGCTGATGCCATCTCTTAACCTTGCAGAGCTGATGCCATCTCTTAACCTTGCACAGCTGATGCCATCTCTTAACCTTGCACAGCTGATGCCATCTCTTAACCTTGCACAGCTGATGCCATCTCTTAACCTTGCACAGCTGATGCCATCTCTTAACCTTGCACAGCTGATGCCATCTCTTAACCTTGCACAGCTGATTCCATCTCTTAACCTTGCACAGCTGATGCCATCTCTTAACCTTGCACAGCTGATGCCATCTCTTAACCTTGCACAGCTGATGCCATCTCTTAACCTTGTACAGCTGATGCCATCTCTTAACCTTGCACAGCTGATGCCATCTCTTAACCTTGTACAGCTGATGCCATCTCTTAACCTTGCACAGCTGATGCCATCTCTTAACCTTGTACAGCTGATGCCATCTCTTAACCTTGTACAGCTGATGCCATCTCTTAACCTTGTACAGCTGATGCCATCTCTTAACCTTGTACAGCTGATGCCATCTCTTAACCTTGTACAGCTGAACATGCATAACACAGTAGAAAGGACCTTCCAATTGTGCTATTTAAACGGATCAACAATTTGCTGCTGCTTTACTTCTGGCTGCTGGTAGAATTCGACACATTTTTGGATGCATTCCATGTTGTTTCAAGTTTCAAAAGTCTACGGGAAATGGTGTCTCAGGTGCTGAAATATTTCTTGCTGACTTCAAGGCTTCTGCACAAACCAGTTTCTCCCAGGCATGGGTGCACTAGTCGGCTTTCCCCTTGGAATCGAGCATGACAGGGAGAATGAGCAAGGCCACGCAGAGCAGCACAATCTGCTAGGGGAGCGACAGGGTGAAGGGAGAAGGGATTCCACTCCCTCTATGTGCAGTTGGTGGGTGACGTTAGGTAACATGTCACACAGGTCAATGCCTCATATCCTGGCGGCAGTCATGTTGCCTTCATCTGCGGCAGTTCACTGGGCCAGTTTACAACACTTGTGCTAATTCTACCATTGATCTCTACATTCCCTGCATGCTACCACTAAATCATAGCACATCAAAGACACATAAAAGCAACATCAGAATAATAATATGGGAACAACCAAATGCACTTAAGTCTTCTCAGCCTCCTCTAATTATTCTGTTACTGTGGTGATATTAGCCTCACAAACACTTCAGATAATTTTATTACCATAAACATAAGTGATCTGATTACCATTTCCCAGACTATCAGAGACACAAATGACTGAATTTCACACATTTCATCAGCTCTTTAATCTTAAGGAGAAATCATTGTTTTAGCGCTGCTTACACAATGAAACCCATGCTCAGCAGAAAGCTGTCTCAAATCACCATGTGCTGATCCCCTAAGTAGCCCAGGGCAGTGTGGAATCTCAGTCCCACATCAGGCAGCACATTCCACACACATCAGTGGAAGGTGTGTGATTGGAACCCATTCTTGCTGCATAAAAATTCTGCCTAATCAGAGCTAAAACTACAGGTGTCTGATTTAATGCCTCCAGGCAAGGTCAAATTACAGTAAATCAGCAATTAGGACCAAAACTGTATGTTAAAACCAAACAGGTGAATCTTATTTGTGAAGCAGTTTGGCAATAAAATGGGGGAACAGATGATGAAGGAGCAACAAATTACTCTAGGCCACAGTGGAAGGACAGGAAATAACTTCAGATCCTTATAATGATCACTGATGTAAGACTGTCATTATTATTCTTATTGCTTTGCCACTTCTGAAGACAGTCTCCCTAAACCAGGAATTCCATTTTTTTTTTTTACTTTCTAATCTTGGAGCTGAAAGTCAAGCTGTAGAAATTCTCAGTGCTAACTGAACATGACAACCGATTTAATAATTCACCATACAGGATCAATACAGGTTGCTGCATACTGTCTTGGTAATGGCCCAGTCTTGGGTTGAACCAGTCTTTAATCTCCATAATAGCTTGGAGCAGGACAATACTTTGCCCCATTCCCTGCTTGACACAATTAAATCAAATAGGTGGCAACCAAACTACCTAGATTAGAATTATCGTTTTAAATCAATAAGTGGGATTACTTTGTAATTTATATACCAACGTATGTTTGATAGTGGATGTTGACACAGTGCATCAGTGCTCATTCATCGATTGCATTAGTCAAGATAGGGCTGGCCTCACAGGCAAGACAAGTTAAGAAACTCACGTGGGCCCGCAACCCTTACCGGGAAATAGTTAATTACAGGATCACCTCTGTTGCTAAATGGACCATGAATGGGACTTGATTCTTTTGTATACTCTAAATTGGAAGCCAATCAGGAAAGCAGGGCGAGGTGACTGAGTGTTACAACAGCTAAGATACTGCATTCAACCCTGGGATCACATAGAGGCATAGAATGGTGCAGCACCCAAGGAGGCCATTCAGCCCATCGTATCTCTGTCAGATATTTTAAGGAATTATCCACTCAGTCCCACTCCCCCTGCTGTTTCCCTGTAGCCCAGCAAATTTTTCCACTTGAAATATTTCTCCAATTCCCTTTTGAAAGTGACTATTGAATTTGCTTCCATCACCCTTTCAGGCAGCGCACTCTAGATTGTAATGGCTGGCTTTGTGAAGCTAAAAATTCTTCTTGTGTTACCACTGTTCCTTTTGCTAATTAACTTAAATTTGTGTGTGGAATCATCAATCGTTCTGCCAGTGGAAATAGTTGCTCCTTTTTTCCTCTATTGAAATCCTTTAAATCCCTCGATCAAATCTCTCCATGACCTTCTCTGCTGTAAGGAGAAAACACCAGCTTCTCCAGGCTGTTCACAAACTGTAATCCCTGATCCCTGTGACATTCTAGAAATTGCTTCTGCACCCTCTCTCTAATCTTTCCTAAAGAATTGAACACAGCACTCCAGCTGGAGCCAAACCAGTGTTTCACAAAAATTTGGTGGAACTTGCTTGCTCTTGAATTTTATGCCTCTATTTTTAAAACAAGTATTCCCATATGCCTTTTTAACAGTCCGCTCTGCTGTGTTTTTTTCCTGTTTATCACAAATGTACCATTCATAAGACAAGGATTGGGTTATTTATTTGAAGATAAGACTATATACAGACAATGCCAACTGGGAGTCTATGTAGACAGGTCTGACCTTTGTTCTGACTACAGATTTATGGGACTATTCATCATATCCGGTCTTGTGGTGGTTAGTGATTGACAGCAGTCTTAGACACGCTCCCTTAAAGGTATGTATACATCGCTTCACAACAAGAAGGATGACATCCTCCATTACTGCCTCCAGCAAATCACAATATTAGCTATTCCAATTAACCAAAAAAACACTAACTGAGTATTTACCCGCTGTTTGTTCTGCTTTAGCCTGAGGCCATTTTTAAATATTAGTTCTTAGGATTCAAGCATCTCTGGCTAGACTGGCATTTATCGCTCCTCCCTCACTGCACTGAGGAGATGGTGGAGAGGCTTCTTATTGAACAACGAAGTTTGTTTTATTTTAATTTAATATAACGGAGTTAACTGTGTTGCTGTGGGATTGGTTTTCTGGACAGACAAGCCTGAAGGACATTCGGCAACCACTGGGTTTTTAAGACAATTTGATCCTCTTTTCTGATGCTGGCATTTTATTTCCAGATTTGTTGGAAATGGAATTCAGTTTCTTGAATGGCCATGACAGGATTTTTTTCTCGGGTTACTAGTCTGGGCATCTGGACTATTAATCCAGTAACATGACCATGACACCAGCATACAGAGTTCAACCTTTCTTCTAACTATAACATGAGGACCAGGAGTCTGACAGGTGAATGGATGCTCAAAGCTACAGGAGACTTCTCGGGATGGAGGTGGCCCTAATCAAATGGCACCGGAGCCCTGTCATGTACCTGCAATAGGCTGTCTCCTTGTCTTTGGTTTCTGCACTGATCCTTCCACATGTGATAGCAACAGGAGTGGGAATGCGATCATAGAAAGAAGTCTCATTGGTGTGCTCCCCATCTACCCCATCGGAAGTTGGAACAGAATGCTGGTAGAACATTTGCATGTACACATTACCAGGCAGAAAGTCACTGGATAACCATCAGAACCTTAGCTGATGTTTATCTTCATAGCCTAGCACAGTGTGGAGGCTGTATCACTGGAGGCGTCATGACTGTAGCCCTGACATTATCTCTACTACAGTATCTCTATTACATTTAATCATACCGAGTGTCGTTCGCTGATCAGGCGCACAGTTTGTCTTATCTCAGTGGTATCATTCTCCCCAGCTTGCTTTCCCACATAATTGGATCACCTGCAAGCTTTTTCCTGACAGCACTAAAGATACTAAGCCGAGTGAAGGTCCCAGGGCTGATCTCGGGGACTCTGTGGTTGTTATTGACTTGCAGAATTATTCCCATTAACAAGAACCATCTGCTTTCTATTATCCAATCATTTCTCCATCCAATTTCTAACTTCCTCCTTGGTCCCATGAGCTTTGGCGATGGCTGTGGGTATCTTGTGAGGGACCTTGTGAAATGCCTTCTGAAAATCAAGCTATGCAATATCAGCCACATTACAATTCATCCACCAAATTGGAATACTTGGAGGATATAACCAATCAGTTTATCAGATTTAATTTGTTTTAACTGTAATGGTACCACAGGATAAAGTGGCTTGAGGCCATATTTGATCTGAGGCAACATTATATTGTATGTACAGCTGAGCTAATTTTAGAGTTAAAAACCTGCAGCCATATCCTGTTGTTAATTCATATTCAACCACTTTCCAATTCAAAGACACAGATGATCCATCTTTAATACCATTCCTTGCATATTATTACAAGTGTATATTAAATACGTAAGCTGTGATCCTTGACGCTGTGACGCTGTTGGTGTCAGCGCTACAGAAGCTTGAAACACTGCAAATGCTTTTGGCCACTTCCAGGATCTCATTCCCACATCACTGCTGCTCCACAATTCCCATCTTTCAATCTGTGTGTTATGGACCATCACAGTGTCCTTTACACCAAAATCCTGAAAAGAAAGCCACCACTGAAAGACTATGCCTGAAAACCTGATCCAAAAACTCATCCACTAAAATATACAAAACTGAATTATTTACCCAAGTACAATCCCTTAGCTCCATGGATAAGCACGTCATCCATGTGGCAAATTATTCCCTGTTCTCTTTCCAGAATGTTTGACATGCTTTGCTGGAATATCTCCAGAGCTGATGATATCCCAAAGGGAAGGTGGTTAAATCAGAACCATCCAAACAGTGGAATAAATGTTGTTAACAGTCTGGACTCCTGGTCAAGGGGTTTTCGTCAAAATCCACTATTAGTGTCAAGTTTAGTGAAGAGGACACTGCTAGCAAGTTTTGCAAAGCTGTCATTCACTGAGGACATAGAGTGGATTTCTCTTTGGACTGCTTTGTTTGATTATGTGAGATCTATGTAGAGCTTGAGCTCACCACTTGGCTTGGGAACAGTTATGAGCCCCAAATACCATATAACTGGCTCCATGTTGGGTGATATGACACCTCTATGTAACATTCTGTTGAGTTCCTCTTTAACTTTTGCCAGCAATGGGCATGGTACCCTCCTGGGAGTGTATAGACATACTGGCTTAGCATCTTGAAGAAATGTAACATGATATTTGTAGTAATTATGGTTTTATTTAGTGTGCAATGTACCTTTAAGAATAATCCTTGTTAAGGAAGATCACATGATCTGTAGTAATCAATAAGAGAGTAGCCTGGGCTGCCTCAGCAGTCAATGTAGAGATAGAGTTGGAAGTGAAAGCACACGTGTAGTTGCTGTGGAGTATATTGTAAATAAACTTAAAGTTTCCACCCAAGAAGTGTCCGCAGATCAACTCTATCATTAAGAGCAGAATTTGGCCATCCTATAACAAACTGGTGATAAGGATAAAACAGGATTGAACAGAAGAATTCAAGATAGAAAGAAATCAGCTCTGTAACTCAACCAGTATTTGTAAATAGCAAGCGCTGTTAGAATTGAAGAAGTTATCCTCTCCCAAAATGTCACAGTTTTGGAGAATTTATCCTTTTAAACCTGCCATAGATGATTGGTCTCAATACATAGAACACCTCACACTCTTTTTTCAAGTGAACAAGATTATGAGGGAAGAGAAGAGGTGAGTGATCCTCTTGAGTACTTGTGGGAGTAAAACTTACAGCTTGATTTCAAGTTTGGTGGTACCCAGTGCCCCAGATTCAAAGAATTTTGATGAATTGATGGACCTCGTGAATGGTCACTTTCAACCAAAGCCCTCGGTCATGATGCAGAGGTTCAGGTTTAATTTGCAAAATAGAGCCCCGGGTGAGACAACTGCATATTATGTGGCAAATTTGAAGCAGCTAACGGAATATTGTGAGTTTGGTACAACTCAGAATGACATGCTCAGAGATTGTTTAGTGTGTGGTGTGAAAGAGGACACTATTCAGAAAAGATTATTGTCTGAAGTGAATCTGGATTTCAAGAAGGCACTAGAGATAGCGCTGACCATGGAAAGTGCAGTAAGAGATTCGAAAGACATACAGGGTGCGCAAAATGGCGCCATTCTTCACATCAGGCAGGAGACCTAAGCCGAAAGAGTGCAAGAAAGCGAGACTCCACCGAGAAGCAGGACATAGCCCCCGCTAATCGAAGAATAAAGAAAAAATAACTTAGCAGCGAAATCAAAGAATAATTTTAATAGAGGTAGAAACAAGCAGTCTTTTAGTGACTGACAGTTTAAAAGGATTGAATGCTACTATTGTCATAGAAATGGACATATAATGAGGCAGTGCAAGGAAAGATTCAAGCAGGCTAGTAAACAAATAAAGAAGCCCAATGAAATCTACAATGTAGAAGAGCCTGAAACAACAAATTCAGACATTTACCCATTGTTTAATCTGAAAGTTGGAAAGACAGAACCAATATTTGTCACAGTGAAAGTAAATGGCAAACTTGTTAAAATGGAAGTGGACACGGGAGCTTCCACGACAGTATTTGGGGAACATACCTACAGATATTCAAATAACGGCAAGCATCAATTAACTTTAGAAGAAACAGATGCCAAATTAAAAACATATATGGGTGAAGACATTCAAGTAAAAGGCATAAGCAGAGTCACTGTCCAATATGGAAGCCAATCTGCAAAGCTACCCCTGATGGTGATAGTAGGTGAAGGGCCAAGCCTCCTGGGGTGAAATGTTCCAGTTGCGAGCAAGTGGGCTACCAGAGCTACTTAGAAAGTACGCTACCATCTTTAAGGTCAAACTGGAGACAATCCAGGGTCTGCAGGGAAAGATTCATGTGGATCCAGAAGCAACCCCTTGCTTCATGAAGGCGAGACCGGTGCCTTATGCCATGCGTGAAAAAGTTGACATTGAACTAAACAGACTAGAGAAACTGGCATTATACAACCTGTTCAGTTCTCAGAATGGGCAGCACCCATAGTCCCCATTCTTATATCCAACCAAAACATCCAGATTTGTGGAGACTACAAACTGACGGTTAATAAAGTAGCTAAGCTAGACAGGCACCCCATTCCAAAAATCGAAGACCTGAATGCCAAGCTGACAGGTAGAACAATGTACGCAAAGCTTGACATGAGTCATGCTCATCAACAACCATTGTTGGATAATGCCTCCTGGGAATTTGTCACAATTAAAACCCTCAAAGGGTTGTAGCAATATACATGATTGCCTTTCAGTGTCTCCTCCACTAGTGCCATCTTTCAGAGAACAATGGGATGCTTACTGCAGGGACTGCCCCAGGTTGTAGTTTATTTAGACCATGTTTAAGGGACAGGATTCACTGAAAAAGAGCATTTGGCAAATGTATTTCTTGCAAGCTGGAATGCGTTAAAAAAGAAGAGTGTACAAGGGAGGGAGCTGATCTATTTAGGTCACCAGGTAGATTCACAGGGCCTCCACTGGATTGAAGAGAAAGTGAAAGCCATAAGAGAGGCACCTGAGCCAAAGAACACCTCAGAGATCAGATCATTCCCAAGAACGATCAACCATTATGGGAGGTTCTTACCCAATTTGCCCACAGTGCTGCACCACCAACCCCCCTCCCCGCATTCTCTACTCAAAAAGAACCAATGTTGGTCTTGAGAGGCACTCCAGAAAGAAGCTTTCATAAAGGTGAAACAATTGTTGCTCTTGTCCAATCTATTACTGCATTAGGACTAGACGACATATTTGGTGCTGACATGTGACACGTCTCTATGGAGTGGGAGCAGTGGTCTCTCATTGAATGGATGACAGCACGGAATGGCCAATAGGTTACCTATCAAGGATGCTCATCACAGCGGAAAATGGATACTCGCAGATAGAAAAAGAAGGTCTGTCCATCATCCTTGGTGCCAGGAAATTTCACCAGTACGTATATGGCTGCCATCTTACAATCATTTCAGACCACAAACCATTGTTAGGATTGTTTAGTGAGGACAAGGTTATAACACCCATAGTCTCAGCAAGAGTACAATGATGGGCTTTAATTCTGGCAGCATACAAATACACTTTCGGACATAGGCCTGGCAATCAAATCGCAAACACCAATGCCCTTAGTCATTTGCCTTTACAAGAAAATGATGAGCATGTCCCAGTTCCATAGGAACCTGTTTTACTTTAAATTTCTTAGAATCCTCACCTATATGTGCTCGACAGATCAGAGACTGGAGAATTGGGACCCAGTCCTATCTCAGATACGAGAACAAGTGCTACAGGGTTGGTCACAAGAGACCATAGCTGATGAAATGAAACCATACTTCAACAGAAGACATGAAATAACCAGCCAGGAGTGGTATCTTATTGTGGGGAGCACAAGTGATAGTTCCTCCAAAGGGAAGGGAGCCATTTTTAATTGAACTACACTGTGCACATCCGGGAATTACCTGAATGAAGACCATAGCATGCAGCTATCTACAGTGGCCTGGGATGGATGGCAAAATAGAGAGTTTAGTGAAGCACTATGTGCAATGTTAGCAACTGCAAAGGTTGACAGTGGCAGCACCATTACACCCATGGGAGTGGCCGGGCAGACCCTGGGTGCAGTTACACATTGACTACGTTGGACCTTTCCAGGGAACAATGTTTCTGCTCATTGTCGATGCCTATTCAAAATGGTTGGACGTATGTTAAGTGAAGTCACCAACATCGGGCGATACAATTGAGAAACGACGTCAGAGTTTTGCCATTCACGGACTACCAGAAGTAGTAATTTCTGATAAAGGCACGGCATTTACGAGTGCTGAGTTTCAACGGTTCATTAGTCTCAATGGTATCACTCATACGAAAACTGCACCATACCACCCTTCCTCAAACGGACTAGCCGAAAGGGCAGGTCAAACATTCAAGATAGGCATGAAAAAGCTAACTGGCGATTCCTAGGCAAACAAGCTAGCACGCTTCGAGGTTTATGAATGCTTGAGGAAGAGGCAGTGACAGCTCAACTGGTGCTGACATCGCCCATGTTTCCCAGTTTGCATCTCATTAAGGTAAGTTTTCAGGTTCTTGCTATGAACAAGTCTTCTTCCACCTTCTTGCTGTGGGTGTTCTGTTGATGTCACCCATCATTGTTAGATTGGTGTCACCACCGCTGCCACCATGTTTTGTCACCTGGTCCCATGGCCTAACCTATATTGGGAAGTTTTCCCTCTGCTCATAAGTAACTCTTATCTGACTCAGGTAGGTTACTTCAAAACTACTTTGTTTACACTGTCTACATGATGAACTACCAGGTAAGCACATCTCTCTTCTGTGCAGACTATTCCAACTACTCTACAGAGTCTCCAGCACATGAATGCCCGTGTCACTGTTACATCATGATACACATCGCTATCTCATTATACTACACTCTCGATCAGCACCAGGCCTCAAGGGGCAAGCTTCAGGCTGCATCACCGCAGTGTGGGTGGCAGCCACCTGGCCCGGCTGGGCAAACATTGGCAGATGGACCATAATATGGAAAAATGTGAAGTTGTCCACATTTTCAGGAAGGATAGGAAAGCAGGATATTATTTAAATGGAGAGAGACTGAAGAATGTTTGGAACAGAGGGTTCTTTGTGTCCTTGTAAATGAATCACAAAAGTTTAGCATACAGGTACAGCAAGTCATTAGGAAGGCCAATGTAATTTTGGCCTTTATTTGAAAGGAACAGAGTATAAAAGTAGGGAAGTCTTGCTACAGCTGCAGAGGGCACTGCAGAGGCTGCATCTGGAGCAGTGTATACGGTTTTTGTCTTCTTACTTAGTAAGGGATATATTTGCAAATAATTCAGAGAAGGTTCGCTAGGCTTATTCCTGGGATAAAAGGATTATTTTATGAGGAAAGGACAGGCAGATTGGACCTATACTCGTTGGAGTTTAACAGAATGAGAGGTGATGTTATTGAAACATATAAGAATTCAGAGGGGGATTGACAGGGCCGAGGCTGAGAGGATGTTTCCTCTTTTTTGGGAATCTAAACAGGGTCCACGGATTAAAAATATGAGGTCTCCCATTTAAATGGCAATGAGGAGGAATTTCTTCCCTCACAGGGTCATTAATTTTAGAATTCTCTTCCACAGAGAGTTGTGGAGGTTGGGTCATTGAACATATTCCAGACTGCGTTAGACAGATCTTTGATCTACAAGGGAGTCAATGGTAATGGGAGGGGCAGGCAGAAAGTGGATTTAAAGCAACAATCAGATCAACCTTGATCTTAGTGAATGGTAGGACAGGCTTGATGGGCAGAATGGCCTACTCCTGCTCCTATTTCCTATAATCTTATGATCTTAAACTGCTGCAGTCCATGTAGTGCAAGTGCACCCACAATGCTGTAAGGAAGGGAGTTCCATGGTTTTAACCCAAGGACATTGAAGGAATGGCGATATAGTTCCAAGTCAGGATGGTGTGTGGCTTGGAGGGGAACTTGTAGGCGGTGGTCTTCCCACACAACTAACATATGATCATATGAATTAGAAGCAGGAGTAGGCCACTCAGCGCATCGAGCCTTCTCCGCCATTCAATAAGATCATGGCTGATCTAATTTTACCCTCAACATCACATTCATGCCTGCCCCCGATAACCTTTCACCCCTTGCTTATCAAGAATCTATCTACTTATGCCTTAAAAATATTCAAAGTCTCTGCCTCAACCACCTTTTGAGGAAGAGAGTTCCAAAGTTTCACAACTGTCTAAGAGAAAAACTTTTTCCTCATCTCTATTATAAATGGAAGACTCCTTATTTTTAAACAGTGACCCTTATTTCTAGAGTCTTCTACAAGAGGAAACATCCACTCCACATTCACCCTGTTAATTCACTTCAGGATCTTATGTGTTTCAATCAAGTTGTCTCTTACTCTTCTAAACTCCAGCAGATACAAGCCTGGCCTGTCCAACCTTTCCTCATAAGACAACCCAGCCATTCCACGTTTTAAGCATTTACATTTTTCATTAAATAAGGATACCAATACTGTACACAGTATCCAGATGTGGTCTCACTAATGCCCTGTATAGCTGAAACATAACCTCCCTACTCTTGTATTCAATTCCCTTTGCAATAAAGGATCACATTCTATTAGCTAATTACTCACCGCACCTGCATGCTGAGGTTTTGCGATTCATGCATTAGGATACCCAGATCCCTTTGCATCTCAGAACTCTGCAATCCCTAACCATTTAGATAATATGCTGCATTTTTATTCTTTCTGCCAAAATGGACAACCTTCATTTTCCCACATTATATTCCATTTGCTAGGTCTTTGCCCACTCACCTAACCAAATGGCCTCCTTATGTTTTTTTTTACTAACTCATGGGAGGTAGGTGTTGCTGGCTAGGCCAGCATTTATTGCCCATCATTAACTACCCTAGAAAAGGTGGTGGTGAGTTGCCTTCTTCAACCACTGCAGTCCATGTGGTGTAGGTACACCCACAGTGCTGTTAGGGAGGGAGTTGCAAGGTTTTGACCCAGTGACAGTGAAGGAATGATGATATATTTCCAAGTCAGGATGGTGAGCGGCTTGGAGGGGAACTTCCAGGTGGTAGTGTTCCATGGTGTCTGCTGCCCTTGTCCTTCTAAATGGTAGTGGCTGTGGGTTTGGAAGATGCTGTTTAAGGAGCCTTAGCGAGTTCCTGCAGTGCACCTTGTAGATGGTACACACTGCTGCCACTGTGCGCGGTGGTGAAGGAAGTGTTTGTGGATGGGGTGCCAATCAAGCGGGCTGCTTTGACCTGGATGGTGTCAAGCTTCATGAATGTTGTTGGAGCTGCACTCATCCAAGCAAATGGGGAGAGTATTCCATCACACTCCTGACTTGTGCTTTGTAGATGGTGGACAGGCTTTTGGGAGACAGGAGGTGAGTTCCTCGCCGTAGGATTCCCAACCTCTGACCTGCTCTTGTAGCCACAGTATTTATATGGCTAGTCCAGTTCAGTTTCAGGTCAATGGTAACCTCCCAAATGTTGATGTTGGGATTTCAGTGATGGTAATGCCATTGAATGTCAAGGGGTGATACTGGCTTCTCTTTTGTTGGAGATGGTCATTGCCTAACACTTGTGCGGCGTGAATGTTACTTGCCACTTGTCAGCCCAAGCCTGGATATTGTCCACGTCTTGCTGCATTTGGACATGACCTGCTTCAGTATCTGAGGAGTTGAGAATGGTGCTGAAAATTGTGCAATCATCAGCGAACATCCCCACTTCTGACCTTATGGTGGAAGGAAGGTCATTAATGAACCAGCTTGGGCCTAAGACACTACCCTGAGGAAACTCCTGCAGTGATGACTTTCAACAACCACAACCATCTTCCTTTGTGCTAGGAATGACTCCAACCAGCAGAGAGTTTCCCCCCTGATTCCCATTGACTCCAGTTTTGCTAGGGCTCCTGGATGCCACACTCGGTCAAATGCTGCCTTGATGTCAAGGGCAGTCACTCTCACCTCACCTCGGGAGTTCAGCCCTTTGGTCCATGTTCGAACCAAGACTGTAATAAGGTCAGGAGCTGAGTGGCCCTAGTGGAACCCAAACTGAGCATCAGTGAGCAGGTTGTTGCTAAGCAAGTGCTGCTTGAAAACACTGTTGATGACCCCTTCAATCACTTTGCTGATGATCGAGAGTAGGCTGATGTGGCGATAATTGGCCGGTTTGGATTTGTCCAGTTTTTTGTGTACAGGACATACCTGGGCAATTTTCCACTTGCCAAGTAGATGCCAGTGTTGTAGCTGGACTGGAACAGCTTGGCTAAGGGCGCAGCAAGTTCTGGAGCACAAGTCTTCAGTACTGTTACTGGAACGTTTTCAGGGCCCTTAGTCTTTGCCATCAGCTGTTTCTTGATATGATGTGGAGTAAATCAAATTGACTGAAGACTGGCATCTGTGATGCTGGAGACCTCCAGAGGAGGCCGAGATGGATCATCGACTCAGCACTTCTGGCTGAAGATTGTTGCAAAGGCTTCAGCCTTAGCTTTTACACTGATGTGCTGGGCTCCCCCATCATTGAGGATGGGGATATTTGTGAAGACTAC
Organism: Carcharodon carcharias; assembly: GCF_017639515.1. NCBI lineage: Eukaryota > Metazoa > Chordata > Chondrichthyes > Lamniformes > Lamnidae > Carcharodon > Carcharodon carcharias. The sequence goes on from NC_054491.1 coordinate 40,807,572, forward strand.
TCCTCCAGTGAGTTGTTTAATTGTTCACCACCATTAATAACTGAATGTGGCAGGACTACAGAGCTAAGATCTGATCCCTTGGCTGTGGGATCATTTAGCTCTGTCTATCACTTGTTTGCTTATGCTGTTTGGCATGCAAGTAGTCCTGTGTTATAGCTTCACCAGGTTGACACCTCAGTTTTAGGTATACCTGGTGCTGCTCCTGGCATGCCCTCCTGCACTCTTCATTGAACCAGTGTTGATCCCCTGGCTTGATGGTAATGGTAGAGTGGGGGATATGCTGGACCATGAGGTTACAGATTGTGTTTGAGTACAATTCTGCTGCTGCTAATGGTCCACAACACCTCATGAATGCCCAGGCTTGAGCTGCTAGACATGTTTGAAATCTATCCCATTTAGCACGGTAGTAGTGCCACACAACACAATGGAGGGTATCCTCAATGTGAAGACAGGGCTTTGTCTCCACAAGAACTGTGTAGTGGTCACTCCTACCGATACTGTCATGGACAGATGCATCTGCGGCAGGCAGGTTGGTGATGATGAGGTCAGGTATGGTTTTCCTTTCTGTTGGTTCCCTCACTACCTGCTGCAGACTTACTCTAGCAGCTATGTCCTTTAGGGCTTGACTAGCTCGGCCAGTGCAGGTGCTACTGAGCCACTCTTGATGATGAACATTGAAGACCCGACCCTGAGTGCATTCTGTGCCCTTGCCACCCTCAGTGCTTCCTCCAAGTGGTGTTCAACATGGAAGAGCTGATTCATCAGCTGAGGGAGGGCGGTACGCGGTAATCAGCAGGAGGTTTCCTTGCCCGTGTTTGACCTAATGAGGCTTCATGGGGTCTGGAGTCAATGTTGAGGCCTCTCAGGGCAACTCCCTCCTGACTGTATACCACTGTGCCACCACTTCTGCTGAGTCTGCCCTGCTAGTGGAGCAGGACATAGCCAGGGATGGTGATGGTGTCTGGGACATTATTTGTAAAAGTATAATTCTGTGAATATGTCTATGTCAGGCTGTTGTTGACTAGTCCATGAGACAACTCTTCCAATTTTGGCACAAGCCCCCATATGTTAGTAAGGAGGACTTTGTATGGTTGACAAGGCTGAGTTTGCCGTTGTTTCCGGCATCTAGGTCAATGCCTGTTCAATTTCTAATACTACCTTTGGCGTGACTTATACAGCAGAAAACAGTACATAAATCATTTCAAAAATCAAAGAAACAAACTACAAAAAATATCAATATCAAAATATCAACATCTGTAATAGCAAATACTGGGCAAGCTCCATTCTGACAATTTCATCATGTTCTCGTTTGATCTCTGTATTGCAAAAGACAGTGGTTAAGTTACAGATGTTATTTTCTTCATCTACTGACAACTAAATCACACTATCCGTTCTTTAACAACAATGTATAGGTCGCTGTTGCCAGGCTTATTAACACTTCTGTGCCCATAGCAAGCTGCCTTTTAAGAAGTTCAGGCTAGCTGTATGTTGTACTTGCCACAGACACCACTAAACCTCCTGCAGAGCATGCAGCCAGGCAGCAGTGAATGTTGCACAAGGCTGCACACTGCAATCATGTTGATGAGCAGTCAGTATGAAGTTTACATGCTGCTTCAATGAATTCAGGCACAGGGTAGTTGTGCATTGCGATCCCTACCACTCATTGATTTTCCCCCCCTTAATCTTAAGAACCAAAATTCAGTCCTCTGATCTGGACGAGAAAGCAGAGGGCATATTTAATCATAAATATGAGGTGTGTTATAAATGAGACCCTTAAATGGGAAGGTGGTTGATTTTATTAATTGTAATTATGATACCATTAGGCACTGGCAGCTTGGAAGAAGCAAACCACAAATAGTTTGCACCCAGTGTCAACACCCATCACCATGGCAACACACACGTAGGAATCAATCTCAATCATCAGACTTAATCAAAACTGAGTTCTGGACAAAAAGTTATTGATTGGTTGTCGGGTGTCATGTGCTATCCTTTGTTCCTGGAATAGTCAGCAGTGCCCTCTACAGTTGATTCTGTGCAATGTTAAAGTTAAAAGGAAGATTCGCAATTGTAAAGCACCCCTCACAATCTCAGGACATCCCAAAATGCTCCAGAGCCAATGAAGTACTTTTGAAATATAGGCACTGTGATAATTTTGTAATGGGTAGTCTTTTAGCAGCCTGAAATTCTGCATACATGTCAGCATATGTATTTCACATATCAGCATATGTATTTCACATGGGCAATCAGTGCTTTCCTCACAAAAACAAAAACAGAATTACCTGGAAAAACTCAGCAGGTCTGGCAGCATCGGCGGAGAAGAAAAGAGTTGACGTTTCGAGTCCTCATGACCCTTCGACAGAACTTGAGTTCGAGTCCAAGAAAGAGTTGAAATATAAGCTGGTTTAAGGTGTGTGTGTGGGGGGCGGAGAGAGAGAGAGAGAGAGGTGGAGTGGGGGTGTGGTTGTAGGGACAAACAAGCAGTGATAGAAGCAGATCATCAAAAGATGTCAACAACAATAATACAAAAGAACACATAGGTGTTAAAGTTAAAGTTGGTGATATTATCTAAACGAATGTGCTAATTAAGAATGGATGGTAGGGCACTCAAGGTATAGCTCTAGTGGGGGTGGGGAGAGCATAAAAGATGTAAAAAAAAAATTAATTAAATAAATAAATATTTTTTTTTTCTTTTTCTCTTTTTATAATGGAAATAGGTGGGAAAAGGAAAATCTATATAATTTATTGGAAAAAAAACAAAAGGAAGGGGGAAACAGAAAGGGGGTGGGGATGGGGGAGGGAGCTCACGACCTAAAGTTGTTGAATTCAATATTCAGTCCGGATGGCTGTAAAGTGCCTAGTCGGAAGATGAGGTGTTGTTCCTCCAGTTTGCGTTGGGCTTCACTGGAACAATGCAGCAAGCCAAGGACAGACATGTGGGCAAGAGAGCAGGGTGGAGTGTTAAAATGGCAAGCGACAGGGAGGTTTGGGTCATTCTTGCGGACAGACCGCAGGTGTTCTGCAAAGCGGTCGCCCAGTTTACGTTTGGTCTCTCCAATGTAGAGGAGACCACATTGGGAGCAACGAATGCAGTAGACTAAGTTGGGGGAAATGCAAGTGAAATGCTGCTTCACTTGAAAGGAGTGTTTGGGTCCTTGGACGGTGAGGAGAGAGGAAGTGAAGGGGCAGGTATTGCATCTTTTGCGTGGGCATGGGGTGGTGCAATAGGAGGGGGTTGAGGAGTAGGGGGTGATGGAGGACTGGACCAGGGTGTCCCGGAGGAAGTGATCCCTACGGAATGCCGATAGGGGGGGTGAAGGGAAGATGTGTTTGGTGGTGGCATCATGCTGGAGTTGGCGGAAATGGCGGAGGATGATCCTTTGAATGCGGAGGCTGGTGGGATGATAAGTGAGGACAAGGGGGACCCTATCATGTTTCTGGGAGGGAGGAGAAGGCGTGAGGGCGAATGCGCGGGAGATGGGCCGGACACGGTTGAGGGCCCTGTCAACGACCGTGGGTGGAAAACCTCGGTTAAGGAAGAAGGAGGACATGTCAGAGGAACTGTTTTTGAAGGTAGCATCATCGGAACAGATGCGACGGAGGCGAAGGAACTGAGAGAATGGGATGGAGTCCTTACAGGAAGCGGGGTGTGAGGAGCTGTAGTCAAGATAGCTGTGGGAGTCGGTGGGTTTGTAACGGATATTGGTGGACAGTCTATCACCAGAGATTGAGACAGAGAGGTCAAGGAAGGGAAGGGAAGTGTCAGAGATGGACCACGTGAAAATGATGGAGGGGTGGAGATTGGAAGCAAAATTAATAAATTTTTCCAAGTCCCGACGAGAGCATGAAGCGTCTCCGAAGTAATCATTGATGTACCGGAGAAAGAGTTGTGGAAGGGGGCCGGAGTAGGACTGGAACAAGGAATGTTCCACATACCCCATAAAGAGACAGGCATAGCTGGGGCCCATGCGGGTACCCATAGCCACACCTTTTATTTGGAGGAAGTGAGAGGAGTTGAAGGAGAAATTGTTCAGCGTGAGAACAAGTTCAGCCAGACGGAGGAGAGTAGTGGTGGATGGGGATTGTTCGGGCCTCTGTTCGAGGAAGAAGCTAAGGGCCCTCAGACAATCCTGGTGGGGGATGGAGGTGTAGAGGAATTGGACGTCCATGGTGAAGAGGAAGCGGTTGGGGCCAGGGAACTGGAAATTGTTGATGTGACGTAAGGTGTCAGAGGAATCACGGATGTAGGTGGGAAGGGACTGGACAAGGGGAGAGAGAAGGGAGTCAAGATAACGAGAAATGAGTTCTGTGCGGCAGGAGCAAGCTGAGACGATCGGTCTACCGGGGCAGTTCTGTTTGTGGATTTTGGGTAGGAGATAGAAGCGGGCCGTCCGAGGTTGGGCGACTATCAGGTTGGAAGCTGTGGGAGGGAGATAACCAGAGGAGATGAGGTCAGTGACAGTCCTGGAAACAATGGCTTGATGTTCAGTGGTGGGGTCATGGTCCAGGGAGAGGTAGGAGGAAGTGTCTGCGAGTTGACGCTCAGCCTCCGTGAGGTAGAGTTCAGTGCTTTCCTCACTATTGTTTCCTCTTGAAAATCAGCTTCAGAGCCATTCTATATATCATCCTAACTATTAAGTATCTGGGGCCCTCTGTGGGTGATGCTGATCGCTTTGTCATTACAGCTCAGAATTCTACTTTGTGTTCACATGGCTCCCGTGTTTAATGGAAAAGGAATCAGGGTATAGAGGCAGCACACTCAATATCATTCTGCTGTGTTAGGCCCAAAGTGTGAAATAAGCTTTATTTGGCCCAGGATTTGCTTGCGTAGGGAATCTCATATTGAACTCCATTACTTACACATTTTCCCTCAGCTATCACTCCAATAAAAATATGTCCTTGTAATTTGTTGCTGGATGTGTGAGCTGATAAATACATGGCAAGGGCAAGGGGGTATCTGGGACCATGGTGAACAGTGGGAGCAACAGTCTATCTCCCTAACGATTGAGATTTAGGGATTGAGAAACAAACAGCTGAGCAATGGGGCAGGAATTCGGGTGAATTAAAGTCAAATCAAGCACAGGAGAGCAAATAGAGAGAAAGAAAGATTAGATTGAGAGAGAAAAAAGAGGCAGACAGGAAAAGTTAAAAAAAGTTTATATTTTTAAAATCTTCAACAACAACTTACTGCCTTCAGGAATGAAACTCTATAGCTTCAATTGCTCCCGTTCTGGGCCTGAGAGGTTAACTGGTACTTCAGGAACATAAACCTCATCATGTATTTATGCTGCTAAGTAGTAGTCCTATCTTTCTGCAGTTTGTTTAACCAGTATTTAAGGAAGACATTAACAGCAAGCTGCATTTTTTTTGGGAAGCTAACAGAGGAACAGCACAAATCATTCAGTAATTTGTAGTGATTCACAACAATGGAATATCTTTCCCTCTCCACAAATCGCTGACAATCTATATGCTCATAACAGCATGTGTATCAAAACTGCTGTTATTTTGGAAGCAGGTTCTGGGCCAGTCAGCTTGGGAACAATTGGGTTAACACAATGAAATGATTACGGCCAGATTTGCTCTTCAGGCTATGGGTAAGTGATATCAGCATCACCCAAAAAGCTAAGGCTTAACACAAGTAATAATTCACAAGATAAGCATGGAACCTTCATATCAGCTGGCAGTGTTTAGTCATCTTCACACACAATGCTGCATCATACAGTTTCCTTCTCAAACACAGGATGGGGACTAATATTTCTGTATTGAAGTGAAAGTAGTGCTGTGCTCAATAAACTGATAGAAGCAGTATAAAGATTGAATATATAAAAATAAAGAGGAAGGGCAAGGGAATTGAGTAGGCAGGCCCAGATCAATGAGAGAACTTGAGACGTTTACAACATAGAAGGAGCCTATTTGGCCCTTTATATCTGTGCCAGATCTTTGCTAGAACAATCAAGAACTAATTTCAAGGCCTTCTTCCATCAAATATATATCTGCCTTTCCCTTCAAAGGTGCAATGGGCTGTGGTTTATGTGGGAAATTGTAAATATGTTATGTATACATCATATTGTATTATCATATAAATGACAATATTAAATTGATGCCCCCTCACCACCGGCTCTCCAAATTGAGGAAATAGTCTTCACCTATTGACTCCATCAGAACCTGTTAGTATTTTAAAAACTTCAATTAAATCTCCTCTTTGCCAGATCAGCTCCAATGGAAACAATCCTTGTGTCTCAAGTCTCTCCTCATAATTATAGTTTCTCATTCCTGGCATAATCCTGGTGAATCTACACTCCACACTCTCTGAAAACCCAGCACCTGTACAGATGTGTTGGACTGAACAGCCTCTTTTGTGATGTAATTTCTACGATTTTATAAATCCATTTCAGCAGCAACCGAGTGAGAAATATCATTCGTTTGAATGAATGGACAGTGTGCACAATCTGATTAAACAAGCTAACTAGTTATAGTATCTGTCCACATTTACATAAACTGAGGTTATATGTAAATGGCATATTTACACACCCTCACATGCACATGCAAGCAAACAAACACACCCATATGCAAACAACCACACCCACACACAATCACGTACATGCACTCAAATGCAAATGCATACCCGCACACAAACATGCAAATAAATGCACACATGTACTTGCAAATAAACGCATACAAGCACATGCAAGCAAACACACACAGCAATATGCTCCTTTGCTGTATATCCTTTGTAATCCTATGTAGTTGTAACCAGTGGGAAGCAAAGCCTAAAGGAGATTGGCTTGTGGGATCACTGGCCCAAACACTCATTTTAATATCTCACATTATTACATTAAACTGCAAATGCCACCTATTTGCCCACTTTGTTGATCTATCTCCCCCCTGGACTCCTTTAATTTTGGTATCATCAGCAAACTCCATTATTGTTCATCTAGCAAGTATAATCAAAACAATAAACCTATCAGATCCCAGCACAGATCCTTGGAAATGTAACTGTCACATCACAAGAACCTGAAAGCATGTAATTACTATTACCTTTTGCTTATGGTCATCAATCTATTATTACTTATTAACCCATGTCCCTCAAAGTGCTTGGTAACTTCATCTTATTTAAGAACTTTGGAGGGAACACTTTAAGAATTTGTATTATCCACAAAAAAATTTTGTGAATTCGAAATTTGGCCTAAAACTCTATGAGATTCACAGGATTTCCACTCCATTGGAAATCTGACTTTTAACTCTGAATTCCTTAGTTAGATATGTTCCCAGTGTAGAAAGCAGGGAGGAGAAACGCACATATTGACCTATAACCGAGTTCCTTGCCATGAAATGAGCTATTATTTTCGTTGGCACAATTCCAAAAGCTTTTTGCAACATGATATGCGTACAGTCACAAGATTGGGGACAGCATCAGCCACGATTCCCCCTCACAGTGGAATCTGCAGCTGATATTCTATGTCCAGGCTTACCGACCACTAATTTCTTGGGTGGGATATTGTAATGATTCCAGTCCATATTAAACCAAGCACTTTCCAGGAACTTGAGCACAAATATGTCAGCTGACACTCCGGTGTATTGCTAAGTGAATGCTGCACTGACAGAGATGCCATCTATTGGATGAAATGTTAATGTTAAAATATGATGTCTATCCTTTCAGGTGAATGTAAAAGATCGCACAGGACTGTTTCCATAAGGTAAGGGTGAGTTATCTTCAGTATCCTGGTCAATATTTATCCCTCAATGATCGGGAAAAAAAAACAGGTTATCTTCCCATTATCACATTTTTGTTTGTGGGAGTTTGCTGTGTGCCTGCAGCACTTCCTACTTCAAGAACAGCGATGCACATCACAGGTACTTCATTGGTTATAAAGTGCTTTGATACATTCTGAGGTCTGGGCCCTGATGGACTACATCCTAAGGTCTTAAAAGAGGTAGCTAATGAGGCAGTTGATGCACTGGTGTTACTTTTCCAAATTTCGCTAGATTCTGGAAAGATCCCTTCAGATTGAAAAATAACAAATATAACTCCTCTATTCAAAAAGGGAGGGAGGCAGAAAACAGAAAACTATAGGCCAGTTAACTTGATGTCTGTTGTGGGGAAGTTGTTAGAATCGATCATTAAGGAGGTTATAGCTGGGCACTTAGAAGAGCTTGAGGCAATTGGGAAGAGTCAGCATGGTTTTGTGAAAGGAAAATCATGTTTAACCAATTTATTGGAGTTTTTTGAAGAAGCAATATGCGCAGTGGATAAAGGGGAGCCTCTAGACATGTTGTACTTGGATTTCCAGAAGGCATTTGATAAGGCGCCACATCAAAGATTATTACAGAAAATAAAAGTGCATCGTGTAGGGGGTAACATATTAGCATGAATAGAAGATTGGCTGGCTGGCAGAAAGCAGAGAGTATGCATAAATGGGTCTTTTTCTGATTGCCAGGATGTAACGAGTGGAGTCCCACAGGGGTCTGTGCTGAGGCCTCAGCTTTTTACAATTTATATCAATGACTTAAATGAGTGGAGTGAAGACATGGTAGCTAAATTTGCAGATGACACAAAGATAGGTAGGAAAGTATGTTGTGAAGAGGACTTGAGGAAGTTGCAGATGGATATAGATAGGTTGAGTGAGTGAAAAAGATCTGGCAAATGGAGTTTAATGTGGAAAAATGTGAAGTTGTTCATTTTGGCAGGAAGAATAAAAAAGCAGAGTATTACTTAAATGGAGAATGGCTGCATAATTCTGAGGTGCAGAGGGATCTAGGTGTTCTAGTACATGAATCATAAAAAGTTAGTATGCAGGTACAGCAAGTAATTAAGAAGGCTAATGGAACAGTATCCTTTATTATCAAAGGGATTGAACATAAAAGTAAGGATGTTATGCTTCAGTTGTGCAGGACATTGGTTGAGACCGTACCTCGAATACTGTGTGTAGTTTTGGTCTCCTTGTTTAAGGAAGGATGTAAATACATTGGAGGCGGTTCAGAGGAGGTTTGCTAGATTGATACCTGGAATGAGTGGGTTTGTCTTATGAGGAAAGGTTGGACAGGCTGGGCTTGTTTCCACGGGGGTTTAGAAGACTGAGGGGTGATTTGATTGAAGTTTACAAGATCCTGAACGGCCTTGACAAGGTGGACGTGGAAAGGATGTTTCCTCTTGTGGGTGAGTCCAGAGCTAGGGGGCACTGTTTTAAAGTTAGGGGTCGCCCTTTTAGGACAGAGTTGAGGAGAATTTTTTTCTCTCAGAGGGTTGTGCAACTTTGGAAGTTTCTGCCTCAGAAGGTGGTGGAGGTGGGGCTATTGAATATTTTTAAGGCAGAGGTAGATAGATTCTTGTTAGGTGAGTGAATCAAAGGCTATCAGGGTTTGATAGGAATGTGGAAATTGAAACACAAGAAGATCAGCCATGATCTTATTGAATGGCGGAACAGGCTTGAAGGACTGAATGGTTTATTCCCATTCTTATTTCTTATGTTCTTATGTCAGGAAAGGAGGCATATAAGTGCAAGTCTTTATTTTTTTTAAATCATGCATCCTTCCTAATCTGAAATACAGCAATCAATCACCTTCACAGCTTTTCTTCCCCAAAGAAAGTAATGTCCAATCTCTTCTCAGTGAAGGACTAACAATTTAATTTCGGAGTGAATATTGTCATGCCTGTTCAGCTGGGTAAGTGTTACTCACTGTGTAATTGTACAGTAGCACATGTAAATAAGATTAAGCTATTCAAGCCCACTCCACCATTCAATTAGATCATGTCTGATCTGTACCTCAAAGTCATCTACCCACCTTGATCTGCAACCATCCCGAATTGTCCTTCAGAAGATGGTGAACCCATCTTCTTGAACCGCTACAGTCCATGTGGTGTAGATATTCCCACAGTGCTGTTAGAGACAGAGTTCTAGGATTTTCATCCAGTGACAATGAAGGAATGGTGATATAGTTCTAAGTCAGGATTGTGTGTGACTTGGGGGGGAACTTGCAGGTGATGGTGTTCCCATGCTCTTGCCTTCTAAGTGGTAGAGGTTCTGGATTGGGAAGTACTGTCAACAGAGCCTTGGTAAGTCACTGCAGTGCATCTTGTAGATGGAACCCACTTCTGCCACTGAGTGTCGGTGGTGAAGGGAGTGAGTGTTGAAGATGGTGGATGGGGTGCCAATCAAGCAGGGTGCTTTGTCCTAGATGGTGTCGAGCTTCTTGAGTGTAGTTGGAGCTGCGCTCATCCAGGCAAATGGAGAATATTCCATCACACTCCTGTCTTGTTCTTTGTAGATGGTGGACAGGCTTTGGGGAGTCAGGAGGTGAGTTACTTTCCACCAAATTTTCAGCCTCTGACCTGCTCATGTAGCTACAGTATTTATATGGCTGATCCAACTCAGCTTCTAGCCAGTAGTTATCCTCAGAATGTTGTTGGTGGGGGATTCAGCAATGATATCATTGAATATCAACAAGGGAGTTGGTTAGATTCTCTCTTGTCTGGTCACCCACTAGAGGGGATAATTTATCTTTTTTATTCTTTCATGGGATGTGGGCAGCACTGGCAAGGTCAGCATTTATTGCCCATCCCTAATTTCCCCTGAACTTAACTGAGGTCATTGCTTGGCCATTTCAGAAGTTATTAAGAGTCAACACCTATTGTGGATCTGGAGCCACATGTAAGTCAGAACCAGGTAAGGATGATCTGTAGGTTTTTAATCAGCCATGAGTTTTTTTACAACAATCAATGATAGTTTCATGGTAACCATTACAGAGACAATCTTTATATTCCAGATTTATTGATTGAATTTAAATTCCAACAGCTGCTATGGTGGGACTTGAACCCATGTCCCCAAAACATTAGCCTGAGCTTCTAGATTACTAATCTAGTGACATTACCATTACACAACCATTTCCCTAGCTACTCTGTGCACTCCTTTAATTAACTTAAACATCAATGAGCTGGCACCTCTGAAACCACAGCTGCAGCACCGGGACAGGTGGTTGCTACTGGAGTAGGCTGGAAACCTTGGGAGCTAAGATAGGTTTAAAAAAAGAATTCAGGGAGCCAAGGTTTAGAGGGGAAACTCCTTCAGGGAGAGTGGCAAGGCTGCATGGGCTGCCATCCCTGCCTGCGGCCCCCACCCCCACTCTGGACCATGGAGCCTCTGGAATATAAAGCTAGTTTCAGTAATGGTGACCATGAAACTATCATCGATTGTTGTAAAAACACATCGGGTTCACTAATGTCCTTTAGGGAAGGAAATCTGCCATCCTTACTCGTTCTGGCCTACATGTGACTCCAGACCCACAGCAATGCGGTTGACTCTTAACCGCCCTCTGAAATAGCTGAGCAAGCCACTCAGTTCAAGGGCAATTGGGAATGGGCAACAAATGCTGGCCTTGCCAGTGATGTCCGCATCCCACAAAAGAATAATTTAAAAAAATAGCTGCCTGTCTCCTTGGAGAAAATGGCTGGCTGGTGGGATTGCATTGGAGAGTCATCCTGATGTGGCCCCCTGCCATTTTACCACCCCTATCCTTTTACCACCCCTCCCCCCTACCCTCAGATCCCAATCTGGGGGCTGGGAAAATTCTGCCCATAGCATCATAGAGCCACTAGGCAGAATTTAATCAGTGCTGCACCCTTCCCATCAGTGGAACCAGGCCTCTTCCCCTTTCGTGTTGGGATTCATATTCCTTTACTATTGACTAATTGGAAAAGGCTAATGGAATGCTGGCCTTTATATCATAAGGATATGAATACGAGGGATTAGAAGTCATGCTTCTGCTGTATGAGCCCTGGAACTACCCCATCCAGAGTACTGTGAGCAGTTCTGGGCATCACACTTGAGAAAGGAACATTGGTCTTGGTTTAACAGAATAATACCTGAACTCCGAGGATAAAATTATGGGACAAGATTACACAACCTAGGATTGTATTCCCTGGAATTTAGAAGGTTCAGGCTTCAACATATCAAGAGTAGATGGAGAGAAACTATTTCTGCTGGTTGGGGAGTTGAGGATGAGGGGGTGTGGTCTGAAAATTAGAGCCAGATGTTTCAGGATTGAAATTAGGAAAAGGGCTACAGGTAAAGAGGTTTACAACTCTCTTCCGCAAATGGTAATTGATACTTGATAAGGAATTCATTTTAAATCTGGGATTGATTGACTTATATTAATCAACGATATTAAGGGATATGGGGACAAAGGTGGGTATATGGAATTAGTCAGCCATTGAATGGAGGAACAGGTTTGAGGGGCTGAATGGCCTTCATTTTTTCCTATTTTCCTGTTTTGCAGTTTTTATGACTTTCTTTGTGCCCCTTTATTGCTCTTTGTATCTCTCCCAGTCCACGGGATCCCTACTGTCCTTCACCTTCACATAAGTCCTTCCATTTATTTTTATACCTTCTCTCCCGTTGACTAAGGATCTTTAATCATAAGCAGAGCTCTGGCCCTATAAGGATAGGTGCACACTTACATTTTACCAAATACTTCTTTGAGCACCTCTCACATTTCCATTTTTATCCATTTGCTGCCCATCTACTGTGGTCAGTTTCTGCTTGAAGAAGCATTACTGAAACTTAAAAATTTGGTTTATGATTCACCCTTCTCCCTCTCAAACTTAATATCAAATTCAAACATGTTATGGTCACTGTTAGCTGGATAGTCCCTTACTATTAGATTCTTGACTCATTCAGGCTCATTACTAATTGTTGAATTTAATGTGGCCTTTTCTCTTCTTGGTTGGTGAACATGTTGGGTGGAATTTTCCATTCATGAAACTAAATGCGGTAGTGGGCGATTTCAGCAGGGTCCACCCCGCTGTCCGGAATGGTGGGAACTTGCGCTCAATTCCGCGTTTGGAGGGTCACTAATTATGCAAAGGCGCATATCGGTCTGGGTCACCTGGCAGGTCAGGAGCTGATTTGTTCGGCCGCCCTCGGCTGGTGGGTTCGAAGGTCGAAGGGCGCCATATTTAAAGGCCAGTCCAACACACAATTTCACTCTCTCCAGCCCACCAGAGATATCTGGCAACCAGAAGAAGAAGGCAGCACCTCGCTTCACGCCACAGGCCCTCCAGGCCTTAATCGGAGGGGTGCAGGCGCAAAGGCTCTATCCCAAGGATGGCTGCAGGAAACAAAGCAGCCTCACCTCTTGGGCTTGGGACACTGTGGCAGAGTAGGTCAGTGTGGCTGACACTCACGTCAAAATGCCACCTAGTTTAGGAAGGGGATGAATGATCTCATCCAGTCTGCCAGGGTAGGTCATCCTTCAACTCCCTCCAATATCAAACTCTCATCACAGGGGGCATGCATCTCACCCAACCCTCTGCTCCATCCCTTCTCATCACACGCCTTTCCTTCTTCTTCACACAGGTCAAGCTGATACATAACAGGCGTGAGAGATTGCAGACCATCATCACCCTCACTGAGTTTGAGGAGGCTGCAGCCGAGCTGGCTGGGGGGAGGGACAGGGATCGCTCCTGTGGGGAAGGGGAGATCGGCCTCTCCCACCAACCCAGTATGGATCATAGCTCCATCACTTCATCAAATCCTGACAATCACAGTGAGTCACGAGCAGTCTGATCCAGCTCATCCACGTTAACTGAAGCTCTGTTTTCTATTTTCTAGGCACCAGCAGATCGAGGCCCCCAAGCCAGTCCAGCACCACCAGTCCGAGCCCATAGACTTCACCTGAAGAGGAAGCTCCGGAAGAACCATCCCGGCGCTCACACACACCCTCCACCAGCTCAGAGACACACGCGTCAGGAGGGGGGACACAGCTGTAGATCAGGCTGGGGCTCACTTTCTGGGGAACACCTCACTGACATGTCCCCACAGCAGTCAGAGGCAGCGACAGCCCAGGTCTCCGGCACTCGGAGGGCTGTTGGAGACCAGCCACCCACTCAGTCTGAGTCAGATGATGAGTCTCTGGAAGCAGCCGCCAACTCAATGCTGGAGATGTAATGACAGGTGGATCATCAGGCAGAGATTCAACAGTCACCCAGCAGACTAGAGCAAACGATGGAGGAGTCCGTCTGTGTTCTGATGTCATGGCTCTAACATGTGAGCACCTCAAGGTCACTATGGGAAGTCTGGCCATCACCATGAAGACCTTGGTCCGGCAGCTCTTGCCAGGTTTGCACTCAGCCCTGCACTCCATGATCACACACCCTGGTGGGCACCATCAAGATGTAGGTGACATGGGGATGAGGCACCTTGAACCCCATCCAGATGCACCATCTCTTGCAGGAGGGGTGGGGTCCTCAGGCACCCACAGGGAGGATGAGCATCAGCCAGACACCCCAGGGGGCCTCCTCTTAGGACATCCTAAGATTGTGCAGCCACTCACAAACCCCCTCTGCCTGTGACTCCATCCATCCCAACTTCTCAGGTCACCAAGGGTGCTTCTGCCCCTGAGCAGGTGACCCTTATCACACCAGGGCTCTCCAGGCCTTAGGCCACCAGACGACATCTGCCAAGGTCATCACAGATTTCAGGGCAAAGCAGTCAGCAGGCTGCCTCCAGTTGTGCTGCGAATGTCGAGGCTGCACCCAGGGGTAGCGGTAGATTTAGGAAAGTTATGAAAATTTGATGTCACTTTTGGATCACAGGTGTGCCATAACTGTAAATAAATTGCACTTTGGTGAATATATTTGATGGTTATGAGAATGTTCCTGTCACTTGAAGGCATTGTGATTTTATGCTTTGGAATCCTCTTATTTCAAGGTTTAGCCTCCTCCCACTCAGTGATAGTGTCCCACTGTAGATTCACATTCTTATGATGTCAACCTCAGTTGAACTAGTTTCTGCACCCTTATGTGATCCTTTGAGTACAGTGAGTACAGTTGGGTAAGTATTTACTACTTTTATTGCTTATAGTTTTTAAGGTCTTATTTAGTGGTTCATCATTTGTAAGAATTCTGTAACAAAGAGGAGCAGGGAAGAAGGGCCCTCAAGTAATTGATATTATTTGATATTAAGTATCTTCTAAAACTTTTAATTTAATTTAAAGGGGCAAGTCATGGCAGGAGAGCTCAAAGCCGCAGTGTGCTCCTCCTGCTCTATGTGGGAAGCCAGGAACATTTCCAATGCCTGGGGCCAGCCTGTGTGAGAGAAGTATCTCCAGCCGCAGCTCCTGGAAGCCTGGGTTTCTGAGCTGGAGCGGCGACTGGGGACACGGTGGAGCATCCACAAGATGGAGGGTATCGTGGAGAGCACATATAGAGAGGTGGTCACACAGCAGGCTAAAGTCCACAGGCAGGAAGGGAATGGGTGACCACCAGGCAGAGCAAAAGGACTACCCAGGCAGTGCAGGAATCTCCTGTGGCTATTTCTCTGCAAAGCAGATGTACTGCTTTGGATACTGTTGAGGGGAATGGCCTCTCAGGGGAAAGCAGCATCAGCCAAAATTGTTGCACCACGGTTGGCTCTGCTGCATAGAAGAGGAGTAAAAATTATGGGAATGCGATAGTTATAGGGGATTCAATTGTAAGGGGAATAGATAGGCATTTCTGTGGCCGCAAATGAGACTCCAGGATGGTATGTTGCCTCCCTGGTGCTAGGGTCAATGATGTCTCAGAGCATCTACAGGACATTCTGAAGGGGGATGGTGAACAGCCAGTGATTGTGGTACACATTGATAGAAATGACATAGGTTAAAAAAAAAGGGATGAGGTCCTAAAAGCAGAATATAAGGAGTTAGGAAGTAAGTTGAAAAGTAGAACCTCAAAGGTAGTGATCTCAGGATTACTACCAGTGACACGTGCTAGTCAGAGTAGAAATAGCAGGATATATTGGATGAATACGTGGCTGAAGAGACGGTGTGAGGGGGAGAGTTTCAGATTCCTGGGACATTGGGACCAGTTCTGGAGGAGGTGGGACCAGTACAAGCTGGATAGGTTACAACCTATCCAGGACCGGGATTGATGTCCTAGGGGGAATATTTGCTAGAGTGGTTGGGGAGGGTTTAAACTAAAATGCCAGGGGGATGGGAACCTATGCAAGGAGTCAGAGGAGGGGGAAATCAAGGACAAGAACAAAAGACAGAAAGGGGAATAAGAAAATTGATAGGCAGAGAAATCAAGGGCAAGAATCAAACAGGGCCTTAGTGAAAAATAGTGGGAACAGGACAAGTAATGTTAACAAAGACAAGCCTTAAGGCTTTGTACCTTAACACAAGGAGCATTTGCAATAAAGTGGATGAATTAACTGCACAAATAGATGTAACCAGGTATGATATAATCGGGGTTACGGAGAAATGGCCGCAGGGTGACCAGGGATGGGAACTGAACATCCAGGGGTATTCAGTATTTAGGAAGGACAGGCAAAAAGGAAAAGGCGGTGGAGTTGCATTGCTGGTTAAAGAGGAAATTAACGCAATAGTGAGGAAAGATATTAGCTTTGACGATGTGGAATCTGTATGGGTAGAGCTGAGAAACACTAAGGGGCAAAAAACGTTTGTGGGGGTTGTATGTAGACTCCCAAACTGTAGTGGTGATGTTGGGAATGACATTAAACAGGAAATTAGAGACACATGCAATAAAGGAACATCTGTAATTATGAGTAACTTAATTTGCATATAAGTTGGACAAATAAAAATGAGTAGCAATACTGTTTAGGAGGAATTCCTGGAGTGTGTACGGGATGGTTTTCTGGACCAATATATTAAGGAACCAACTAGAGAACAGGCCATCCTCGACTGGGTAATGTGTAATGAGAAAGGAATAATTGGCAATCTAGTTGTGCGAAGCCCCTTGGGGATGAGCGACCATAATATGATAGAATTCTTCATCAAAAAGGAGAGTGATGTAGTTGATTCTAAGACTAGGGTCCTGAATCTTAATGAAGGGAACTATGACGGTATGAGGCACGAGTTGGCTATGGTAGATTGAGAAACATCACTTAAAGGGATGACGGTGGATAGGCAATGGCAAACATTCAAAGAGCGCATGGGTGAACTGCAACAATTGTTTATTCCTGTCTGGCACAAAAGTAAAACAGGAAAGGTGTCCAAACCATGGCTTACAAGGGAAATTAGAGATAGTATTCAATCCAAGGAAGAGGCACACAAATTGGTCAGACAAAACAACAGGCCTGAGGATTGGGAGCAGTTTAGAATTCAGCAAAGGAGGACCAAGGGATTGATTAAGAAGGGGAAAATAGAATACGACAGTAAGCTTGCGGGGAACATAAAAACTGACTGTAAAAGTTTCTATAGGTATGTGAAGAGAAAAAGATTGGTGAAGACAAATGTAGGTCCCTTACAGTCGGAAACAGGGGAATTTATAATAGGGAACAAAGAAATGTCTAATCAACTAATTCCATACTTTAGTTGTGTCTTCACAAAGGAGGACACAAATAACATATCAGAAATGTTGGGGAACACAGGGTTTAGTGAGGGGGAGGAACTGAAAGAAATCAGTATTAGTAGGGAAATGGTTGGGGAAATTGATGGGATTGAAGGCCAATAAATCCCTGGGGCCTGGTAATCTACATCCCAGAGTACTTAAGGAAGTGGCCTTAGAAACAGATCCATTGGTGGTCATCTTTCGAGATTCTATAGACTCTGGAACAGTTCCTACAGATTGAAGGGTAACTAATGTAACTCTACTATTTAAAAAGGGAGGTAGAGAGAAAACAGGGAATTATGGACCAGTCAGCCTGATGTTGGTAGTGGGGAAAATTCTAGAGTCCATAGTAAAAGATTTAATAGTTGAGCACTTGGAAAACAGTGGCAGAATTGGACAGAGTCAGCATGGATTTATGAAAGGGAAATCATTCTTGACAAATCTACCGGAATTTTTAGAGGATGTAACGAATAGAGTTGATGAGGGGCAGCCAGTGGATGTGATTTATTTAGATTCTCAGAAGGCTTTCAACAAAGTCTCACATAAGAGATTAGCATGTAAATTAAAGCACATGGGATTAGGGGTAGTGTATTGAGATGGATAGAAAACTGGTTGGCAGACAGGAAACAAAGAGTAGGAATAAACAGGTCTTTTTCCGAATGGCAGGCAGTGACTAGTGGGGTACCACAGGGATTGGTGCTGGGACCCCAGCTATTCACAATATATATTAATGATTTAGATGAGGGAACTAAATGTAATATCTTCAAATTTGCAGATGACATAAAGCTGGGTGGGAGGGTGGGCTGTGAAGAGGATGCAGAGATGCTTCAGTGTGAATTAGACAAGCTGAGTGAGTGGACAAATGCATGGCAGATGCAGTATAATGTGGATAAATGTAAGGTTATCCACTTTGGTAGCGAAAACAGGAAGGCAAATTATTATCTGAATGACTATAACTTGAGAGAGTGGAATATGCAATGAGACCTGGGTGTTCTCGTAAACCAGTCACTGAAGGTAAGCATGCAGGTGCAGCAGGCGGTAAAGAAGGCAAATGGTATGTAGGGCTTCATAGCAAAAGGATTTGAGTAAAGGAACAGGGATGTCTTGCTGCAATTATACAGGGCCTTGGTGAGACCACACTTGGAATATTGTGTGCAGTTTTGTTCTCCTTATCAGAGGAAAGATGTTCTTGCTATAGAGGGAGTGCAGCAAAGGTTTACCAAACTGATTCCTGGGATGGTGAGACTGACATGTGAGGAGAGATTGAGTCGGTTAGCATTATATTTGCTGGAGTTCAGAAGAATGAGGGAGAGGTCTCATAGAAACCTATAAAATTCTAACAGGACTAGGCAGGGTAGATGCAGGAAGGATGCTCCCGATGGTGGGGGAGTCCAGAACCAGGGGTCACAGTCTGAGGATATGGGGTAGACCATTTAGGACTGAGATGAGGAGAAATTTCTTCACCCAGAAAGTGGTGAGCCTGCAGAATTCATTACCACAGAAAGTAGTTGAGGCCAAAACATTGTATGTTTTCAAGAAGGAGTTAGATTTCGCTCTTGGGTGAAAGAGATCAAAGGATATGGGGAGAAAGCGGGAGCAGGCTATTGAGTTGGATGATCAGCCATGATCATAATGAATGGTGGAGCAGGCTCGAAGGGCCGAATGGTCTCCTCCTGCTCCTAGTTTCTATGTTTCCATGTGATGTCAGGGAGATGTGTTCAAATCTTTATTTGTGTGATGTAAGCGTTTCTAAACCTTCTTCCTCAAAGAACACCATTGAGTGAGGGCAGCTCAACAGCATTGATAATCTAGCAGAGTTTCTGTCTCCTCAGTGGTAGTGGCAGAAGGAGATAGAGGCACGAGAGGAGGAGATCCCTGGACATGTCCACATCTCAGTCGCAGCAGTGTTATCATCATTAGTTTGGGCTTTCAGTGGCTTTCACCGCAAGAAGAACTTCCTCCTTTATTTCTAAGCAGACTGCTGCTCACTCCGACGGCACCAAGAGGTGGGAGGGTGACCCCAGAAAGGCCCCCGCCTCATGTTGGTACTTCCCCCTGACTGCCATTCCACAGCTTTCCATCCCTATTGCCCCCACCCCTTGTGTTCGACAACCCCACCCTTGCCTCGCAGCTCAAACCGGTTGAAATTCTCATTTCTGAAAGTGGAGGCCTGCATGAGGACCACAGCACAGTGCTGTTCCTCAGGACAATGTAGAGAAACAGCAGGAGCAGACCAACCCCACAGCCCCAGCAGTGTGGGGTTCATCACAACGAGACCAGTGCAGTGTTATGGCTGGTAGGCTCTGTATGTTGCACTCACCTCAGAGTTATGAGCGAACTGATGCCTGACTTGTGCCCACCACCCCTTTTCAAACAGGTTTGAGGCTGATGTAATTTCCCGCTGGAGTGACAAAAGGTTGGAAGGCCAGACAAGATTCTGGCGAGCAACTGCTATAATAAGCATTCATGAGATGTTAAGGAGTGAACATGGTGTTCACACCACTAGTCAGCGGGATAAATGGCCCATTAGAAAGACACCTTCAGGGTATT
Organism: Carcharodon carcharias; assembly: GCF_017639515.1. Taxonomy (NCBI): domain Eukaryota; kingdom Metazoa; phylum Chordata; class Chondrichthyes; order Lamniformes; family Lamnidae; genus Carcharodon; species Carcharodon carcharias. The sequence continues at coordinate 40,827,445 of NC_054491.1, forward strand.
TGCAAGCTGCTTCGAAGCTGTTGGATTTCTGATTTTTTGCCTCATGCTGGATTCTCCGCTCCCCCCACTTCCACGAAACCCACTGTGGGTGGGATGGGAAAATTTTGCCAAGTGTTCCAGAATCACTGTTTATTCAGGGAAAGAGTTACTCACTGTGTAACTGTACAGACTCACTGTTTATTCAGGCTAAGGGTTACTCACTGTGTAACTGTACACAGTCACTGTTTATTCAGGGTAAGAGATACTCGCTGTTTAACTGTACACAGTCACTGTTTATTCAGGGAAAGAGTTACCTGCTGTGTAACTATACAGAGTCACTGTTTATTCAGGGTAAGAGTTACTTGCTGTGTAACAGTACAAAGTCACTGTTTATCCAGGTTAAGAGTTACTCACTGTATAACTGTATACAGTCACTGTTTATTCAGGTTAAGAGTTACTCACTGTGTAACTGTGTGGAGTCACTGTTTCTTCAGGGTAAGAGATACTCACTGTGTAACTGTACAGAGTCACTGTTTCTTCAGGATAAGAGTTACTCATCGTGTAACTGTAGAGAGTCACTGTTTATTCAGGTTAAGATTTACTCACTGTGTAACTGTATACAGTCACTGTTTATTCAGGTTAAGGGTTACTCACTGTGCAACTGTACAGAGTCACTTTTTATTCAGGTTAAGAGTTATTCACTGTGTAACTGTATATACTCACTGTTTATTCAGGGTAAGAGTTACTCACCGTGTAACTGTATAGAGTCATTGTTTACTTAGGGTAAGAGTTACCCGCTGTTTAGCTGTGTAGAGTCACTGTTTCTTCAGGGTAAGAGTTACTCACTGTGTAACTGTACAGAGTCACTGTTTATTCAGGGTAAGAGTTACTCACTGTGTAACTGTGTAGAGTCACTGTTCATTCAGGGTAAGAGATACTCGCTGTGTAACTGTACACAGTCACTGTTTATTCAGGGTAAGAGTTACTCACTGTGTAACTGTACACAGTCACTGTTTATTCAGGTTAAGAGTTACCCGCTGTTTAACTGTATAGAGTCACTGTTTATTCATGGTAAGAGTTACTCACTGTGTTACTGTACACAGTCACTGTTTCTTCAGGGTAAGAGTTATTCACTGTTTAACTGTACAGAGTCACTGTTCATTCAGGGAGAGAGTTACTCACTGTGTAACTCTACAGAGTCACTATTTATTCAGGTTAAGAGTTAATCACTGTACAACTGTATAGAGTCACCATTTATTCAGGTTAGGAGTTACTCACTGTGTAACTTTACAGAGTCACTCTTTATTCAGGTAAAGAGTTACTCACTGTGTAACTGTACACAGTCAACATTTATTCAGGTTAAGAGTTACTCACTGTGTAACTAAACAGAATATCTATTTATTCAACAATGTAAGAGTGACTCATTGGGTAACTGGGGTTGATGTTTATCCAGGGTAAGGGTCACAACTTTTGTTACGGTGTTTATTGTAATGCATTGTAGAAATCTCAAATCAATTACCATTTTAACTGGAATGTGTTGAGCATTTTACTGTTTCCTACTGGGAATCCTCTCTACGTAACATATGATAAGTATTAAATACTGAAGCCATACTGTTGGAGAGGTCTTTGCTGTTGGGAGTAGTTCATTCCAGGGCTAATTCAATGCTTCCTCTGATGTCCTGTGACCTAGTGCTGTCTTTGGATGGTTCAGTGAGTATGTGCCAGCTGTGGAGAAGCAGAGGTTTCTGCCATCAGGTCCTCATTAAGCTGTAAATTAAACAACTCAAGGAAAAGAGCGGCAGAACCTGAAGAGAACCTTGTTCCTAATAAAGCAGAGAAATCCCTTTGTATCACTTCACTGTGTCGTTGAACAAACAGAAATTAATAAAAATATATTAACTAAATTCACATGTGTAGGGCCATCACAGGAGTGGATGGAGCTGCGGGAGGGAGCATTGAATCATGAGAGGAGGGAGAAAAGGCAAATGTGGGAAATAAGAGCCAAGATTAGGGAATGGGAAACTTTTACAGGGAGTGGGGAAGTGAGAGAAACCCTGCTGATGAGAGCAGTATTAAGTTTAAGATAGTCCTGTGGTGTGTATGTGGATCTATGCATGTATGTTTATATAGGTGCTTGTATGTGTATGTGTATATCTATGTGCACATCTGGATATCTCTGCAATTAGGTTCCAGCTGTATTGTGACATCCTCCTGATAGTTGACATGGATTCGGTACTGCCCCATTCATTCTAATCAATAGGACAGTAAGCCACCAACAATGACCTTCCTTGTTACTGTATTTTCTCTCTTCATTTAACCTGCTCATGAGGGTTGCCAATTATCATTTATGCTGTTCTATCACTTTGTAGCAAGGCAAGGAGGTAGGCCCCAAGAATAACTTCAGCCAGAATAGGAATTGAACCCAACAGTGTTAGCTTTATTCTGCACTACACTTCAGTCAACTAGTAGGCTAACCAACCTTTTCTGTTATTGCCTCACAGGGGTGAATAGGGTGCAATGCTACAAAAATGGCTTGAGCTGTTGCTGGTGTTACTGAAGTGAACCACCAGATGGCAGCGTGGTTCTTTGTTAAACTCCTTCAGGGAGCTGCACACTGGGGATATCATTTAGTCCATTGTGCTTGTGCTAATGCTGCACTGTTGAATAGAACTTCTTACCTTATCTATGGTAGTCTAATTCCATTGCCCTTATTTTGCTTCTTTTATCTTCTTTCTTTTCAAATCTATTACCTATTCACTTTTAAATAATGTTACTCTTGGGTGTTCCAGTGCCTGATAGAAAACCATTTTTCTACCTTGCTCCGTATTGCAATCATCTTCAATCTCTGTCTCCTTGTTAGTAATTCACCAGCAATGAAAACAACTTTTTGCTTTCAAAACCTTCAGTATCCAGTTTCTATAATGCTAATGCTCTTCCTATAATGGGAGGTCCAGAACTGCGTACAAAACTAGGATCTAATTAATACCTTATACAAATTAAGTATCGCTCCCCGGATTTTATATTTCAAATTCCTAAGTTGAAACCACTGAATACCATTTTTCATTTTATCTACAATCCCACTTTCAATATAAAACATGAGAAATATAAAATAATGTCACTCAAATGCAATCTGTCAATCCCAGTACAGTGTCATTCCTCAAGCTCGGAAATGGCCATTGTACAGCTCAGATATCCCGGACAATCTCCTTCATGTTTGTCCTCCTAGAGGAAGACCAATATAAAGCAAGAGGAGAAAAAACTTCGGGAACCTCAGACCTTAGCTTCAGGTCCACCCAGCTCCCTTCACAAAGCCTTCACTGACCCCAGAGAGCACCAATCCAGAGATACATAAAGCAGGAGGGTTTTGTTAATGCAAAACATGGAGCTGCACAGAGCAGCAAGGAGGAATTTGGATGGCACATTAAGGCTGCCATCATTGGTGACTGTTGGCTTAGGAGCAGCTTGACCCAGGGTCAACATCCCAGTGTCTTGGAATTTAAGAGGACCATGTTGCTGAGCATTAAGCAATGGCAGAAGTAAAACCTACATTTGCTAACTGCCCAAATTGAGTATGATACCAATGATGGCACCAAGATGGACTGAGAGACTAGATTCATGCTGGAGCTTCATTGTTGATGCAGAGCCAATCAGTATTGCTCGCCTGTTGGAGCCTTACTAACATCTCAGACACTCAGGTCTACAGGTATGTCCAAGAGAGAATGCATTAGGAGACAATCCAATAGGAGTGAATGCAATAGGAATCAATGCAATAGGAATGAATGCAATAGGAGCCAATACAATAGGAGCTAATGCAATAAGAGTCAATACAATAGGAGTGAATGCAATAGGTGCCAATACAATAGAAGTGAAAGCAATAGGAATAAATGCAATAGGAGCCAATACAATAGGAGCCAATACAATAGGAGCTAATGCAATAGGAACCAATGCAATAGGAGTGAATACAATAGGAGCCACACAATAGGAGCTAATGCAATAGGAACCAATGCAATAGGAGTGAATGCAATAGGAGCCAATACAATAGGAGTGAAAGCAAAAGGAGTGAATGCAGCAGGAGCCAATACAATAGGAGTGAATGCAATAGGAGCCAATACAATAGGAGCCAATACAATAGGAGCTAATGCAATAGGAACCAATGCAATAGGAGTGAATACAATAGGAGCCACACAATAGGAGCTAATGCAATAGGAACCAATGCAATAGGAACCAATACAATTGGAGCCAATACAATAGGAGCTAATGCAATAGGAATGCAATTGGAACCAATACAATAGGAGCCAATACAATAGGAGCTAATGCAATAGGAGCTAATGCAATAGGAGTGAATGCAATTGGAACCAATACAATAGGAGCCAATACAATAGGAGCTAATGCAATAGGAGCTAATGCAATAGGAGCCAATACAATAGGAACCAATACAATAGGAGCCAATACAATAGGAGCTAATGCAATAGGAGTGAATGCAATTGGAACCAATACAATAGGAGCCAATACAATAGGAGCTAATACAATAGGAGCCAATACAATAGGAGCCAATACAATAGGAACCAATACAATAGGAGCCAATACAATAGGAGCCAATACAATAGGAACCAATACAATAGGAGCCAATACAATAGGAACCAATGCAATAGGAGCTAATGCAATAGGAGTGAATACAATAGGAGCCAATACAATAGGAACCAATACAATAGGAGCCAATACAATAGGAACCAATGCAATAGGAGTGAATACAATAGGAGCCACACAATAGGAGCTAATGCAATAGGAGCTAATACAATAGGAGCCAATACAATAGGAACCAATACAATAGGAGCCAATACAATAGGAGCCAATACAATAGGAACCAATACAATAGGAGTGAATACAATAGGAGCCACACAATAGGAGCTAATACAATAGGAGTGAATACAATAGGAGTGAATGCAATAGGAGCTAATGCAATAGGAGTGAATACAATAGGAGCTAATGCAATAGGAGCTAATGCAATAGGAGCTAATGCAATAGGAGTGAATACAATAGGAGTGAATGCAATAGGAGCTAATGCAATAGGAGTGAATACAATAGGAGTGAATGCAATAGGAGCCAATACAATAGGAGCTAATGCAATAGGAGTGAATGCAATAGGAGTGAATACAATAGGAGCCAATACAATAGGAGCTAATGCAATAGGAGCTAATACAATAGGAGCCAATACAATAGGAGCTAATACAATAGGAGCCAATACAATAGGAGCTAATGCAATAGGAGCTAATACAATAGGAGCCAATACAATAGGAGCTAATACAATAGGAGCCAATACAATAGGAGCTAATGCAATAGGAGTGAATGCAATAGGAGTGAATACAATAGGAGCTAATGCAATAGGAGCGAATACAATAGGAGCTAATGCAATAGGAGTGAATGCAATTGGAGCTAATACAATAGGAGCTAATGCAATAGGAGTGAATACAATAGGAGCTAATACAATAGGAGTGAATACAATAGGAGTGAATGCAATAGGAGTGAATGCAATTGGAGCTAATACAATAGGAGCTAATGCAATAGGAGTGAATACAATAGGAGTGAATACAATAGGAGTGAATACAATAGGAGTGAATACAATAGGAGTGAATGCAATAGGAGTGAATGCAATTGGAGCTAATACAATAGGAGCTAATGCAATAGGAGTGAATACAATAGGAGTGAATACAATAGGAGTGAATACAATAGGAGTGAATACAATAGGAGCTAATACAATAGGAGTGAATACAATAGGAGTGAATGCAATTGGAGCTAATACAATAGGAGCTAATGCAATAGGAGTGAATACAATAGGAGTGAATACAATAGGAGTGAATACAATAGGAGTGAATACAATAGGAGCTAATACAATAGGAGTGAATACAATAGGAGCTAATACAATAGGAGTGAATACAATAGGAGTGAATGCAATAGGAGTGAATGCAATTGGAGCTAATACAATAGGAGCTAATGCAATAGGAGTGAATACAATAGGAGTGAATACAATAGGAGTGAATACAATAGGAGTGAATACAATAGGAGCTAATACAATAGGAGTGAATACAATAGGAGTGAATGCAATTGGAGCTAATACAATAGGAGTGAATACAATAGGAGTGAATACAATAGGAGCTAATACAATAGGAGTGAATACAATAGGAGTGAATGCAATTGGAGCTAATACAATAGGAGTGAATGCAATAGGAGCTAATACAATAGGAGTGAATACAATAGGAGTGAATGCAATTGGAGCTAATACAATAGGAGTGAATACAATAGGAGTGAATGCAATTGGAGCTAATACAATAGGAGTGAATGCAATAGGAGCTAATACAATAGGAGTGAATACAATAGGAGTGAATGCAATTGGAGCTAATACAATAGGAGTGAATACAATAGGAGTGAATACAATAGGAGCTAATGCAATAGGAGTGAATACAATAGGAGCTAATACAATAGGAGTGAATACAATAGGAGCTAATACAATAGGAGTGAATACAATAGGAGTGAATACAATAGGAGCTAATACAATAGGAGCTAATGCAATAGGAGCTAATACAATAGGAGTGAATACAATAGGAGTGAATACAATAGGAGCTAATGCAATAGGAGTGAATACAATAGGAGTGAATGCAATAGGAGCTAATACAATAGGAGTGAATACAATAGGAGTGAATGCAATAGGAGCTAATACAATAGGAGCTAATACAATAGGAGCTAATGCAATAGGAGCTAATACAATAGGAGTGAATACAATAGGAGTGAATACAATAGGAGCTAATGCAATAGGAGTGAATACAATAGGAGTGAATGCAATAGGAGTGAATACAATAGGAGCTAATGCAATAGGAGTGAATACAATAGGAGTGAATGCAATAGGAGCTAATACAATAGGAGCTAATGCAATAGGAGCTAATACAATAGGAGTGAATACAATAGGAGTGAATACAATAGGAGCTAATGCAATAGGAGTGAATACAATAGGAGTGAATGCAATAGGAGCTAATACAATAGGAGTGAATACAATAGGAGTGAATGCAATAGGAGCTAATACAATAGGAGCTAATACAATAGGAGCTAATGCAATAGGAGCTAATACAATAGGAGTGAATACAATAGGAGTGAATACAATAGGAGCTAATGCAATAGGAGTGAATACAATAGGAGTGAATGCAATAGGAGTGAATACAATAGGAGTGAATACAATAGGAGTGAATGCAATTGGAGCTAATGCAATAGGAGTGAATACAATAGGAGTGAATGCAATAGGAGTGAATACAATAGGAGTGAATACAATAGGAGCTAATGCAATAGGAGTGAATACAATAGGAGTGAATGCAATAGGAGTGAATACAATAGGAGTGAATACAATAGGAGTGAATACAATAGGAGTGAATACAATAGGAGTGAATGCAATTGGAGCTAATGCAATAGGAGTGAATACAATAGGAGTGAATGCAATAGGAGTGAATACAATAGGAGTGAATACAATAGGAGCTAATGCAATAGGAGTGAATACAATAGGAGTGAATACAATAGGAGCTAATACAATAGGAGCTAATACAATAGGAGTGAATACAATAGGAGTGAATACAATAGGAGCTAATACAATAGGAGCTAATACAATAGGAGTGAATACAATAGGAGTGAATACAATAGGAGCTAATACAATAGGAGCTAATACAATAGGAGTGAATGCAATAGGAGCTAATGCAATAGGAGTGAATGCAATTGGAGCTAATGCAATAGGAGTGAATACAATAGGAGTGAATACAATAGGAGTGAATACAATAGGAGTGAATACAATAGGAGCTAATGCAATAGGAGTGAATACAATAGGAGTGAATGCAATAGGAGCTAATACAATAGGAGCTAATACAATAGGAGTGAATACAATAGGAGTGAATACAATAGGAGCTAATGCAATAGGAGTGAATACAATAGGAGCTAATACAATAGGAGTGAATACAATAGGAGTGAATACAATAGGAGTGAATACAATAGGAGTGAATACAATAGGAGCTAATACAATAGGAGCTAATACAATAGGAGCTAATACAATAGGAGTGAATACAATAGGAGTGAATACAATAGGAGTGAATACAATAGGAGTGAATACAATAGGAGTGAATACAATAGGAGTGAATACAATAGGAGTGAATACAATAGGAGTGAATACAATAGGAGCTAATACAATAGGAGCTAATACAATAGGAGCTAATACAATAGGAGCTAATACAATAGGAGTGAATACAATAGGAGCTAATGCAATAGGAGCTAATGCAATAGGAGTGAATACAATAGGAGTGAATACAATAGGAGTGAATGCAATTGGAGCTAATGCAATAGGAGCTAATGCAATAGGAGTGAATACAATAGGAGTGAATACAATAGGAGTGAATACAATAGGAGCTAATGCAATAGGAGCTAATGCAATAGGAGTGAATACAATAGGAGTGAATACAATAGGAGTGAATGCAATTGGAGCTAATGCAATAGGAGCTAATGCAATAGGAGTGAATACAATAGGAGTGAATACAATAGGAGTGAATACAATAGGAGCTAATACAATAGGAGCTAATACAATAGGAGCTAATACAATAGGAGTGAATACAATAGGAGTGAATACAATAGGAGCTAATACAATAGGAGTGAATACAATAGGAGCTAATACAATAGGAGTGAATACAATAGGAGCTAATACAATAGGAGTGAATACAATAGGAGTGAATACAATAGGAGTGAATACAATAGGAGCTAATACAATAGGAGTGAATACAATAGGAGTGAATACAATAGGAGCTAATACAATAGGAGCTAATACAATAGGAGTGAATACAATAGGAGTGAATACAATAGGAGCTAATACAATAGGAGTGAATACAATAGGAGCTAATACAATAGGAGTGAATACAATAGGAGCTAATACAATAGGAGTGAATACAATAGGAGCTAATACAATAGGAGTGAATACAATAGGAGTGAATACAATAGGAGTGAATGCAATTGGAGCTAATGCAATAGGAGCTAATGCAATAGGAGTGAATACAATAGGAGTGAATACAATAGGAGTGAATACAATAGGAGCTAATACAATAGGAGTGAATACAATAGGAGTGAATGCAATTGGAGCTAATGCAATAGGAGCTAATACAATAGGAGTGAATACAATAGGAGCTAATACAATAGGAGTGAATACAATAGGAGCTAATACAATAGGAGTGAATACAATAGGAGCTAATACAATAGGAGTGAATACAATAGGAGCTAATACAATAGGAGTGAATACAATAGGAGTGAATACAATAGGAGCTAATACAATAGGAGTGAATACAATAGGAGCTAATACAATAGGAGTGAATACAATAGGAGCTAATACAATAGGAGTGAATACAATAGGAGTGAATACAATAGGAGCTAATACAATAGGAGTGAATACAATAGGAGTGAATGCAATTGGAGCTAATGCAATAGGAGTGAATACAATAGGAGCTGAATACAAATAGGAGTGAATACAATAGGAGCTAATACAATAGGAGTGAATACAATAGGAGTGAATACAATAGGAGTGAATACAATAGGAGAAATACAATAGGAGCTAATACAATAGGAGTGAATACAATAGGAGCTAATACAATAGGAGTGAATACAATAGGAGTGAATACAATAGAGTGAATACAATAGGAGTAATACAATAGGAGTAAACAATAGGAGTGAATACAATAGGAGTGAATACAATAGGAGTGAATACAATAGGAGTGAAGACAATAGGAGTGAATACAATAGGAGTGAATACAATAGGAGCTAATACAATAGGAGTAATACAAAGGAGTGAATACAATAGGAGCTAATACAATAGGAGCTAATACAATAGGAGTAATACAATAGGAGTGAATACAATAGGAGCTAATACAATAGGAGTGAATACAATAGGAGTGAATACAATAGGAGCTAATACAATAGGAGTGAATACAATAGGAGTGAATGCAATTGGAGCTAATGCAATAGGAGCTAATACAATAGGAGTGAATACAATAGGAGCTATACAATAGGAGTGAATACAATAGGAGCTAATACAATAGGAGTGAATACAATAGGAGCTAATACAATAGGAGTGAATACAATAGGAGCTAATGCAATAGGAGTGAATGCAATAGGAGCTAATCAATAGAGTGAATACAATAGGAGTGAATACAATAGGAGTGAATACAATAGGAGCTAATACAATAGGAGTGAATACAATAGGAGCTAATACAATAGGAGCTAATACAATAGGAGCTAATGCAATAGGAGCTAATACAATAGGAGTGAATACAATAGGAGTGAATTACAATGCAATAGGAGCTAATTCAATAGGAGCTGAATACAATAGGAGTGAATACAATAGGAGTGAATACAATAGGAGCTAATACAATAGGAGTGAATACAATAGGAGCTAATACAATAGGAGTAATACAATAGGAGCTAATACAATAGGAGTGAATACAATAGGAGTGAATACAATAGGAGTGAATACAATAGGAGCTAATACAATAGGAGTGAATACAATAGGAGTGAATACAATAGGAGCTAATACAATAGGAGTGAATACAATAGGAGTGAATACAATAGGAGCTAATACAATAGGAGTGAATACAATAGGAGTGAATACAATAGGAGTGAATACAATAGGAGCTAATACAATAGGAGTGAATACAATAGGAGTGAATACAATAGGAGTGAATACAATAGGAGCTAATACAATAGGAGCTAATACAATAGGAGTGAATACAATAGGAGCTAATACAATAGGAGTGAATACAATAGGAGTGAATACAATAGGAGTGAATACAATAGGAGCTAATACAATAGGAGCTAATACAATAGGAGTGAATACAATAGGAGCTAATACAATAGGAGTGAATACAATAGGAGTGAATACAATAGGAGTGAATACAATAGGAGTGAATACAATAGGAGCTAATACAATAGGAGCTAATACAATAGGAGTGAATACAATAGGAGCTAATACAATAGGAGCTAATACAATAGGAGCTAATACAATAGGAGTGAATACAATAGGAGCTAATACAATAGGAGTGAATACAATAGGAGTGAATACAATAGGAGCTAATACAATAGGAGCTAATACAATAGGAGTGAATACAATAGGAGCTAATACAATAGGAGTGAATACAATAGGAGTGAATACAATAGGAGTGAATACAATAGGAGCTGAATACAATAGGAGCTAATGCCAATAGGAGTGAATACAAAAGGAGCTAATACAATAGGAGTGAATACAATAGGAGTGAATACAATAGGAGTGAATACAATAGGAGCTAATACAATAGGAGCTAATACAATAGGAGTGAATACAATAGGAGCTAATACAATAGGAGCTAATACAATAGGAGTGAATACAATAGGAGCTAATACAATAGGAGTGAATACAATAGGAGTGAATGCAATAGGAGTGAATACAATAGGAGCTAATACAATAGGAGTGAATACAATAGGAGTGAATACAATAGGAGTGAATACAATAGGAGTGAATGCAATTGGAGCTAATGCAATAGGAGCTAATGCAATAGGAGCTAATACAATAGGAGTGAATACAATAGGAGCTAATACAATAGGAGTGAATACAATAGGAGTGAATACAATAGGAGCTAATGCAATAGGAGCTAATGCAATAGGAGTGAATACAATAGGAGCTAATACAATAGGAGTGAATACAATAGGAGCTAATACAATAGGAGTGAATACAATAGGAGCTAATACAATAGGAGTGAATACAATAGGAGTGAATGCAATTGGAGCTAATGCAATAGGAGCTAATGCAATAGGAGTGAATACAATAGGAGCTAATACAATAGGAGTGAATACAATAGGAGTGAATGCAATTGGAGCTAATGCAATTGGAGCTAATGCAATAGGAGTGAATACAATAGGAGCTAATACAATAGGAGTGAATACAATAGGAGTGAATGCAATTGGAGCTAATGCAATAGGAGTGAATGCAATAGGAGTGAATGCAATTGGAGCTAATGCAATAGGAGCTAATGCAATAGGAGTGAATACAATAGGAGCTAATACAATAGGAGTGAATACAATAGGAGCTAATACAATAGGAGTGAATACAATAGGAGTGAATACAATAGGAGCTAATGCAATAGGAGCTAATGCAATAGGAGTGAATACAATAGGAGCTAATACAATAGGAGTGAATACAATAGGAGCTAATACAATAGGAGTGAATACAATAGGAGTGAATGCAATTGGAGCTAATGCAATAGGAGCTAATGCAATAGGAGTGAATACAATAGGAGCTAATACAATAGGAGTGAATACAATAGGAGCTAATACAATAGGAGTGAATACAATAGGAGTGAATGCAATAGGAGCTAATGCAATAGGAGTGAATACAATAGGAGCTAATACAATAGGAGTGAATACAATAGGAGTGAATACAATAGGAGCTAATACAATAGGAGTGAATACAATAGGAGTGAATACAATAGGAGCTAATACAATAGGAGTGAATACAATAGGAGTGAATACAATAGGAGTGAATACAATAGGAGTGAATACAATAGGAGTGAATGCAATAGGAGTGAATACAATAGGAGCTAATACAATAGGAGTGAATACAATAGGAGTGAATACAATAGGAGCTAATACAATAGGAGTGAATACAATAGGAGTGAATACAATAGGAGCTAATACAATAGGAGTGAATACAATAGGAGTGAATACAATAGGAGCTAATACAATAGGAGTGAATACAATAGGAGTGAATACAATAGGAGTGAATACAATAGGAGTGAATACAATAGGAGCTAATACAATAGGAGTGAATACAATAGGAGTGAATACAATAGGAGCTAATACAATAGGAGTGAATACAATAGGAGTGAATACAATAGGAGTGAATACAATAGGAGTGAATACAATAGGAGTGAATACAATAGGAGTGAATACAATAGGAGTGAATACAATAGGAGTGAATACAATAGGAGTGAATGCAATAGGAGTGAATACAATAGGAGCTAATACAATAGGAGTGAATACAATAGGAGTGAATACAATAGGAGTGAATACAATAGGAGCTAATACAATAGGAGTGAATACAATAGGAGTGAATACAATAGGAGCTAATACAATAGGAGCTAATACAATAGGAGTGAATACAATAGGAGCTAATGCAATAGGAGTGAATACAATAGGAGTGAATACAATAGGAGCTAATGCAATAGGAGCTAATGCAATAGGAGCTAATGCAATAGGAGTGAATACAATAGGAGTGAATACAATAGGAGTGAATGCAATAGGAGCTAATACAATAGGAGCTAATGCAATAGGAGCTAATGCAATAGGAGCTAATACAATAGGAGTGAATACAATAGGAGTGAATGCAATTGGAGCTAATGCAATAGGAGCTAATGCAATAGGAGTGAATACAATAGGAGTGAATACAATAGGAGCTAATACAATAGGAGTGAATACAATAGGAGTGAATGCAATTGGAGCTAATGCAATAGGAGCTAATGCAATAGGAGTGAATACAATAGGAGTGAATGCAATTGGAGCTAATGCAATAGGAGCTAATGCAATAGGAGCTAATGCAATAGGAGTGAATACAATAGGAGTGAATACAATAGGAGCTAATACAATAGGAGTGAATGCAATTGGAGCTAATGCAATAGGAGCTAATGCAATAGGAGTGAATACAATAGGAGTGAATGCAATAGGAGCTAATGCAATTGGAGCTAATGCAATAGGAGCTAATGCAATAGGAGTGAATACAATAGGAGTGAATACAATAGGAGCTAATACAATAGGAGTGAATACAATAGGAGTGAATACAATAGGAGCTAATACAATAGGAGTGAATACAATAGGAGCTAATACAATAGGAGCTAATGCAATAGGAGTGAATACAATAGGAGTGAATACAATAGGAGTGAATACAATAGGAGTGAATACAATAGGAGCTAATGCAATAGGAGCTAATACAATAGGAGTGAATACAATAGGAGTGAATACAATAGGAGCTAATACAATAGGAGCTAATGCAATAGGAGCTAATGCAATAGGAGTGAATACAATAGGAGTGAATGCAATTGGAGCTAATACAATTGGAGCTAATACAATAGGAGCTAATGCAATAGGAGCTAATGCAATAGGAGCTAATACAATAGGAGTGAATACAATAGGAGTGAATACAATAGGAGTGAATGCAATTGGAGCTAATACAATTGGAGCTAATACAATAGGAGCTAATGCAATAGGAGCTAATACAATAGGAGTGAATACAATAGGAGTGAATACAATAGGAGTGAATACAATAGGAGCTAATACAATTGGAGCTAATACAATTGGAGCTAATACAATAGGAGCTAATGCAATAGGAGCTAATACAATAGGAGTGAATACAATAGGAGTGAATACAATAGGAGTGAATACAATAGGAGCTAATACAATAGGAGCTAATACAATAGGAGCTAATACAATAGGAGCTAATGCAATAGGAGCTAATACAATAGGAGTGAATACAATAGGAGTGAATGCAATAGGAGTGAATACAATAGGAGTGAATGCAATTGGAGCTAATACAATTGGAGCTAATACAATAGGAGCTAATGCAATAGGAGCTAATGCAATAGGAGCTAATACAATAGGAGTGAATACAATAGGAGTGAATACAATAGGAGTGAATACAATAGGAGTGAATACAATAGGAGTGAATACAATAGGAGCTAATACAATAGGAGCTAATGCAATAGGAGTGAATACAATAGGAGTGAATACAATAGGAGTGAATACAATAGGAGTGAATACAATAGGAGCTAATGCAATAGGAGCTAATACAATAGGAGTGAATACAATAGGAGTGAATACAATAGGAGTGAATACAATAGGAGCCAATACAATAGGAGCTAATACAATAGGAGTGAATACAATAGGAGTGAATACAATAGGAGTGAATACAATAGGAGCTAATGCAATAGGAGCTAATACAATAGGAGTGAATACAATAGGAGTGAATACAATAGGAGTGAATACAATAGGAGCTAATGCAATAGGAGCTAATACAATAGGAGTGAATACAATAGGAGTGAATACAATAGGAGTGAATACAATAGGAGCCAATACAATAGGAGCTAATACAATAGGAGTGAATACAATAGGAGTGAATACAATAGGAGTGAATACAATAGGAGTGAATACAATAGGAGTGAATACAATAGGAGTGAATACAATAGGAGCTAATACAATAGGAGTGAATACAATAGGAGTGAATACAATAGGAGCTAATACAATAGGAGTGAATACAATAGGAGTGAATACAATAGGAGTGAATACAATAGGAGTGAATACAATAGAGGAATACAATAGGAGCTAATACAATAGGAGTGAATACAATAGGAGTGAATACAATAGGAGTGAATACAATAGGAGCCAATACAATAGGAGTGAATACAATAGGAGTGAATACAATAGGAGTGAATACAATAGGAATGAATACAATAGGAGTGAATACAATAGGAGTGAATACAATAGGAGTGAATACAATAGGAGTGAATACAATAGGAGTGAATACAATAGGAGTGAATACAATAGGAGTGAATACAATAGGAGCTAATGCAATAGGAGTGAATACAATAGGAGTGAATACAATAGGAGCCAATACAATAGGAGCTAATACAATAGGAGTGAATACAATAGGAGTGAATACAATAGGAGTGAATACAATAGGAGCCAATACAATAGGAGCTAATACAATAGGAGTGAATACAATAGGAGCCAATACAATAGGAGTGAATACAATAGGAGTGAATACAATAGGAGCTAATACAATAGGAGCCAATACAATAGGAGTGAATACAATAGGAGTGAATACAATAGGAGCTAATACAATAGGAGCTAATGCAATAGGAGTGAATACAATAGGAGTGAATACAATAGGAGCCAATACAATAGGAGCTAATACAATAGGAGTGAATACAATAGGAGTGAATACAATAGGAGTGAATACAATAGGAGCCAATACAATAGGAGCTAATACAATAGGAGTGAATACAATAGGAGTGAATACAATAGGAGCCAATACAATAGGAGCTAATACAATAGGAGTGAATACAATAGGAGTGAATACAATAGGAGTGAATACAATAGGAGCCAATACAATAGGAGCTAATACAATAGGAGTGAATACAATAGGAGTGAATGCAATAGGAGCCAATACAATAGGAGCTAATACAATAGGAGTGAATACAATAGGAGTGAATACAATAGGAGCCAATACAATAGGAGCTAATACAATAGGAGCTAATACAATAGGAGCTAATGCAATAGGAGTGAATACAATAGGAGTGAATACAATAGGAGCCAATACAATAGGAGCTAATACAATAGGAGTGAATACAATAGGAGTGAATGCAATAGGAGCCAATACAATAGGAGCTAATACAATAGGAGTGAATACAATAGGAGCTAATACAATAGGAGTGAATACAATAGGAGTGAATGCAATAGGAGCCAATACAATAGGAGCTAATACAATAGGAGTGAATACAATAGGAGTGAATACAATAGGAGCCAATACAATAGGAGCTAATACAATAGGAGCTAATACAATAGGAGCTAATGCAATAGGAGTGAATACAATAGGAGTGAATACAATAGGAGCCAATACAATAGGAGCTAATACAATAGGAGTGAATACAATAGGAGTGAATACAATAGGAGTGAATACAATAGGAGCCAATACAATAGGAGCTAATACAATAGGAGTGAATACAATAGGAGTGAATACAATAGGAGCTAATACAATAGGAGCTAATGCAATAGGAGTGAATACAATAGGAGTGAATACAATAGGAGCTAATACAATAGGAGCTAATACAATAGGAGTGAATACAATAGGAGTGAATACAATAGGAGCTAATACAATAGGAGCCAATACAATAGGAGTGAATACAATAGGAGCTAATGCAATAGGAGCCAATACAATAGGAGTGAATACAATAGGAGTGAATACAATAGGAGCTAATACAATAGGAGCTAATGCAATTGGAGCTAATACAATAGGAGTGAATACAATAGGAGTGAATGCAATAGGAGCTAATACAATAGGAGCCAATACAATAGGAGTGAATACAATAGGAGCTAATACAATAGGAGTGAATACAATAGGAGTGAATACAATAGGAGCTAATACAATAGGAGCCAATACAATAGGAGTGAATACAATAGGAGCTAATGCAATAGGAGCCAATACAATAGGAGTGAATACAATAGGAGTGAATACAATAGGAGCTAATACAATAGGAGCTAATGCAATTGGAGCTAATACAATAGGAGTGAATACAATAGGAGTGAATGCAATAGGAGCTAATACAATAGGAGCCAATACAATAGGAGTGAATACAATAGGAGCTAATACAATAGGAGCCAATACAATAGGAGTGAATACAATAGGAGCTAATGCAATAGGAGCCAATACAATAGGAGTGAATACAATAGGAGTGAATACAATAGGAGTGAATACAATAGGAGTGAATGCAATTGGAGCTAATACAATAGGAGTGAATACAATAGGAGTGAATGCAATAGGAGCTAATACAATAGGAGCCAATACAATAGGAGTGAATACAATAGGAGCTAATGCAATAGGAGCCAATACAATAGGAGTGAATACAATAGGAGTGAATACAATAGGAGTGAATACAATAGGAGTGAATGCAATAGGAGCTAATACAATAGGAGTGAATACAATAGGAGTGAATGCAATAGGAGTGAATGCAATAGGAGCTAATACAATAGGAGCCAATACAATAGGAGTGAATACAATAGGAGTGAATACAATAGGAGTGAATACAATAGGAGTGAATGCAATAGGAGCTAATACAATAGGAGCCAATACAATAGGAGTGAATACAATAGGAGTGAATACAATAGGAGTGAATACAATAGGAGTGAATGCAATAGGAGCTAATACAATAGGAGCTAATACAATAGGAGCCAATACAATAGGAGTGAATACAATAGGAGTGAATACAATAGGAGTGAATACAATAGGAGTGAATGCAATAGGAGCTAATACAATAGGAGTGAATACAATAGGAGTGAATGCAATAGGAGCCAATACAATAGGAGCTAATACAATAGGAGTGAATACAATAGGAGCTAATACAATAGGAGTGAATACAATAGGAGTGAATACAATAGGAGCCAATACAATAGGAGCTAATACAATAGGAGTGAATACAATAGGAGTGAATACAATAGGAGCCAATACAATAGGAGCTAATACAATAGGAGCTAATACAATAGGAGCTAATGCAATAGGAGTGAATGCAATAGGAGCCAATACAATAGGAGCTAATACAATAGGAGTGAATACAATAGGAGTGAATACAATAGGAGCCAATACAATAGGAGCTAATACAATAGGAGCTAATACAATAGGAGCTAATACAATAGGAGCTAATACAATAGGAGTGAATACAATAGGAGTGAATACAATAGGAGTGAATACAATAGGAGCCAATACAATAGGAGCTAATACAATAGGAGCTAATACAATAGGAGCTAATACAATAGGAGCTAATACAATAGGAGTGAATACAATAGGAGTGAATACAATAGGAGCCAATACAATAGGAGCTAATACAATAGGAGCTAATACAATAGGAGCTAATACAATAGGAGCTAATACAATAGGAGTGAATACAATAGGAGTGAATACAATAGGAGCCAATACAATAGGAGCTAATACAATAGGAGCTAATACAATAGGAGCTAATGCAATAGGAGTGAATACAATAGGAGTGAATACAATAGGAGCCAATACAATAGGAGCTAATACAATAGGAGCTAATACAATAGGAGCTAATACAATAGGAGCTAATACAATAGGAGTGAATACAATAGGAGTGAATACAATAGGAGTGAATACAATAGGAGCCAATACAATAGGAGCTAATACAATAGGAGTGAATACAATAGGAGTGAATACAATAGGAGCTAATACAATAGGAGCTAATGCAATAGGAGTGAATACAATAGGAGTGAATACAATAGGAGCTAATACAATAGGAGCTAATACAATAGGAGTGAATACAATAGGAGTGAATACAATAGGAGCTAATACAATAGGAGCCAATACAATAGGAGTGAATACAATAGGAGCTAATGCAATAGGAGCCAATACAATAGGAGTGAATACAATAGGAGTGAATACAATAGGAGCTAATACAATAGGAGCTAATGCAATTGGAGCTAATACAATAGGAGTGAATACAATAGGAGTGAATACAATAGGAGTGAATACAATAGGAGTGAATACAATAGGAGCTAATACAATAGGAGCCAATACAATAGGAGTGAATACAATAGGAGCTAATACAATAGGAGCCAATACAATAGGAGTGAATGCAATAGGAGCCAATACAATAGGAGTGAATACAATAGGAGTGAATGCAATAGGAGCTAATACAATAGGAGCCAATACAATAGGAGTGAATACAATAGGAGCTAATACAATAGGAGCCAATACAATAGGAGTGAATGCAATAGGAGCCAATACAATAGGAGTGAATACAATAGGAGTGAATACAATAGGAGTGAATACAATAGGAGCTAATACAATAGGAGCCAATACAATAGGAGTGAATACAATAGGAGCTAATACAATAGGAGCCAATACAATAGGAGTGAATGCAATAGGAGCCAATACAATAGGAGTGAATACAATAGGAGTGAATGCAATAGGAGCTAATACAATAGGAGTGAATACAATAGGAGTGAATGCAATAGGAGCTAATACAATAGGAGCTAATACAATAGGAGCCAATACAATAGGAGTGAATACAATAGGAGTGAATACAATAGGAGTGAATACAATAGGAGTGAATGCAATAGGAGCTAATACAATAGGAGTGAATACAATAGGAGTGAATGCAATAGGAGCCAATACAATAGGAGCTAATACAATAGGAGTGAATACAATAGGAGCTAATACAATAGGAGTGAATACAATAGGAGTGAATGCAATAGGAGCCAATACAATAGGAGCTAATACAATAGGAGTGAATACAATAGGAGTGAATACAATAGGAGCCAATACAATAGGAGCTAATACAATAGGAGCTAATACAATAGGAGCTAATGCAATAGGAGTGAATACAATAGGAGTGAATACAATAGGAGCCAATACAATAGGAGCTAATACAATAGGAGTGAATACAATAGGAGTGAATACAATAGGAGTGAATACAATAGGAGCCAATACAATAGGAGCTAATACAATAGGAGTGAATACAATAGGAGTGAATACAATAGGAGCTAATACAATAGGAGCTAATGCAATAGGAGTGAATACAATAGGAGTGAATACAATAGGAGCTAATACAATAGGAGCTAATACAATAGGAGTGAATACAATAGGAGTGAATACAATAGGAGCTAATACAATAGGAGCCAATACAATAGGAGTGAATACAATAGGAGCTAATGCAATAGGAGCCAATACAATAGGAGTGAATACAATAGGAGTGAATACAATAGGAGCTAATACAATAGGAGCTAATGCAATTGGAGCTAATACAATAGGAGTGAATACAATAGGAGTGAATACAATAGGAGCTAATGCAATAGGAGCCAATACAATAGGAGTGAATACAATAGGAGTGAATACAATAGGAGTGAATACAATAGGAGTGAATACAATAGGAGCTAATGCAATAGGAGCCAATACAATAGGAGTGAATACAATAGGAGTGAATACAATAGGAGTGAATACAATAGGAGCTAATACAATAGGAGCCAATACAATAGGAGTGAATACAATAGGAGTGAATACAATAGGAGCTAATACAATAGGAGCTAATGCAATTGGAGCTAATACAATAGGAGTGAATACAATAGGAGTGAATACAATAGGAGCTAATGCAATAGGAGCCAATACAATAGGAGTGAATACAATAGGAGTGAATACAATAGGAGTGAATACAATAGGAGTGAATACAATAGGAGCTAATGCAATAGGAGCCAATACAATAGGAGTGAATACAATAGGAGTGAATGCAATAGGAGCTAATATAATAGGAGCCAATACAATAGGAGTGAATACAATTGGAGTGAATACAATAGGAGTGAATACAATAGGAGTGAATGCAATAGGAGCTAATACAATAGGAGTGAATACAATAGGAGTGAATACAATAGGAGTGAATACAATAGGAGTGAATGCAATAGGAGCTAATACAATAGGAGTGAATACAATAGGAGCTAATACAATAGGAGCTAATACAATAGGAGTGAATACAATAGGAGTGAATGCAATAGGAGCTAATACAATAGGAGCTAATACAATAGGAGCTAATGCAATAGGAGCTAATACAATAGGAGTGAATACAATAGGAGTGAATGCAATAGGAGCTAATGCAATAGGAGCTAATACAATAGGAGTGAATACAATAGGAGTGAATGCAATAGGAGCTAATACAATAGGAGCTAATACAATAGGAGTGAATACAATAGGAGTGAATGCAATAGGAGCTAATACAATAGGAGCTAATACAATAGGAGTGAATACAATAGGAGTGAATGCAATAGGAGCTAATACAATAGGAGCTAATACAATAGGAGTGAATACAATAGGAGTGAATACAATAGGAGTGAATGCAATAGGAGCTAATACAATAGGAGCTAATACAATAGGAGTGAATACAATAGGAGTGAATGCAATAGGAGCTAATACAATAGGAGCTAATACAATAGGAGTGAATACAATAGGAGTGAATGCAATAGGAGCTAATACAATAGGAGCTAATACAATAGGAGTGAATACAATAGGAGTGAATGCAATAGGAGCTAATACAATAGGAGCTAATACAATAGGAGTGAATACAATAGGAGTGAATGCAATAGGAGCTAATACAATAGGAGCTAATACAATAGGAGTGAATACAATAGGAGTGAATGCAATAGGAGCTAATACAATAGGAGCTAATACAATAGGAGTGAATACAATAGGAGTGAATGCAATAGGAGCTAATGCAATAGGAGCTAATACAATAGGAGCTAATACAATAGGAGTGAATACAATAGGAGTGAATGCAATAGGAGCTAATACAATAGGAGCTAATACAATAGGAGTGAATACAATAGGAGTGAATGCAATAGGAGCTAATACAATAGGAGCTAATACAATAGGAGTGAATACAATAGGAGTGAATGCAATAGGAGCTAATGCAATAGGAGCTAATACAATAGGAGCTAATACAATAGGAGTGAATACAATAGGAGTGAATGCAATAGGAGCTAATACAATAGGAGCTAATACAATAGGAGTGAATACAATAGGAGTGAATGCAATAGGAGCTAATACAATAGGAGCTAATACAATAGGAGTGAATACAATAGGAGTGAATGCAATAGGAGCTAATACAATAGGAGCTAATACAATAGGAGTGAATACAATAGGAGTGAATGCAATAGGAGCTAATACAATAGGAGCTAATACAATAGGAGTGAATACAATAGGAGTGAATGCAATAGGAGCTAATACAATAGGAGCTAATGCAATAGGAGCTAATACAATAGGAGTGAATACAATAGGAGCTAATACAATAGGAGCTAATACAATAGGAGCTAATGCAATAGGAGCTAATACAATAGGAGTGAATACAATAGGAGTGAATGCAATAGGAGCTAATACAATAGGAGTGAATACAATAGGAGCTAATACAATAGGAGCTAATACAATAGGAGTGAATACAATAGGAGCTAATGCAATAGGAGCTAATACAATAGGAGTGAATACAATAGGAGCTAATGCAATAGGAGCTAATACAATAGGAGTGAATACAATAGGAGCTAATGCAATAGGAGCTAATACAATAGGAGCTAATACAATAGGAGTGAATACAATAGGAGCTAATACAATAGGAGCTAATACAATAGGAGTGAATACAATAGGAGTGAATGCAATAGGAGCTAATACAATAGGAGCTAATACAATAGGAGTGAATACAATAGGAGCTAATGCAATAGGAGCTAATACAATAGGAGTGAATACAATAGGAGCTAATGCAATAGGAGCTAATACAATAGGAGTGAATACAATAGGAGCTAATGCAATAGGAGCTAATACAATAGGAGTGAATGCAATAGGAGCTAATACAATAGGAGTGAATACAATAGGAGCTAATGCAATAGGAGCTAATACAATAGGAGTGAATACAATAGGAGCTAATGCAATAGGAGCTAATACAATAGGAGTGAATACAATAGGAGCTAATGCAATAGGAGCTAATACAATAGGAGTGAATGCAATAGGAGCTAATACAATAGGAGCTAATACAATAGGAGTGAATACAATAGGAGCTAATGCAATAGGAGCTAATACAATAGGAGTGAATACAATAGGAGCTAATACAATAGGAGTGAATACAATAGGAGCTAATGCAATAGGAGCTAATACAATAGGAGTGAATACAATAGGAGTGAATGCAATAGGAGCTAATACAATAGGAGCTAATACAATAGGAGCTAATACAATAGGAGTGAATACAATAGGAGCTAATGCAATAGGAGCTAATACAATAGGAGTGAATACAATAGGAGTGAATGCAATAGGAGCTAATACAATAGGAGCTAATACAATAGGAGCTAATACAATAGGAGTGAATACAATAGGAGCTAATGCAATAGGAGCTAATACAATAGGAGTGAATACAATAGGAGTGAATGCAATAGGAGCTAATACAATAGGAGCTAATACAATAGGAGCTAATGCAATAGGAGTGAATACAATAGGAGCTAATGCAATAGGAGCTAATACAATAGGAGCTAATACAATAGGAGTGAATACAATAGGAGCTAATGCAATAGGAGCTAATACAATAGGAGTGAATACAATAGGAGTGAATGCAATAGGAGCTAATACAATAGGAGCTAATACAATAGGAGCTAATACAATAGGAGTGAATACAATAGGAGCTAATGCAATAGGAGCTAATACAATAGGAGTGAATACAATAGGAGTGAATGCAATAGGAGCTAATACAATAGGAGTGAATACAATAGGAGCTAATACAATAGGAGCTAATACAATAGGAGTGAATACAATAGGAGCTAATGCAATAGGAGCTAATACAATAGGAGTGAATACAATAGGAGTGAATGCAATAGGAGCTAATACAATAGGAGCTAATACAATAGGAGCTAATGCAATAGGAGTGAATACAATAGGAGCTAATGCAATAGGAGCTAATACAATAGGAGGTGAATACAATAGGAGTGAATGCAATAGGAGCTAATGCAATAGGAGCTAATACAATAGGAGTGAATACAATAGGAGTGAATGCAATAGGAGCTAATGCAATAGGAGCTAATACAATAGGAGCCAATACAATAGGAGTGAATACAATAGGAGTGAATACAATAGGAGTGAATGCAATAGGAGCTAATACAATAGGAGTGAATACAATAGGAGTGAATGCAATAGGAGCTAATGCAATAGGAGCTAATACAATAGGAGTGAATACAATAGGAGCTAATGCAATAGGAGCTAATACAATAGGAGTGAATACAATAGGAGTGAATGCAATAGGAGCTAATGCAATAGGAGCTAATACAATAGGAGTGAATACAATAGGAGTGAATGCAATAGGAGCTAATACAATAGGAGTGAATACAATAGGAGTGAATACAATAGGAGTGAATACAATAGGAGCTAATGCAATAGGAGCTAATACAATAGGAGTGAATACAATAGGAGTGAATACAATAGGAGCTAATGCAATAGGAGCTAATGCAATAGGAGTGAATACAATAGGAGTGAATACAATAGGAGCTAATACAATAGGAGTGAATACAATAGGAGCTAATGCAATAGGAGCTAATACAATAGGAGTGAATACAATAGGAGCTAATGCAATAGGAGCTAATACAATAGGAGTGAATACAATAGGAGCTAATGCAATAGGAGCTAATACAATAGGAGTGAATACAATAGGAGCTAATACAATAGGAGCTAATACAATAGGAGTGAATACAATAGGAGCTAATGCAATAGGAGCTAATGCAATAGGAGTGAATACAATAGGAGCTAATGCAATAGGAGCTAATACAATAGGAGTGAATACAATAGGAGCTAATGCAATAGGAGCTAATACAATAGGAGTGAATACAATAGGAGCTAATACAATAGGAGTGAATACAATAGGAGCTAATGCAATAGGAGCTAATACAATAGGAGTGAATACAATAGGAGCTAATGCAATAGGAGCTAATGCAATAGGAGTGAATACAATAGGAGTGAATACAATAGGAGCTAATACAATAGGAGTGAATACAATAGGAGCTAATGCAATAGGAGCTAATGCAATAGGAGTGAATACAATAGGAGTGAATACAACAGGAGTGAATACAATAGGAGCTAATACAATAGGAGTGAATACAATAGGAGCTAATGCAATAGGAGCTAATGCAATAGGAGCTAATGCAATAGGAGTGAATACAATAGGAGTGAATACAACAGGAGTGAATACAATAGGAGCTAATACAATAGGAGTGAATACAATAGGAGCTAATACAATAGGAGCTAATACAATAGGAGTGAATACAATAGGAGCTAATGCAATAGGAGCTAATACAATAGGAGCTAATACAATAGGAGTGAATACAATAGGAGTGAATGCAATAGGAGCTAATACAATAGGAGCTAATACAATAGGAGTGAATACAATAGGAGCTAATGCAATAGGAGTGAATACAATAGGAGCTAATGCAATAGGAGCTAATGCAATAGGAGTGAATACAATAGGAGTGAATACAATAGGAGCTAATACAATAGGAGTGAATACAATAGGAGCTAATGCAATAGGAGCTAATGCAATAGGAGTGAATACAATAGGAGTGAATACAATAGGAGCTAATACAATAGGAGTGAATACAATAGGAGCTAATGCAATAGGAGCTAATGCAATAGGAGTGAATACAATAGGAGCTAATGCAATAGGAGCTAATACAATAGGAGTGAATACAATAGGAGCTAATGCAATAGGAGCTAATGCAATAGGAGTGAATACAATAGGAGTGAATACAATAGGAGCTAATACAATAGGAGTGAATACAATAGGAGCTAATACAATAGGAGTGAATACAATAGGAGTGAATGCAATAGGAGCTAATACAATAGGAGCTAATACATTAGGAGTGAATACAATAGGAGCTAATGCAATAGGAGTGAATACAATAGGAGCTAATGCAATAGGAGCTAATGCAATAGGAGTGAATACAATAGGAGTGAATACAATAGGAGCTAATACAATAGGAGTGAATACAATAGGAGCTAATGCAATAGGAGCTAATGCAATAGGAGCTAATGCAATAGGAGTGAATACAATAGGAGTGAATACAATAGGAGCTAATACAATAGGAGTGAATACAATAGGAGCTAATACAATAGGAGTGAATACAATAGGAGCTAATGCAATAGGAGTGAATACAATAGGAGCTAATACAATAGGAGTGAATACAATAGGAGCTAATACAATAGGAGTGAATACAATAGGAGCTAATGCAATAGGAGTGAATACAATAGGAGCTAATACAATAGGAGTGAATACAATAGGAGCTAATACAATAGGAGTGAATACAATAGGAGCTAATGCAATAGGAGCTAATACAATAGGAGTGAATACAATAGGAGCTAATACAATAGGAGCTAATACAATAGGAGTGAATACAATAGGAGCTAATACAATAGGAGCTAATACAATAGGAGTGAATACAATAGGAGCTAATGCAATAGGAGCTAATGCAATAGGAGTGAATACAATAGGAGCTAATGCAATAGG
The DNA here is from genome assembly GCF_017639515.1 of Carcharodon carcharias. Classification (NCBI taxonomy): domain Eukaryota; kingdom Metazoa; phylum Chordata; class Chondrichthyes; order Lamniformes; family Lamnidae; genus Carcharodon; species Carcharodon carcharias. The sequence goes on from NC_054491.1 coordinate 40,854,303, forward strand.
AGCTAATACAATAGGAGTGAATACAATAGGAGCTAATGCAATAGGAGCTAATACAATAGGAGTGAATACAATAGGAGCTAATACAATAGGAGTGAATACAATAGGAGCTAATGCAATAGGAGCTAATACAATAGGAGTGAATACAATAGGAGCTAATGCAATAGGAGCTAATGCAATAGGAGTGAATACAATAGGAGTGAATACAATAGGAGCTAATACAATAGGAGTGAATACAATAGGAGCTAATGCAATAGGAGCTAATGCAATAGGAGTGAATACAATAGGAGTGAATACAATAGGAGCTAATACAATAGGAGTGAATACAATAGGAGCTAATGCAATAGGAGCTAATACAATAGGAGTGAATGCAATAGGAGCTAATACAATAGGAGCTAATACAATAGGAGTGAATACAATAGGAGCTAATACAATAGGAGTGAATACAATAGGAGCTAATGCAATAGGAGCTAATACAATAGGAGTGAATACAATAGGAGTGAATGCAATAGGAGCTAATACAATAGGAGTGAATACAATAGGAGCTAATACAATAGGAGTGAATACAATAGGAGTGAATACAATAGGAGTGAATGCAATAGGAGCTAATACAATAGGAGTGAATACAATAGGAGCTAATACAATAGGAGTGAATACAATAGGAGTGAATACAATAGGAGTGAATGCAATAGGAGCTAATACAATAGGAGTGAATACAATAGGAGTGAATGCAATAGGAGCTAATACAATAGGAGTGAATACAATAGGAGCTAATACAATAGGAGTGAATACAATAGGAGTGAATACAATAGGAGCTAATGCAATAGGAGCTAATACAATAGGAGTGAATACAATAGGAGTGAATACAATAGGAGTGAATGCAATAGGAGCTAATACAATAGGAGTGAATACAATAGGAGTGAATGCAATAGGAGCTAATGCAATAGGAGCTAATACAATAGGAGCTAATACAATAGGAGTGAATACAATAGGAGTGAATGCAATAGGAGCTAATACAATAGGAGTGAATACAATAGGAGCTAATACAATAGAGTGAATACAATAGGAGTGAATACAATAGGAGCTAATGCAATAGGAGCTAATACAATAGGAGCTAATACAATAGAGTGAATACAATAGGAGTGAATGCAATAGGAGCTAATACAATAGAGTAATACAATAGGAGCTAATACAATAGGAGTGAATACAATAGGAGCTAATGCAATAGGAGCTAATACAATAGGAGCTAATACAATAGGAGTGAATACAATAGGAGTGAATGCAATAGGAGCTAATACAAGTAGGAGCTAATACAATAGGAGTGAATACTATAGGAGTGAATGCAATAGGAGCTAATACAATAGGAGCTAATACAATAGGAGTGAATACAATAGGAGTGAATGCAATAGGAGCTAATACAATAGGAGCTAATACAATAGGAGTGAATACAATAGGAGTGAATGCAATAGGAGCTAATACAATAGGAGCTAATACAATAGGAGTGAATACAATAGGAGTGAATGCAATAGGAGCTAATACAATAGGAGCTAATACAATAAGTGAATACAATAGGAGTGAATACAATAGGAGTTAATGCAATAGGAGCTAATACAATAGGAGCTAATACAATAGGAGTGAATACAATAGGAGTGAATGCAATAGGAGCTAATACAATAGGAGCTAATACTATAGGAGTGAATACATAGGAGTGATGCAATAGTAGCTAATACAATAGAGGCTAATACAATAGGAGTGAATACAATAGGAGTGAATGCAATAGGAGCTAATACAATAGGAGCTAATACAATAGGAGTGAATACAATAGGAGTGAATGCAATAGGAGCTATACAATAGAGCTAATACAATAGAAGCTAATACAATAGGAAGTGAATCAATAGGGAGCTAATACAATAGGAGCTAATACAATAGAGTGAATACAATAGGAGTGAATGCAATAGGAGCTAATACAATAGAGCTAATACAATAGGAGCTAATACAATAGGAGTAATACAATAGGAGTAATGCAATAGGAGCTAATACAATAGGAGCTAATACAATAGGAGTGAATACAATAGGAGCTAATGCAATAGGAGCTAATACAATAGGAGCTAATACAATAGGAGTGAATACAATAGGAGCTAATGCAATAGGAGCTAATACAATAGGAGCTAATACAATAGGAGCTAATACAATAGGAGTGAATACAATAGGAGTGAATGCAATAGGAGCTAATACAATAGGAGCTAATGCAATAGGAGCTAATACAATAGGAGTGAATACAATAGGAGTGAATGCAATAGGAGCTAATACAATAGGAGTGAATACAATAGGAGCTAATACAATAGGAGCTAATACAATAGGAGTGAATACAATAGGAGCTAATACAATAGGAGCTAATACAATAGGAGTGAATACAATAGGAGCTAATGCAATAGGAGCTAATACAATAGGAGCTAATACAATAGGAGTGAATACAATAGGAGCTAATGCAATAGGAGCTAATACAATAGGAGCTAATACAATAGGAGCTAATACAATAGGAGTGAATACAATAGGAGTGAATGCAATAGGAGCTAATACAATAGGAGCTAATACAATAGGAGTGAATACAATAGGAGCTAATGCAATAGGAGCTAATACAATAGGAGCTAATACAATAGGAGTGAATACAATAGGAGCTAATGCAATAGGAGCTAATACAATAGGAGTGAATACAATAGGAGTGAATGCAATAGGAGCTAATACAATAGGAGCTAATACAATAGGAGCTAATACAATAGGAGTGAATACAATAGGAGCTAATGCAATAGGAGCTAATACAATAGGAGTGAATACAATAGGAGTGAATGCAATAGGAGCTAATACAATAGGAGCTAATACAATAGGAGCTAATACAATAGGAGTGAATACAATAGGAGCTAATGCAATAGGAGCTAATACAATAGGAGTGAATACAATAGGAGTGAATGCAATAGGAGCTAATACAATAGGAGCTAATACAATAGGAGCTAATGCAATAGGAGTGAATACAATAGGAGCTAATGCAATAGGAGCTAATACAATAGGAGTGAATACAATAGGAGTGAATGCAATAGGAGCTAATGCAATAGGAGCTAATACAATAGGAGTGAATACAATAGGAGTGAATGCAATAGGAGCTAATGCAATAGGAGCTAATACAATAGGAGCCAATACAATAGGAGTGAATACAATAGGAGTGAATACAATAGGAGTGAATGCAATAGGAGCTAATACAATAGGAGTGAATACAATAGGAGTGAATGCAATAGGAGCTAATGCAATAGGAGCTAATACAATAGGAGTGAATACAATAGGAGCTAATGCAATAGGAGCTAATACAATAGGAGTGAATACAATAGGAGTGAATGCAATAGGAGCTAATGCAATAGGAGCTAATACAATAGGAGTGAATACAATAGGAGTGAATGCAATAGGAGCTAATACAATAGGAGTGAATACAATAGGAGTGAATACAATAGGAGTGAATACAATAGGAGCTAATGCAATAGGAGCTAATACAATAGGAGTGAATACAATAGGAGTGAATACAATAGGAGTGAATACAATAGGAGTGAATACAATAGGAGTGAATACAATAGGAGTGAATACAATAGGAGTGAATACAATAGGAGCTAATGCAATAGGAGTGAATACAATAGGAGTGAATACAATAGGAGTGAATACAATAGGAGTGAATACAATAGGAGCTAATGCAATAGGAGCTAATGCAATAGGAGTGAATACAATAGGAGTGAATACAATAGGAGCTAATACAATAGGAGTGAATACAATAGGAGCTAATGCAATAGGAGTGAATACAATAGGAGTGAATACAATAGGAGTGAATACAATAGGAGTGAATACAATAGGAGCTAATGCAATAGGAGTGAATACAATAGGAGTGAATACAATAGGAGTGAATACAATAGGAGTGAATACAATAGAGCTAATGCAATAGGAGTGAATACAATAGGAGTGAATACAATAGGAGTGAATACAATAGGAGTGAATACAATAGGAGCTAATGCAATAGGAGTGAATACAATAGGAGTGAATACAATAGGAGTGAATTCAATAGGAGTGAATACAATAGGAGCTAATGCAATAGGAGCTAATGCAATAGGAGTGAATACAATAGGAGTGAATACAATAGGAGCTAATACAATAGGAGTGAATACAATAGGAGCTAATACAATAGGAGTGAATACAATAGGAGTGAATACAATAGGAGTGAATACAATAGGAGTGAATACAATAGGAGCTAATGCAATAGGAGCTAATGCAATAGGAGTGAATACAATAGGAGTGAATACAATAGGAGCTAATACAATAGGAGTGAATACAATAGGAGCTAATGCAATAGGAGCTAATACAATAGGAGTGAATACAATAGGAGCTAATGCAATAGGAGCTAATACAATAGGAGTGAATACAATAGGAGCTAATGCAATAGGAGCTAATACAATAGGAGTGAATACAATAGGAGCTAATACAATAGGAGCTAATACAATAGGAGTGAATACAATAGGAGCTAATGCAATAGGAGCTAATGCAATAGGAGTGAATACAATAGGAGCTAATGCAATAGGAGCTAATACAATAGGAGTGAATACAATAGGAGCTAATGCAATAGGAGCTAATACAATAGGAGTGAATACAATAGGAGCTAATACAATAGGAGCTAATACAATAGGAGTGAATACAATAGAGCTAATGCAATAGGAGCTAATGCAATAGGAGTGAATACAATAGGAGCTAATGCAATAGGAGCTAATACAATAGGAGTGAATACAATAGGAGCTAATGCAATAGGAGCTAATACAATAGGAGTGAATACAATAGGAGCTAATACAATAGGAGTGAATACAATAGGAGCTAATGCAATAGGAGCTAATACAATAGGAGTGAATACAATAGGAGCTAATACAATAGGAGCTAATACAATAGGAGTGAATACAATAGGAGCTAATACAATAGGAGCTAATGCAATAGGAGCTAATACAATAGGAGTGAATACAATAGGAGCTAATGCAATAGGAGCTAATGCAATAGGAGTGAATACAATAGGAGTGAATACAATAGGAGCTAATACAATAGGAGTGAATACAATAGGAGCTAATGCAATAGGAGCTAATGCAATAGGAGTGAATACAATAGGAGTGAATACAACAGGAGTGAATACAATAGGAGCTAATACAATAGGAGTGAATACAATAGGAGCTAATGCAATAGGAGCTAATGCAATAGGAGCTAATGCAATAGGAGTGAATACAATAGGAGTGAATACAACAGGAGTTAATACAATAGGAGCTAATACAATAGGAGTGAATACAATAGGAGCTAATACAATAGGAGCTAATACAATAGGAGTGAATACAATAGGAGCTAATGCAATAGGAGCTAATACAATAGGAGCTAATACAATAGGAGTGAATACAATAGGAGCTAATACAATAGGAGTGAATACAATAGGAGCTAATGCAATAGGAGCTAATGCAATAGGAGTGAATACAATAGGAGTGAATACAACAGGAGTGAATACAATAGGAGCTAATACAATAGGAGTGAATACAATAGGAGTGAATACAATAGGAGCTAATACAATAGGAGTGAATACAATAGGAGTGAATACAATAGGAGCTAATACAATAGGAGTGAATACAATAGGAGCTAATGCAATAGGAGCTAATGCAATAGGAGCTAATGCAATAGGAGTGAATACAATAGGAGCTAATGCAATAGGAGCTAATGCAATAGGAGCTAATGCAATAGGAGTGAATACAATAGGAGTGAATACAACAGGAGTGAATACAATAGGAGTGAATACAATAGGAGCTAATACAATAGGAGTGAATACAATAGGAGTGAATACAATAGGAGCTAATACAATAGGAGTGAATACAATAGGAGCTAATGCAATAGGAGCTAATGCAATAGGAGTGAATACAATAGGAGTGAATACAACAGGAGTGAATACAATAGGAGCTAATACAATAGGAGTGAATACAATAGGAGTGAATACAATAGGAGCTAATACAATAGGAGTGAATACAATAGGAGTGAATACAATAGGAGCTAATACAATAGGAGTGAATACAATAGGAGCTAATGCAATAGGAGCTAATGCAATAGGAGCTAATGCAATAGGAGTGAATACAATAGGAGTGAATACAACAGGAGTGAATACAATAGGAGCTAATACAATAGGAGTGAATACAATAGGAGTGAATACAATAGGAGCTAATACAATAGGAGTGAATACAATAGGAGTGAATACAATAGGAGCTAATACAATAGGAGTGAATACAATAGGAGCTAATGCAATAGGAGCTAATGCAATAGGAGCTAATGCAATAGGAGTGAATACAATAGGAGTGAATACAACAGGAGTGAATACAATAGGAGCTAATACAATAGGAGTGAATACAATAGGAGCTAATACAATAGGAGCTAATACAATAGGAGTGAATACAATAGGAGCTAATGCAATAGGAGCTAATACAATAGGAGCTAATACAATAGGAGTGAATACAATAGGAGTGAATGCAATAGGAGCTAATACAATAGGAGCTAATACAATAGGAGTGAATACAATAGGAGCTAATGCAATAGGAGTGAATACAATAGGAGCTAATGCAATAGGAGCTAATGCAATAGGAGTGAATACAATAGGAGTGAATACAATAGGAGCTAATACAATAGGAGTGAATACAATAGGAGCTAATGCAATAGGAGCTAATGCAATAGGAGTGAATACAATAGGAGTGAATACAATAGGAGCTAATACAATAGGAGTGAATACAATAGGAGCTAATGCAATAGGAGCTAATGCAATAGGAGTGAATACAATAGGAGCTAATGCAATAGGAGCTAATACAATAGGAGTGAATACAATAGGAGCTAATGCAATAGGAGCTAATGCAATAGGAGTGAATACAATAGGAGTGAATACAATAGGAGCTAATACAATAGGAGTGAATACAATAGGAGCTAATACAATAGGAGTGAATACAATAGGAGTGAATGCAATAGGAGCTAATACAATAGGAGCTAATACATTAGGAGTGAATACAATAGGAGCTAATGCAATAGGAGTGAATACAATAGGAGCTAATGCAATAGGAGCTAATGCAATAGGAGTGAATACAATAGGAGTGAATACAATAGGAGCTAATACAATAGGAGTGAATACAATAGGAGCTAATGCAATAGGAGCTAATGCAATAGGAGCTAATGCAATAGGAGTGAATACAATAGGAGTGAATACAATAGGAGCTAATACAATAGGAGTGAATACAATAGGAGCTAATACAATAGGAGTGAATACAATAGGAGCTAATGCAATAGGAGTGAATACAATAGGAGCTAATGCAATAGGAGTGAATACAATAGGAGTGAATACAATAGGAGCTAATACAATAGGAGTGAATACAATAGGAGCTAATGCAATAGGAGCTAATACAATAGGAGTGAATACAATAGGAGCTAATGCAATAGGAGCTAATACAATAGGAGCTAATACAATAGGAGTGAATACAATAGGAGCTAATACAATAGGAGCTAATACAATAGGAGTGAATACAATAGGAGCTAATGCAATAGGAGCTAATGCAATAGGAGTGAATACAATAGGAGCTAATGCAATAGGAGCTAATACAATAGGAGTGAATACAATAGGAGCTAATGCAATAGGAGCTAATACAATAGGAGTGAATACAATAGGAGTGAATACAATAGGAGTGAATGCAATAGGAGCTAATACAATAGGAGTGAATACAATAGGAGTGAATGCAATAGGAGCTAATACAATAGGAGTGAATACAATAGGAGCTAATACAATAGGAGTGAATACAATAGGAGTGAATACAATAGGAGCTAATGCAATAGGAGCTAATACAATAGGAGCTAATACAATAGGAGTGAATACAATAGGAGTGAATGCAATAGGAGCTAATACAATAGGAGCTAATACAATAGGAGTGAATACAATAGGAGTGAATACAATAGGAGTGAATACAATAGGAGTGAATACAATAGGAGCTAATGCAATAGGAGCTAATACAATAGGAGTGAATACAATAGGAGTGAATACAATAGGAGTGAATGCAATAGGAGCTAATACAATAGGAGTGAATACAATAGGAGTGAATGCAATAGGAGCTAATACAATAGGAGTGAATACAATAGGAGCTAATACAATAGGAGTGAATACAATAGGAGTGAATACAATAGGAGCTAATGCAATAGGAGCTAATACAATAGGAGCTAATACAATAGGAGTGAATACAATAGGAGTGAATGCAATAGGAGCTAATACAATAGGAGTGAATACAATAGGAGCTAATACAATAGGAGTGAATACAATAGGAGCTAATGCAATAGGAGCTAATACAATAGGAGCTAATACAATAGGAGTGAATACAATAGGAGTGAATGCAATAGGAGCTAATACAATAGGAGTGAATACAATAGGAGCTAATACAATAGGAGTGAATACAATAGGAGCTAATACAATAGGAGTGAATACAATAGGAGCTAATACAATAGGAGTGAATGCAATAGGAGCTAATACAATAGGAGTGAATACAATAGGAGCTAATGCAATAGGAGCTAATACAATAGGAGCTAATACAATAGGAGTGAATACAATAGGAGTGAATGCAATAGGAGCTAATACAATAGGAGTGAATACAATAGGAGCTAATACAATAGGAGTGAATGCAATAGGAGCTAATACAATAGGAGTGAATACAATAGGAGCTAATGCAATAGGAGCTAATACAATAGGAGCTAATACAATAGGAGTGAATACAATAGGAGTGAATGCAATAGGAGCTAATACAATAGGAGTGAATGCAATAGGAGCTAATACAATAGGAGTGAATACAATAGGAGCTAATACAATAGGAGTGAATACAATAGGAGTGAATGCAATAGGAGCTAATACAATAGGAGTGAATACAATAGGAGCTAATACAATAGGAGTGAATGCAATAGGAGCTAATACAATAGGAGTGAATACAATAGGAGTGAATGCAATAGGAGCTAATACAATAGGAGTGAATGCAATAGGAGCTAATACAATAGGAGTGAATACAATAGGAGCTAATACAATAGGAGTGAATACAATAGGAGTGAATGCAATAGGAGCTAATACAATAGGAGTGAATACAATAGGAGCTAATACAATAGGAGTGAATGCAATAGGAGCTAATACAATAGGAGTGAATGCAATAGGAGCTAATACAATAGGAGTGAATGCAATAGGAGCTAATACAATAGGAGTGAATACAATAGGAGCTAATACAATAGGAGTGAATACAATAGGAGCTAATACAATAGGAGTGAATACAATAGGAGCTAATACAATAGGAGCTAATACAATAGGAGTGAATACAATAGGAGCTAATACAATAGGAGCTAATACAATAGGAGTGAATACAATAGGAGTGAATGCAATAGGAGCTAATGCAATAGGAGCTAATACAATAGGAGCTAATACAATAGGAGTGAATACAATAGGAGTGAATACAATAGGAGTGAATACAATAGGAGTGAATACAATAGGAGCTAATACAATAGGAGCTAATACAATAGGAGTGAATACAATAGGAGTGAATGCAATAGGAGCTAATGCAATAGGAGCTAATACAATAGGAGCTAATACAATAGGAGTGAATACAATAGGAGTGAATACAATAGGAGTGAATACAATAGGAGCTAATACAATAGGAGCTAATACAATAGGAGTGAATACAATAGGAGTGAATACAATAGGAGTGAATACAATAGGAGCTAATACAATAGGAGCTAATACAATAGGAGTGAATACAATAGGAGTGAATACAATAGGAGTGAATACAATAGGAGTGAATACAATAGGAGCTAATACAATAGGAGTGAATACAATAGGAGTGAATACAATAGGAGTGAATACAATAGGAGTGAATACAATAGGAGCTAATACAATAGGAGTGAATACAATAGGAGTGAATACAATAGGAGTGAATACAATAGGAGCTAATACAATAGGAGTGAATACAATAGGAGTGAATACAATAGGAGTGAATACAATAGGAGTGAATACAATAGGAGCTAATACAATAGGAGTGAATACAATAGGAGTGAATACAATAGGAGTGAATACAATAGGAGCTAATACAATAGGAGCTAATACAATAGGAGTGAATACAATAGGAGTGAATACAATAGGAGTGAATACAATAGGAGCTAATACAATAGGAGCTAATACAATAGGAGTGAATACAATAGGAGTGAATGCAATAGGAGCTAATGCAATAGGAGCTAATACAATAGGAGCTAATACAATAGGAGTGAATACAATAGGAGTGAATACAATAGGAGTGAATACAATAGGAGCTAATACAATAGGAGCTAATACAATAGGAGTGAATACAATAGGAGTGAATACAATAGGAGTGAATACAATAGGAGCTAATACAATAGGAGTGAATGCAATTGGAGCTAATACAATAGGAGTGAATACAATAGGAGTGAATGCAATAGGAGCTAATACAATAGGAGTGAATACAATAGGAGCTAATACAATAGGAGCTAATACAATAGGAGTGAATACAATAGGAGTGAATGCAATAGGAGCTAATACAATAGGAGTGAATACAATAGGAGCTAATACAATAGGAGTGAATACAATATGAGTGAATACAATAGGAGTGAATGCAATAGGAGCTAATACAATAGGAGTGAATGCAATAGGAGCTAATACAATAGGAGTGAATACAATAGGAGTGAATGCAATAGGAGCTAATACAATAGGAGTGAATACAATAGGAGCTAATACAATAGGAGTGAATACAATAGGAGTGAATACAATAGGAGTGAATGCAATAGGAGCTAATACAATAGGAGTGAATACAATAGGAGCTAATACAATAGGAGTGAATACAATAGGAGCTAATGCAATAGGAGTGAATACAATAGGAGTGAATACAATAGGAGTGAATACAATAGGAGCTAATACAATAGGAGTGAATACAATAGGAGCTAATACAATAGGAGTGAATACAATAGGAGCTAATACAATAGGAGTGAATACAATAGGAGCTAATGCAATAGGAGTGAATACAATAGGAGTGAATACAATAGGAGTGAATACAATAGGAGCTAATACAATAGGAGTGAATACAATAGGAGTGAATGCAATAGGAGCTAATACAATAGGAGTGAATACAATAGGAGCTAATACAATAGGAGTGAATACAATAGGAGTGAATGCAATAGGAGCTAATACAATAGGAGTGAATACAATAGGAGCTAATACAATAGGAGTGAATACAATAGGAGTGAATGCAATAGGAGCTAATACAATAGGAGTGAATACAATAGGAGCTAATACAATAGGAGCTAATACAATAGGAGTGAATACAATAGGAGCTAATACAATAGGAGTGAATGCAATAGGAGCTAATACAATAGGAGTGAATACAATAGGAGCTAATACAATAGGAGTGAATACAATAGGAGTGAATACAATAGGAGCCAATACAATAGGAGTGAATACAATAGGAGTGAATACAATAGGAGCCAATACAATAGGAGTGAATACAATAGGAGTGAATACAATAGGAGCCAATTACAATAGTAGTGAATACAATAGGAGTGAATACAATAGGAGGCCAATACAATAGGAGTGAATTACAATAGAAGCTAATACACTAGGAGTGAATACAATAGGAGTGAATACAATAGGAGCCAATACAATAGGAGTGAATACAATAGGAGTGAATACAATAGGAGCCAATACAATAGGAGTGAATACAATAGGAGTGAATACAATAGGAGCCAATACAATAGGAGTGAATACAATAGGAGCTAATACAATAGGAGTGAATGCAATAGGAGCTAATACAATAGGAGTGAATACAATAGGAGCTAATACAATAGGAGTGAATACAATAGGAGCTAATACAATAGGAGTGAATACAATAGGAGTGAATAAAATAGGAGCTAATACAATAGGAGTGAATACAATAGGAGTGAATACAATAGGAGCCAATACAATAGGAGTGAATACAATAGGAGTGAATACAATAGGAGCCAATACAATAGGAGTGAATACAATAGGAGTGAATACAATAGGAGCCAATACAATAGGAGTGAATGCAATAGGAGTGAATACAATAGGAGCTAATACAATAGGAGTGAATACAATAGGAGTGAATACAATAGGAGCCAATACAATAGGAGTGAATACAATAGGAGTGAATACAATAGGAGCAATACAATAGGAGTGAATACAATAGGAGTGAATACAATAGGAGCCAATACAATAGGAGTGAATACAATAGGAGCTAATACAATAGGAGTGAATGCAATAGGAGCTAACTTACAATTAGGAGTGAATACAATAGGAGCTAATACAATAGGAGTGAACTACAATAGGAGCTAATACATCAGAGCTAATACAATAGGAGTGAATACAATAGGAGCTATACAATAGGAGTGAATACAATAGGAGCTATACAATAGAGCTAATACATAGAGTGAATACAATAGGAGTGAATGCAATAGGAGCTAATACAATAGGAGCTAATACAATAGGAGTGAATGCAATAGGAGCTAATACAATAGGAGTGAATACAATAGGAGCTAATACAATAGGAGCTAATACAATAGGAGTGAATGCAATAGGAGCTAATACAATAGGAGTGAATGCAATAGGAGCTAATACAATAGGAGTGAATACAATAGGAAGCTAATACAATAGGAGTGAATACAATAGGAGCTAATACAATAGGAGTGAATACAATAGGAGCTAATACAATAGGAGTGAATACAATAGGAGCTAATGCAATAGGAGTGAATACAATAGGAGTGAATACAATAGGAGTGAATACAATAGGAGCTAATACAATAGGAGTGAATACAATAGGAGCTAATACAATAGGAGTGAATACAATAGGAGCTAATACAATAGGAGTGAATACAATAGGAGCTAATACAATAGGAGTGAATACAATAGGAGCTAATGCAATAGGAGTGAATACAATAGGAGTGAATACAATAGGAGTGAATACAATAGGAGCTAATACAATAGGAGTGAATACAATAGGAGTGAATGCAATAGGAGCTAATACAATAGGAGTGAATACAATAGGAGCTAATACAATAGGAGTGAATACAATAGGAGCTAATACAATAGGAGTGAATACAATAGGAGCTAATACAATAGGAGTGAATACAATAGGAGCTAATACAATAGGAGTGAATACAATAGGAGCTAATACAATAGGAGTGAATACAATAGGAGCTAATACAATAGGAGTGAATACAATAGGAGCTAATGCAATAGGAGTGAATACAATAGGAGTGAATACAATAGGAGTGAATACAATAGGAGCTAATACAATAGGAGTGAATACAATAGGAGTGAATGCAATAGGAGCTAATACAATAGGAGTGAATACAATAGGAGCTAATACAATAGGAGTGAATACAATAGGAGTGAATGCAATAGGAGCTAATACAATAGGAGTGAATACAATAGGAGCTAATACAATAGGAGTGAATACAATAGGAGTGAATGCAATAGGAGCTAATACAATAGGAGTGAATACAATAGGAGCTAATACAATAGGAGCTAATACAATAGGAGTGAATACAATAGGAGCTAATACAATAGGAGTGAATACAATAGGAGTGAATACAATAGGAGCCAATACAATAGGAGTGAATACAATAGGAGTGAATACAATAGGAGCCAATACAATAGGAGTGAATACAATAGGAGTGAATACAATAGGAGCCAATACAATAGGAGTGAATACAATAGGAGTGAATACAATAGGAGCCAATACAATAGGAGTGAATACAATAGGAGCTAATACAATAGGAGTGAATGCAATAGGAGCTAATACAATAGGAGTGAATACAATAGGAGCTAATACAATAGGAGTGAATACAATAGGAGTGAATACAATAGGAGCCAATACAATAGGAGTGAATACAATAGGAGCTAATACAATAGGAGTGAATACAATAGGAGCTAATACAATAGGAGTGAATACAATAGGAGTGAATACAATAGGAGCCAATACAATAGGAGTGAATACAATAGGAGTGAATACAATAGGAGCCAATACAATAGGAGTGAATACAATAGGAGTGAATACAATAGGAGCCAATACAATAGGAGTGAATACAATAGGAGCTAATACAATAGGAGTGAATGCAATAGGAGCTAATACAATAGGAGTGAATACAATAGGAGCTAATACAATAGGAGTGAATACAATAGGAGCTAATACAATAGGAGCTAATACAATAGGAGTGAATACAATAGGAGCTAATACAATAGGAGTGAATACAATAGGAGCTAATACAATAGGAGTGAATACAATAGGAGTGAATGCAATAGGAGCTAATACAATAGGAGCTAATACAATAGGAGTGAATGCAATAGGAGCTAATACAATAGGAGTGAATACAATAGGAGCTAATACAATAGGAGCTAATACAATAGGAGTGAATACAATAGGAGCTAATACAATAGGAGTGAATACAATAGGAGTGAATACAATAGGAGCTAATACAATAGGAGTGAATACAATAGGAGCTAGTACAATAGGAGTGAATACAATAGGAGCTAATACAATAGGAGTGAATACAATTGGAGCCAATACAATAGGAGTGAATACAATAGGAGCTAATACAATAGGAGTGAATGCAATAGGAGTGAATACAATTGGAGCCAATACAATAGGAGCTAATGCAATAGGAGTGAATACAATAGGAGTGAATACAATAGGAGCTAATACAATAGGAGTGAATACAATAGGAGCTAATGCAATAGGAGCTAATACAATAGGAGTGAATACAATAGGAGTGAATGCAATAGGAGCTAATACAATAGGAGTGAATACAATAGGAGCTAATACAATAGGAGTGAATGCAATAGGAGTGAATACAATTGGAGCCAATACAATAGGAGCTAATGCAATAGGAGTGAATGCAATAGGAGCTAATACAATAGGAGTGAATACAATAGGAGCTAATACAATAGGAGTGAATACAATAGGAGCTAATGCAATAGGAGCTAATACAATAGGAGTGAATACAATAGGAGTGAATGCAATAGGAGCTAATACAATAGGAGTGAATACAATAGGAGTGAATACAATAGGAGTGAATGCAATAGGAGCTAATACAATAGGAGTGAATACAATAGGAGTGAATGCAATAGGAGCTAATACAATAGGAGTGAATACAATAGGAGTGAATACAATAGGAGTGAATGCAATAGGAGCTAATACAATAGGAGTGAATACAATAGGAGTGAATGCAATAGGAGCTAATACAATAGGAGTGAATACAATAGGAGTGAATACAATAGGAGTGAATGCAATAGGAGCTAATACAATAGGAGTGAATACAATAGGAGTGAATACAATAGGAGTGAATGCAATAGGAGCTAATACAATAGGAGTGAATACAATAGGAGCTAATGCAATAGGAGTGAATACAATAGGAGTGAAGGCAATAGGAGCTAATACAATAGGAGCTAATACAATAGGAGTGAATACAATAGGAGTGAATACAATAGGAGTGAATGCAATAGGAGCTAATACAATAGGAGTGAATACAATAGGAGTGAATGCAATAGGAGTGAATACAATAGGAGTGAATACAATAGGAGTGAATGCAATAGGAGCTAATACAATAGGAGTGAATACAATAGGAGTGAATACAATAGGAGTGAATGCAATAGGAGCTAATACAATAGGAGTGAATACAATAGGAGTGAATACAACAGGAGTGAATACAATAGGAGTGAATACAATAGGAGTGAATGCAATAGGAGCTAATACAATAGGAGTGAATACAATAGGAGTGAATACAATAGGAGTGAATGCAATAGGAGCTAATACAATAGGAGTGAATACAATAGGAGTGAATACAATAGGAGTGAATACAATAGGAGTGAATACAATAGGAGTGAATACAATAGGAGTGAATACAATAGGAGTGAATACAATAGGAGTGAATGCAATAGGAGCTAATACAATAGGAGTGAATACAATAGGAGCTAATACAATAGGAGTGAATGCAATAGGAGCTAATACAATAGGAGTGAATGCAATAGGAGTGAATACAATAGGAGTGAATACAATAGGAGCTAATACAATAGGAGTGAATACAATAGGAGCTAATGCAATAGGAGTGAATACAATAGGAGTGAATGCAATAGGAGCTAATACAATAGGAGCCAATACAATAGGAGTGAATACAATAGGAGTGAATACAATAGGAGCTAATGCAATAGGAGCTAATACAATAGGAGTGAATACAATAGGAGTGAATACAATAGGAGTGAATACAATAGGAGCTAATACAATAGGAGCTAATACAATAGGAGTGAATACAATAGGAGTGAATACAATAGGAGTGAATACAATAGGAGTGAATGCAATAGGAGCTAATACAATAGGAGCTAATACAATAGGAGTGAATACAATAGGAGTGAATACAATAGGAGTGAATGCAATAGGAGCTAATACAATAGGAGTGAATACAATAGGAGCTAATACAATAGGAGTGAATGCAATAGGAGCTAATACAATAGGAGTGAATACAATAGGAGTGAATACAATAGGAGTGAATGCAATAGGAGCTAATACAATAGGAGCTAATACAATAGGAGTGAATACAATAGGAGTGAATACAATAGGAGTGAATGCAATAGGAGCTAATACAATAGGAGCTAATACAATAGGAGTGAATACAATAGGAGTGAATACAATAGGAGTGAATGCAATAGGAGCTAATACAATAGGAGTGAATACAATAGGAGCTAATACAATAGGAGTGAATGCAATAGGAGCTAATACAATAGGAGCTAATACAATAGGAGCTAATGCAATAGGAGTGAATGCAATTGGAGCTAATACAATAGGAGCTAATACAATAGGAGTGAATGCAATTGGAGCTAATACAATAGGAGTGAATACAATAGGAGCCAATACAATAGGAGTGAATACAATAGGAGCTAATACAATAGGAGTGAATGCAATAGGAGCTAATACAATAGGAGCTAATACAATAGGAGCTAATGCAATAGGAGTGAATGCAATTGGAGCTAATACAATAGGAGCTAATGCAATAGGAGTGAATGCAATTGGAGCTAATACAATAGGAGCTAATACAATAGGAGTGAATGCAATTGGAGCTAATACAATAGGAGCTAATACAATAGGAGTGAATGCAATTGGAGCTAATACAATAGGAGTGAATACAATAGGAGTGAATGCAATTGGAGCTAATACAATAGGAGCTAATGCAATAGGAGTGAATGCAATTGGAGCTAATACAATAGGAGCTAATGCAATAGGAGTGAATACAATAGGAGTGAATACAATAGGAGTGAATGCAATTGGAGCTAATACAATAGGAGCTAATGCAATAGGAGCCAATACAATAGGAGTGAATGCAATAGGAGTGAATACAATAGGAGTGAATACAATAGGAGTGAATACAATAGGAGCTAATACAATAGGAGTGAATGCAATAGGAGCCAATACAATAGGAGTGAATGCAATAGGAGTGAATACAATAGGAGTGAATACAATAGGAGTGAATACAATAGGAGCTAATGCAATAGGAGTGAATGCAATTGGAGCTAATACAATAGGAGCTAATGCAATAGGAGTGAATACAATAGGAGTGAATACAATAGGAGTGAATGCAATTGGAGCTAATACAATAGGAGCTAATGCAATAGGAGCCAATACAATAGGAGCTAATGCAATAGGAGTGAATACAATAGGAGTGAATACAATAGGAGTGAATACAATAGGAGCTAATACAATAGGAGTGAATACAATAGGAGCTAATACAATAGGAGTGAATACAATAGGAGTGAATGCAATAGGAGCTAATACAATAGGAGTGAATACAATAGGAGCTAATACAATAGGAGTGAATACAATAGGAGCTAATACAATAGGAGCTAATACAATAGGAGTGAATGCAATAGGAGCTAATACAATAGGAGCTAATACAATAGGAGTGAATGCAATAGGAGCTAATACAATAGGAGTGAATGCAATAGGAGTGAATACAATAGGAGTGAATACAATAGGAGCTAATGCAATAGGAGCTAATACAATAGGAGTGAATACAATAGGAGCTAATACAATAGGAGTGAATGCAATAGGAGCTAATACAATAGGAGTGAATGCAATAGGAGTGAATACAATAGGAGTGAATACAATAGGAGCTAATGCAATAGGAGCTAATACAATAGGAGTGAATACAATAGGAGCTAATACAATAGGAGCTAATACAATAGGAGTGAATGCAATAGGAGCTAATACAATAGGAGTGAATGCAATAGGAGTGAATACAATAGGAGTGAATACAATAGGAGCTAATACAATAGGAGCTAATACAATAGGAGTGAATGCAATAGGAGCTAATACAATAGGAGTGAATGCAATAGGAGCTAATACAATAGGAGTGAATACAATAGGAGCTAATACAATAGGAGTGAATACAATAGGAGCTAATACAATAGGAGCTAATACAATAGGAGTGAATACAATAGGAGCTAATACAATAGGAGTGAATACAATAGGAGCTAATACAATAGGAGTGAATACAATAGGAGTGAATGCAATAGGAGCTAATACAATAGGAGCTAATACAATAGGAGTGAATACAATAGGAGTGAATACAATAGGAGCTAATACAATAGGAGTGAATACAATAGGAGCTAATACAATAGGAGCTAATACAATAGGAGTGAATACAATAGGAGCTAATACAATAGGAGTGAATACAATAGGAGTGAATACAATAGGAGCTAATACAATAGGAGTGAATACAATAGGAGCTAATACAATAGGAGTGAATACAATAGGAGCTAATACAATAGGAGTGAATACAATTGGAGCCAATACAATAGGAGTGAATACAATAGGAGCTAATACAATAGGAGTGAATGCAATAGGAGCTAATACAATAGGAGTGAATACAATTGGAGCCAATACAATAGGAGTGAATACAATAGGAGCTAATACAATAGGAGTGAATACAATAGGAGCTAATGCAATAGGAGCTAATACAATAGGAGTGAATACAATAGGAGTGAATGCAATAGGAGCTAATACAATAGGAGTGAATACAATAGGAGTGAATACAATAGGAGTGAATGCAATAGGAGCTAATACAATAGGAGTGAATACAATAGGAGTGAATGCAATAGGAGCTAATACAATAGGAGTGAATACAATAGGAGTGAATACAATAGGAGTGAATGCAATAGGAGCTAATACAATAGGAGTGAATACAATAGGAGTGAATACAATAGGAGTGAATGCAATAGGAGCTAATACAATAGGAGTGAATACAATAGGAGTGAATACAATAGGAGTGAATGCAATAGGAGCTAATACAATAGGAGTGAATACAATAGGAGCTAATACAATAGGAGTGAATACAATAGGAGCTAATGCAATAGGAGCTAATACAATAGGAGTGAATACAATAGGAGTGAATGCAATAGGAGCTAATACAATAGGAGTGAATACAATAGGAGTGAATACAATAGGAGTGAATGCAATAGGAGCTAATACAATAGGAGTGAATACAATAGGAGTGAATGCAATAGGAGCTAATACAATAGGAGTGAATACAATAGGAGTGAATACAATAGGAGTGAATGCAATAGGAGCTAATACAATAGGAGTGAATACAATAGGAGTGAATACAATAGGAGTGAATGCAATAGGAGCTAATACAATAGGAGTGAATACAATAGGAGTGAATACAATAGGAGTGAATGCAATAGGAGCTAATACAATAGGAGTGAATACAATAGGAGCTAATGCAATAGGAGTGAATACAATAGGAGTGAATGCAATAGGAGCTAATACAATAGGAGCTAATACAATAGGAGTGAATACAATAGGAGTGAATACAATAGGAGCTAATACAATAGGAGTGAATGCAATAGGAGCTAATACAATAGGAGTGAATACAATAGGAGTGAATGCAATAGGAGTGAATACAATAGGAGTGAATACAATAGGAGTGAATGCAATAGGAGCTAATACAATAGGAGTGAATACAATAGGAGTGAATACAATAGGAGTGAATGCAATAGGAGCTAATACAATAGGAGTGAATACAATAGGAGTGAATACAATAGGAGTGAATACAATAGGAGTGAATACAATAGGAGTGAATGCAATAGGAGCTAATACAATAGGAGTGAATACAATAGGAGTGAATACAATAGGAGTGAATGCAATAAGAGCTAATACAATAGGAGTGAATACAATAGGAGTGAATACAATAGGAGTGAATGCAATAGGAGCTAATACAATAGGAGCTAATACAATAGGAGTGAATACAATAGGAGTGAATACAATAGGAGTGAATGCAATAGGAGCTAATACAATAGGAGTGAATACAATAGGAGTGAATACAATAGGAGTGAATGCAATAGGAGCTAATACAATAGGAGTGAATACAATAGGAGTGAATACAATAGGAGTGAATGCAATAGGAGCTAATACAATAGGAGCTAATACAATAGGAGTGAATACAATAGGAGTGAATACAATAGGAGTGAATGCAATAGGAGCTAATACAATAGGAGTGAATACAATAGGAGTGAATACAATAGGAGTGAATGCAATAGGAGCTAATACAATAGGAGTGAATACAATAGGAGTGAATACAATAGGAGTGAATGCAATAGGAGCTAATACAATAGGAGTGAATACAATAGGAGCTAATGCAATAGGAGTGAATACAATAGGAGTGAATGCAATAGGAGCTAATACAATAGGAGCTAATACAATAGGAGTGAATACAATAGGAGTGAATACAATAGGAGTGAATGCAATAGGAGCTAATACAATAGGAGTGAATACAATAGGAGTGAATGCAATAGGAGTGAATACAATAGGAGTGAATACAATAGGAGTGAATGCAATAGGAGCTAATACAATAGGAGTGAATACAATAGGAGTGAATACAATAGGAGTGAATGCAATAGGAGCTAATACAATAGGAGTGAATACAATAGGAGTGAATACAATAGGAGTGAATACAATAGGAGTGAATACAATAGGAGTGAATGCAATAGGAGCTAATACAATAGGAGTGAAGACAATAGGAGTGAATACAATAGGAGTGAATGCAATAGGAGCTAATACAATAGGAGTGAATACAATAGGAGTGAATACAATAGGAGTGAATACAATAGGAGTGAATACAATAGGAGTGAATACAATAGGAGTGAATACAATAGGAGTGAATACAATAGGAGTGAATGCAATAGGAGCTAATACAATAGGAGTGAATACAATAGGAGCTAATACAATAGGAGTGAATGCAATAGGAGTGAATACAATAGGAGTGAATACAATAGGAGCTAATACAATAGGAGTGAATACAATAGGAGCTAATGCAATAGGAGTGAATACAATAGGAGTGAATGCAATAGGAGCTAATACAATAGGAGCCAATACAATAGGAGCTAATGCAATAGGAGCTAATACAATAGGAGTGAATACAATAGGAGTGAATACAATAGGAGTGAATACAATAGGAGCTAATACAATAGGAGCTAATACAATAGGAGTGAATACAATAGGAGTGAATACAATAGGAGTGAATACAATAGGAGTGAATGCAATAGGAGCTAATACAATAGGAGCTAATACAATAGGAGTGAATACAATAGGAGTGAATACAATAGGAGTGAATGCAATAGGAGCTAATACAATAGGAGTGAATACAATAGGAGCTAATACAATAGGAGTGAATGCAATAGGAGCTAATACAATAGGAGTGAATACAATAGGAGTGAATACAATAGGAGTGAATGCAATAGGAGCTAATACAATAGGAGCTAATACAATAGGAGTGAATACAATAGGAGTGAATACAATAGGAGTGAATGCAATAGGAGCTAATACAATAGGAGCTAATACAATAGGAGTGAATACAATAGGAGTGAATACAATAGGAGTGAATGCAATAGGAGCTAATACAATAGGAGTGAATACAATAGGAGCTAATACAATAGGAGTGAATGCAATAGGAGCTAATACAATAGGAGCTAATACAATAGGAGCTAATGCAATAGGAGCTAATGCAATAGGAGCTAATACAATAGGAGCTAATACAATAGGAGCTAATACAATAGGAGCTAATGCAATAGGAGTGAATGCAATTGGAGCTAATACAATAGGAGCTAATACAATAGGAGCTAATGCAATAGGAGTGAATGCAATAGGAGCTAATACAATAGGAGCTAATACAATAGGAGCTAATGCAATAGGAGTGAATGCAATAGGAGCTAATACAATAGGAGCTAATACAATAGGAGCTAATACAATAGGAGTGAATGCAATAGGAGCTAATACAATAGGAGCTAATACAATAGGAGCTAATGCAATAGGAGTGAATGCAATTGGAGCTAATACAATAGGAGCTAATACAATAGGAGCTAATGCAATAGGAGCTAATGCAATAGGAGTGAATACAATAGGAGTGAATGCAATAGGAGCTAATACAATAGGAGCTAATACAATAGGAGCTAATACAATAGGAGCTAATACAATAGGAGCTAATACAATAGGAGCTAATACAATAGGAGCTAATACAATAGGAGCTAATACAATAGGAGCTAATACAATAGGAGCTAATACAATAGGAGCTAATACAATAGGAGCTAATACAATAGGAGCTAATACAATAGGAGCTAATACAATAGGAGCTAATACAATAGGAGCTAATGCAATAGGAGCTAATGCAATAGGAGTGAATACAATAGGAGCTAATACAATAGGAGCTAATACAATAGGAGCTAATACAATAGGAGCTAATACAATAGGAGCTAATACAATAGGAGCTAATACAATAGGAGCTAATGCAATAGGAGCTAATGCAATAGGAGTGAATACAATAGGAGTGAATGCAATAGGAGCTAATACAATAGGAGCTAATACAATAGGAGCTAATGCAATAGGAGCTAATGCAATAGGAGTGAATACAATAGGAGTGAATGCAATAGGAGCTAATACAATAGGAGCTAATACAATAGGAGTGAATACAATAGGAGCTAATACAATAGGAGTGAATGCAATTGGAGCTAATACAATAGGAGTGAATGCAATAGGAGTGAATACAATAGGAGCTAATGCAATAGGAGCTAATACAATAGGAGCTAATGCAATAGGAGCTAATACAATAGGAGCTAATACAATAGGAGTGAATACAATAGGAGCTAATGCAATAGGAGCTAATACAATAGGAGCTAATGCAATAGGAGCTAATGCAATAGGAGTGAATACAATAGGAGTGAATGCAATAGGAGTGAATACAATAGGAGTGAATACAATTGGAGCTAATACAATAGGAGTGAATACAATAGGAGTGAATGCAATAGGAGTGAATGCAATAGGAGTGAATACAATAGGAGTGAATACAATAGGAGTGAATACAATAGGAGCTAATACAATAGGAGCTAATACAATAGGAGCTAATGCAATAGGAGTGAATACAATAGGAGTGAATACAATCGGAGTGAATACAATAGGAGCTAATACAATAGGAGCTAATACAATAGGAGCTAATGCAATAGGAGTGAATACAATAGGAGTGAATACAATAGGAGTGAATGCAATAGGAGTGAATACAATAGGAGTGAATACAATAGGAGTGAATGCAATAGGAGTGAATACAATAGGAGCTAATGCAATAGGAGTGAATACAATAGGAGTGAATACAATAGGAGTGAATACAATAGGAGCTAATACAATAGGAGCTAATACAATAGGAGTGAATGCAATAGGAGCTAATACAATAGGAGCTAATACAATAGGAGTGAATACAATAGGAGCCAATACAATAGGAGCTAATACAATAGGAGCTAATGCAATAGGAGTGAATACAATAGGAGTGAATACAATAGGAGTGAATACAATAGGAGCCAATACAATAGGAGCTAATACAATAGGAGCTAATACAATAGGAGCTAATACAATAGGAGCTAATACAATAGGAGCTAATGCAATTGGAGCCAATACAATAGGAGCTAATACAATAGGAGCCAATACAATAGGAGCTAATGCAATAGGAGTGAATACAATAGGAGCCAATACAATAGGAGCTAATACAATAGGAGCTAATGCAATAGGAGTGAATACAATAGGAGTGAATACAATAGGAGCCAATACAATTGGAGCTAATACAATAGGAGCCAATACAATAGGAGTGAATACAATAGGAGTGAATACAATAGGAGCCAATACAATAGGAGTGAATACAATAGGAGCTAATACAATAGGAGCTAATACAATAGGAGTGAATACAATAGGAGTGAATACAATAGGAGTGAATACAATAGGAGCCAATACAATAGGAGCTAATACAATAGGAGTGAATACAATAGGAGTGAATACAATAGGAGCCAATACAATAGGAGCTAATACAATAGGAGTGAATACAATAGGAGCCAATACAATAGGAGCTAATACAATAGGAGTGAATACAATAGGAGTGAATACAATAGGAGCCAATACAATAGGAGCTAATACAATAGGAGTGAATACAATAGGAGTGAATACAATAGGAGTGAATACAATTGGAGCTAATACAATAGGAGCTAATACAATTGGAGCCAATACAATAGGAGTGAATACAATAGGAGCTAATACAATAGGAGCTAATACAATAGGAGCTAATGCAATAGGAGTGAATACAATAGGAGCTAATACAATAGGAGCTAATACAATAGGAGTGAATACAATAGGAGCTAATGCAATAGGAGTGAATACAATAGGAGCCAATACAATTGGAGCTAATACAATAGGAGCCAATACAATAGGAGTGAATACAATAGGAGCTAATACAATAGGAGCCAATACAATAGGAGTGAATACAATTGGAGCTAATACAATAGGAGCTAATGCAATAGGAGTGAATACAATAGGAGTGAATACAATAGGAGCCAATACAATAGGAGCTAATACAATAGGAGCTAATGCAATAGGAGTGAATACAATAGGAGCCAATACAATAGGAGCTAATGCAATAGGAGTGAATACAATTGGAGCCAATACAATAGGAGCTAATGCAATAGGAGTGAATACAATAGGAGTGAATACAATAGGAGCCAATACAATAGGAACCAATACAATAGGAGCTAATGCAATAGGAGTGAATACAATAGGAGTGAATGCAATAGGAGCTAATACAATAGGAGCTAATGCAATAGGAGTGAATACAATAGGAGTGAATACAATAGGAGCCAATACAATAGGAACCAATACAATAGGAGCTAATGCAATAGGAGTGAATACAATAGGAGCTAATACAATTGGAGCCAATACAATAGGAGCTAATGCAATAGGAGTGAATACAATAGGAGTGAATGCAATAGGAGCTAATACAATAGGAGCTAATGCAATAGGAGTGAATACAATAGGAGCTAATACAATTGGAGCCAATACAATAGGAGCTAATGCAATAGGAGTGAATACAATAGGAGTGAATACAATAGGAGCTAATGCAATAGGAGCTAATGCAATAGTAGTGAATACAATAGGAGTGAATACAATAGGAGCTAATGCAATAGGAGCTAATACAATAGGAGCTAATGCAATAGGAGTTAATGCAATAGGAGTGAATACAATAGGAGCTAATGCAATAGGAGCTAATGCAATAGGAGTGAATACAATAGGAGTGAATGCAATAGGAGCTAATACAATAGGAGCCAATACAATAGGAGCTAATACAATAGGAGCTAATGCAATAGGAGTGAATACAATAGGAGCTAATGCAATAGGAGCCAATACAATAGGAGCTAATGCAATAGGAGCCAATACAATAGGAGTGAATGCAATAGGAGCTAATACAATAGGAGCTAATACAATAGGAGTGAATGCAATAGGAGCTAATACAATAGGAGTGAATACAATAGGAGCTAATGCAATAGGAGTGAATACAATAGGAGCTAATGCAATAGGAGCCAATACAATAGGAGCTAATGCAATAGGAGCCAATACAATAGGAGTGAATGCAATAGGAGCTAATACAATAGGAGCCAATACAATAGGAGCTAATACAATAGGAGCTAATGCAATAGGAGTGAATACAATAGGAGCTAATGCAATAGGAGCCAATACAATAGGAGCTAATGCAATAGGAGCTAATGCAATAGGAGCTAATGCAATAGGAGCTAATGCAATAGGAGTGAATGCAATTGGAGCCAATACAATAGGAGCTAATGCAATAGGAGTGAATGCAATTGGAGCCAATACAATAGGAGCTAATGCAATAGGAGTGAATACAATAGGAGTGAATACAATAGGAGCTAATACAATAGGAGTGAATACAATAGGAGTGAATGCAATAGGAGCTAATACAATAGGAGCTAATGCAATAGGAGTGAATACAATAGGAGTGAATACAATAGGAGCTAATACAATAGGAGTGAATACAATAGGAGTGAATGCAATAGGAGCTAATACAATAGGAGCTAATGCAATAGGAGTGAATACAATAGGAGTGAATACAATAGGAGCTAATACAATAGGAGTGAATACAATAGGAGTGAATGCAATAGGAGCTAATACAATAGGAGCTAATGCAATAGGAGTGAATACAATAGGAGTGAATACAATAGGAGCTAATACAATAGGAGCTAATACAATAGGAGCTAATACAATAGGAGCTAATGCAATAGGAGTTAATGCAATAGGAGTGAATACAATAGGAGCTAATGCAATAGGAGCTAATGCAATAGGAGTGAATACAATAGGAGTGAATGCAATAGGAGCTAATACAATAGGAGCCAATACAATAGGAGCTAATACAATAGGAGCTAATGCAATAGGAGTGAATGCAATAGGAGCTAATACAATAGGAGCCAATACAATAGGAGCTAATACAATAGGAGCTAATGCAATAGGAGTGAATGCAATAGGAGCTAATACAATAGGAGCCAATACAATAGGAGCTAATACAATAGGAGCTAATGCAATAGGAGTGAATACAATAGGAGTGAATGCAATAGGAGCTAATACAATAGGAGCCAATACAATAGGAGCTAATACAATAGGAGCTAATGCAATAGGAGTGAATACAATAGGAGTGAATGCAATAGGAGCTAATACAATAGGAGCCAATACAATAGGAGCTAATACAATAGGAGCTAATGCAATAGGAGCCAATACAATAGGAGCTAATACAATAGGAGCTAATACAATAGGAGCTAATACAATAGGAGCTAATGCAATAGGAGTGAATGCAATAGGAGCTAATACAATAGGAGCTAATACAATAGGAGCCAATACAATAGGAGCTAATACAATAGGAGCTAATACAATAGGAGCTAATGCAATAGGAGTGAATGCAATAGGAGCTAATACAATAGGAGCCAATACAATAGGAGTGAATGCAATAGGAGCTAATACAATAGGAGCCAATACAATAGGAGCTAATACAATAGGAGCTAATGCAATAGGAGTGAATACAATAGGAGCTAATGCAATAGGAGCCAATACAATAGGAGCTAATGCAATAGGAGCCAATACAATAGGAGTGAATGCAATAGGAGCTAATGCAATAGGAGCCAATACAATAGGAGCTAATACAATAGGAGCCAATACAATAGGAGCTAATACAATAGGAGCTAATGCAATAGGAGTGAATACAATAGGAGCTAATGCAATAGGAGCCAATACAATAGGAGCCAATACAATAGGAGCTAATGCAATAGGAGCCAATACAATAGGAGCTAATACAATAGGAGCCAATACAATAGGAGCTAATACAATAGGAGCTAATGCAATAGGAGTGAATACAATAGGAGCTAATGCAATAGGAGCCAATACAATAGGAGCTAATACAATAGGAGCCAATACAATAGGAGCTAATGCAATAGGAGCCAATACAATAGGAGCTAATACAATAGGAGCCAATACAATAGGAGCCAATACAATAGGAGCTAATGCAATAGGAGCTAATGCAATAGGAGTGAATACAATAGGAGCTAATGCAATAGGAGCTAATGCAATAGGAGCTAATGCAATAGGAGTGAATACAATTGGAGCCAATACAATAGGAGCTAATGCAATAGGAGCCAATACAATAGGAGTGAATGCAATTGGAGCCAATACAATAGGAGCTAATGCAATAGGAGTGAATACAATTGGAGCCAATACAATAGGAGCTAATGCAATAGGAGCCAATACAATAGGAGCTAATGCAATAGGAGCTAATGCAATAGGAGTGAATGCAATTGGAGCCAATACAATAGGAGTGAATACAATAGGAGCTAATGCAATAGGAGTGAATGCAATTGGAGCCAATACAATAGGAGTGAATACAATAGGAGCCAATACAATAGGAGTGAATACAATAGGAGCTAATGCAATAGGAGTGAATACAATTGGAGCCAATACAATAGGAGTGAATACAATAGGAGCTAATGCAATAGGAGTGAATGCAATAGGAGCTAATGCAATAGGAGCTAATGCAATAGGAGTGAATACAATTGGAGCCAATACAATAGGAGTGAATACAATAGGAGCTAATGCAATAGGAGTGAATACAATTGGAGCCAATACAATAGGAGTGAATACAATAGGAGCTAATGCAATAGGAGTGAATGCAATAGGAGCTAATGCAATAGGAGCTAATGCAATAGGAGTGAATACAATTGGAGCCAATACAATAGGAGTGAATACAATAGGAGCTAATGCAATAGGAGTGAATGCAATAGGAGCTAATGCAATAGGAGCTAATGCAATAGGAGTGAATGCAATAGGAGCTAATGCAATAGGAGCTAATGCAATAGGAGCTAATGCAATAGGAGTGAATACAATTGGAGCCAATACAATAGGAGCTAATGCAATAGGAGCCAATACAATAGGAGTGAATGCAATTGGAGCCAATACAATAGGAGCTAATGCAATAGGAGCCAATACAATAGGAGCTAATGCAATAGGAGCTAATGCAATAGGAGTGAATGCAATTGGAGCCAATACAATAGGAGTGAATACAATAGGAGCTAATGCAATAGGAGTGAATACAATTGGAGCCAATACAATAGGAGTGAATACAATAGGAGCTAATGCAATAGGAGCTAATGCAATAGGAGCTAATGCAATAGGAGTGAATACAATTGGAGCCAATACAATAGGAGCTAATGCAATAGGAGCCAATACAATAGGAGCTAATGCAATAGGAGTGAATACAATTGGAGCCAATACAATAGGAGCTAATGCAATAGGAGTGAATACAATTGGAGCCAATACAATAGGAGCTAATGCAATAGGAGCCAATACAATAGGAGCTAATGCAATAGGAGTGAATACAATTGGAGCCAATACAATAGGAGCTAATGCAATAGGAGCCAATACAATAGGAGCTAATGCAATAGGAGTGAATACAATTGGAGCCAATACAATAGGAGCTAATGCAATAGGAGTGAATACAATTGGAGCCAATACAATAGGAGCTAATGCAATTGGAGCCAATACAATAGGAGCCAATACAATAGGAGCTAATGCAATTGGAGCCAATACAATAGGAGTGAATACAATTGGAGCCAATACAATAGGAGCTAATGCAATTGGAGCCAATACAATAGGAGCTAATGCAATAGGAGCTAATGCAATAGGAGTGAATGCAATAGGAGCTAATGCAATAGGAGTGAATACAATTGGAGCCAATACAATAGGAGCTAATGCAATTGGAGCCAATACAATAGGAGCTAATACAATAGGAGCTAATGCAATAGGAGTGAATACAATTGGAGCCAATACAATAGGAGCTAATGCAATAGGAGCCAATACAATAGGAGTGAATACAATTGGAGCCAATACAATAGGAGCTAATGCAATTGGAGCCAATACAATAGGAGCTAATACAATAGGAGCTAATGCAATTGGAGCCAATACAATAGGAGCTAATACAATTGGAGCCAATACAATAGGAGCTAATGCAATTGGAGCCAATACAATAGGAGCTAATGCAATTGGAGCCAATACAATAGGAGCTAATGCAATAGGAGCTAATGCAATAGGAGTGAATGCAATTGGAGCCAATACAATAGGAGCTAATACAATTGGAGCCAATACAATAGGAGCTAATGCAATAGGAGCTAATGCAATAGGAGTGAATGCAATTGGAGCCAATACAATAGGAGCTAATGCAATTGGAGCCAATACAATAGGAGCTAATGCAATTGGAGCCAATACAATAGGAGCTAATGCAATAGGAGCCAATACAATAGGAGTGAATACAATTGGAGCCAATACAATAGGAGCTAATGCAATTGGAGCCAATACAATAGGAGCTAATGCAATAGGAGCCAATACAATAGGAGCTAATGCAATAGGAGTGAATACAATTGGAGTGAATGCAATTGGAGCCAATACAATAGGAGTGAATACAATTGGAGTGAATGCAATTGGAGCCAATACAATAGGAGTGAATGCAATAGGAGTGAATACAATTGGAGTGAATGCAATTGGAGCCAATACAATAGGAGTGAATACAATTGGAGTGAATGCAATTGGAGCCAATACAATAGGAGTGAATACAATTGGAGTGAATGCAATTGGAGCCAATACAATAGGAGTGAATGCAATAGGAGTGAATACAATTGGAGTGAATGCAATTGGAGCCAATACAATAGGAGTGAATACAATTGGAGTGAATGCAATTGGAGCCAATACAATAGGAGTGAATGCAATAGGAGTGAATACAATTGGAGTGAATGCAATTGGAGCCAATACAATAGGAGTGAATGCAATTGGAGCCAATACAATAGGAGCTAATGCAATTGGAGCCAATACAGTAGGAGCTAATGCAATAGGAGCCAATACAATAGGAGCTAATGCAATAGGAGCCAATACAATAGGAGCTAATGCAATAGGAGCTAATACAATAGGAGCCAATACAATAGGAGCTAATGCAATTGGAGCCAATACAATAGGAGTGAATACAATTGGAGTGAATGCAATTGGAGCCAATACAATAGGAGTGAATGCAATAGGAGTGAATACAATTGGAGTGAATGCAATTGGAGCCAATACAATAGGAGTGAATACAATTGGAGTGAATGCAATTGGAGCCAATACAATAGGAGTGAATACAATTGGAGTGAATGCAATTGGAGCCAATACAATAGGAGTGAATGCAATAGGAGTGAATACAATTGGAGTGAATGCAATTGGAGCCAATACAATAGGAGTGAATACAATTGGAGTGAATGCAATTGGAGCCAATACAATAGGAGTGAATGCAATAGGAGTGAATACAATTGGAGTGAATGCAATTGGAGCCAATACAATAGGAGTGAATGCAATTGGAGCCAATACAATAGGAGCTAATGCAATAGGAGCCAATACAATAGGAGCTAATGCAATAGGAGCTAATACAATAGGAGCCAATACAATAGGAGCTAATGCAATAGGAGCTAATACAATAGGAGCCAATACAATAGGAGCTAATGCAATTGGAGCTAATACAATAGGAGTGAATACAATAGGAGTGAATGCAATTGGAGCCAATACAATAGGAGCCAATACAATAGGAGCTAATGCAATTGGAGCCAATACAATAGGAGTGAATACAATTGGAGCCAATACAATAGGAGCTAATGCAATTGGAGCCAATACAATAGGAGCTAATACAATAGGAGCTAATGCAATAGGAGTGAATGCAATAGGAGCTAATGCAATAGGAGTGAATACAATTGGAGCCAATACAATAGGAGCTAATGCAATTGGAGCCAATACAATAGGAGCTAATACAATAGGAGCTAATGCAATAGGAGTGAATACAATTGGAGCCAATACAATAGGAGCTAATGCAATAGGAGCTAATACAATAGGAGTGAATACAATAGGAGTGAATACAATTGGAGCCAATACAATAGGAGCTAATGCAATTGGAGCCAATACAATAGGAGCTAATACAATAGGAGCTAATGCAATTGGAGCCAATACAATAGGAGCTAA
Source organism: Carcharodon carcharias (assembly GCF_017639515.1). Lineage (NCBI taxonomy): Eukaryota > Metazoa > Chordata > Chondrichthyes > Lamniformes > Lamnidae > Carcharodon > Carcharodon carcharias. Next base: position 40,886,351 of record NC_054491.1, read on the forward strand.
TGCAATAGGAGTGAATACAATTGGAGCCAATACAATAGGAGCTAATGCAATTGGAGCCAATACAATAGGAGCTAATGCAATAGGAGCCAATACAATAGGAGTGAATGCAATTGGAGCCAATACAATAGGAGCTAATGCAATAGGAGCCAATACAATAGGAGCTAATGCAATAGGAGCCAATACAATTGGAGCCAATACAATAGGAGCCAATACAGTAGGAGCTAATGCAATAGGAGCCAATACAATAGGAGTGAATGCAATTGGAGCCAATACAATAGGAATGTTTGTATTATGAGCCAACGCAATATCAGTGAATCGAGAGAAATTTGCAATAGGAGTAAAGCAGATTGGGTTTGGTCAGTTGGGATCCTGAGCAAAGAGTTAAGAGAAATTAATAGTTAGTATCAAACACTCAGATCCCTATTATACTTGCCTGAAAAAATAGACATACACTGGGTTGTGGTCCCCATATTTGACTCTTTAACACGCCCTATCCCCACACTAACCTTTTCCTGCTCATCATGGCAAAGGAGGCAGGCAGTTTCTATCAAAGCAACTGTTAACATTGGGTTTTGTTACTGATTGCATCTTGTGCAACTTACAATTGTTGTGTGAAGAAATGTGACAGCTGCTTTTAATTCCTGTGAACTTTCTTTCCCTGATGTTTGTTCTCCTGTGGAGAATTTACAAAAGTGTTACTGTACGAGGTCCAAACAACATGCATATTTTTCAGAAGGAGCATTAAGGCACAGTAGCATAGTGCTTACGTTAATGCACCAGTGAACCACAGGCCTGGACTAATGCTACAGTGACATGAGATCATGGCAGCCGGGGGAAATTTATTTAAATTGCCTAAATAAATATGGAATAAGTTAAAAGCAGTATCAGTAAGGGTGACCATGAAACTATTGAATTATCATAAATGCCCATCTGATTCACTAAAGTCCTTTAGAGAATGAAATCTGCCATCCTTACCTGATCTGTCCGATATTTGACTCCAGGTCTGCAGCAATGTGGTTGACTCTTATCTGTCCACTGAAATGGCCTAGCGCCTGAACACATGACGTCCGAGCTCACTCCGAGATGAGAAAAAAAAAAATTAATTCAAAAGAATTACAGCTAAAGAATCAGCTTTGAAGACCAGCATAGGGCAGGACTCAACATTTTCATCACCCTAAAGCATAGCGCTGAAACCAGCGAAGCCAGCAGCTAGTCAATCCAAACAACCAGTTGTTTAAATTGTTTTCAAGTCTGAGCGTGAGCAGCATTGCATCGGGAGCCGGCCAAAACTGTTGAGTGTTGGTCAACCCCTTTGTCTTCAAATGAAGAACAGCATCATCTTGAATTTCAGCTGAACCTACACTTTAATTTTATTTATCCATGGATCAGAAATCTACTCTTCCCGATCAATTTGGACTTATCTAAGGTCCAGATCAATCACATAATTAGGGACTTTGGAGAAAAAAGATTCCTTAGATACATGATTGCTTCAGGTCTGGATATTCAGACAGAAGCTGAACAAATTAACAAATTATTCAGTAGGTCTGATAACAGATGACATTATTGCTATACAAGGAATCAATGAGTCATGTTAAATTTGAAAATATACTAAAATCATTCAATGTTAATTTTCACCGAAGTAGTAACAAAATCCTCCAAAGAGCTAAATTTAATAAGCATGTCCAGCAGACAGGAGAACCTCTCGACTCATTCATTAATGATCTATACAGGATGGCTGAAGAATACAAATATGGAGACCTAAAATCTGAACTTATCAGGGATGGAACGTTGTAGGAATAGTGGACGACGCACTCTCAGATATGCTGCAAGCGAAGGAAGATCTAACTCTCTAGAGTGATCCAAATTGTTAGGCACTCGGAGCTCTATGTGCAGCACAGACACATTTAAAGAGGAGAAAGTGGTACAAGGGAAACCCCACAGTCCAGTTATCTAAACATCAGAGAAACAGGGGCTCCAGGCCAAAGGAGTAATACCCTAACCGACCAGTAGAGTGACCATGCCAAAGCTGTGGAGCAACAGTGAGATCAAGTCCTGCAATGTCAGCCCAATGCTTTCATTGTAACAGAATTGGACACTTCGGCAAACTCTGCAAGGCCAAAACACCTAAATGCACAGAAGACCCTTCGATGATTCGTGAGGTCGAGACTGCGCACCAAGAGGACATACAGCCAGGCTTCTGGGTGAGGCCAAGATCTTGGAGTTTTGTTTTGGAATGTGGACATTTTGGTTAATGGCCATCTCACAAATTTGAAATTGGACACAGGAGCCAGTGTTACTGTCCTAATGGACAAAGAACCGTGGCTGTGTGACCTCTGGCTTCAAACAGCAGACACATCGCTCTATGGGCCTGGAGGAATCTACCACCTGACCACAGATATTAGTCAGGAACCACTAACGCATGGTAGCAAACAAATCCTCGAGCTGATGTACGTCAGCCATAACCAGTCTTTTTCTATCTTGAGCAGAGATGCCTGTGTAGCCCTGAATCTCCACAAAATGGGAGAAGATGTCAAGACAAACAGAGGGCACTGGTGCAAAGTGACTGAAGCATTCTGGGAGAAGTCACCGCAGACACTGTGACTCAGGAGGGAATTGAGGAGGACCCACTGTCAAAGGACGGAATAGCCCCAAACATTACATTGCTGTAGTGTTTCTATCCCTCCTCCTCCTCAAACCTAAAAAAGAGAGAGGAAGAGGCAGTGCCTTCAAGAGTGCACCAGACCTGCGAGGGACACTCTTCTGAAAGTGGATTTTAAAGAAAACGCAGCTGATTGGTGAGTAAATCCTGGGAGCAGACTCGGAGGGAGGATCACCGGAGCGGTGAGTATAAATCTGGATTACCTCGGGGATTCACAGCCTTGTCTCCAGGGAGCAGGCTCAGAGGGAGGAGCACTGGAGCGGTAAGTATAAATCTAGCTTACCTCAGATTTGCGGCCTTCTCTCCAGGGAGCAGACTCAGAGGGAAAAGCACCAGAGCAAGGACCTCGGGGCACAGAATAACTGAAGCCAAAACTGAAAAAGTGACATCACAGCAAAGCTGTGACCTGATTGGTTGGTAGGAAATCTGCACCAAATTTGAAAAAAAAACATTGCAAAGCTAATTAATAAATTAATTATCTAAGTGGAGATGGCTGGGCAGTTGATGTGCTGTAGCTGTATGATGTGGGAGCTGGCAGATCCCATTGCGAGCTACAGTGACCATTTCTGCAGCAAGTGTTGGTTGCTGGAGGAACTCTGGCTCAGAATCCATGAGCTGGAGTCCGAGCTCCAGACGCTGTGGCGCATCCAGGAGGGGGAGAGTTACCTGGACGCTTAGTTTCAGGAGGCGGTCACAACCAGTAGATTAAGTCAGTGGTCAGGGTCAGCAGGGTGTGACTGCAAATGAGACAGGTAGAGGGATCCTGAGTTCAGGAACAGAGGAGCCTCAGCTCTTGACCTTGTCCAACAGGTATGAGGTACTTGCTCCCTGTGTGGATGAGGAAGAGGGCTGTAGGGAGGATGAGCCAGCTGACCACGGCACCGTGGCACAGGAGGCCATTCAAGAGTGGGGAGCAAAATGACAAGTGGTAGTTGTAGGGGATTCTATAATTAGGGGAATTGATAGCTTCCTTTGTAAGCAGGATCGAGAGTCCCACATGGTAGGTTGTCTGCCTGGTACCAGGGTGAGGGACATCTCTGACCGGCTTGAAAGGATATTGGCGAGGGAGGGAGAGGATCCAGTTGTTGTGGTCCACGTCGGGACAAATAACATAGGTAAGACTAGGAAAGAGGACCTGTTAGGGGATTATCAGGAACTAGGAATTAAATTAAAGAACAGGTCCTCAAGGGTTATAATCTCCGGATTACTACCCGAGCCATGTGCAAATTGGCATAGGGACACGAGAATAAGGAAAGTAAAGACATGGCTACAGGAGTGGTGTGGGAAAGAGGGGTTCCATTTCGTGGGGCACTGGCATCAGTATTGGAACAGGAGGGATCTGTACTGTTGGGATGGTCTCCACCTGAACCAATCTGGGACCAATGTTCTAGCGAAAAGGGTAAATGGGGTGGTCAACAGGACTTTAAACTAGAAAGTGGAGCGGGGGGGGAAGGGTAAAACTCCAAGAAGTATGACTAATGGGAAACAAAGCAGCAGGTTAGCGTGTGGGGGGGGTGGATTCAATTTCATGAAAAATTCTGAAAAAACTGAAAAGAAAGGAGAGACCAGGAGAGTCTATTAAAGTCTCCAGAACACAAAATAGGACAGAGTGTTTGGAAAGGGCTAGGAATCTAACTTCAAGCACATCAGATAAAGGGACGACAATGAGAAAAGGGACGGGAAATACAGGACTGAAGGTATTGTATCTGAATGCACGCAGTATAGGAAATAAGGTAAATGAGCTTGTGGCGCAGATTGAAATTGGCAGGTATGATGTGGTGGGCATCACAGAGGCATGGCTGCAAGGGGATCAGGACTGAGAGCTAAATATCCAAGGATATACATCCTATCGAAAAGATAGGCAGGTTGGCAGAGGGGGTGGGGTTGCTTTGTTAGTAAGGAATGAAGTTAAATCGATAGCAAGAGATGAAATAGGGTCAGATAATGTAGAATCTGTGTGGGTAGAGTTCAGGAACAGCAGAGGTAAAAAAAACCATAATGGGAGTTATGTACAGGCCTCCAAACAGTAGTCAGGATGTGGGGCACAAGATACACCAGGAGATAGAAAAGGCGTGTAAGAAAGGCAAGGTTCCAGTGATCATGGGGGATTTCAATATGCAGGTAGACTGGGAAAATCAGGTTGGTAGTGGATCCCAAGAAAAGGAATTTGTGGAATGTCTACGTGATGGCTTTTTGGAGCAGCTTGTGATGGAGCCCACTAGGGAACAGGCAATTCTAGATTTAGTGCTGTGTAATGAGGCATATTTGATAAGGGGCTTAAGGTGAAGGAACCCTTAGGAGGAAGTGACCATAATATGATAGAATTTACCCTGCAATTTGAGAGGAAAAAACCGGAATCAGATGTAACGGTATTACAGTTGAATAAAGGCAACTACAGAGGCAGGAGGGAGGAGCTGGCCAGAAGTGACTGGGAGATGAGCCTAGCAGGAAAGACAGTGGAACAGCAATGACAGGAGTTTCTGGGAGTAATTTGGGAGACACAGCAAAAATTCATCCCTAGGAAGAAGAAGCATACTAAAGGGAGGATGAGGCAACCATGGCTGACAAGGGAAGTCAGGGACAGCATAAAAGCTAAAGAGAAAGCATACAATGCGGCGAAAAGCAGTGAGAAACCAGGGGATTGGGAAGCCTACAAAGACCAACAGAGGACAACTAAAAAAGAAATAAGCAGGGAGAAGATTAAATATGAGGGTAAACTAGCCAAACATATAAAAGAAGATTGCAAGAGCTTTTTTAGACATATAAAGGGTAAGAGAGAGGCAAAAGTGGACATTGGGCCGCTGGAAAATGACACTGGAGAAGTAGTAGTGGGGAACAACGAAATGGCGGAGGAACTGAATAGGTACTTTGCTTCAGTCTTCATGGTGGAAGACACGAGTGACATCCCCAAAGTTCAAGAGAGTTGGGGGGCAGAGGTGAGTATGGTGGCCATTACCAAAGAGAAGGTGTTAGGAAAGCTGAAAGGTCTGAAGGTGGATAAATCACCCGGAGCAAATGAATTACACCCCAGAGTTCTGAAGGAGATAGCTGAAGAGATAGTGGAGGCGTTAGTGGTGATCTTTCAGGAATCACTGGAGTCAGGGAGGGTCCCAGAGGACTGGAAAATCGCTAATGTGACCCCCCCTGTTTAAGAAGGGAGTGAGGCAAAAGACTGGAAATCACAGGCCGAATAGCCGGACCTCAGCCATTGGTAAGATTTTAGAGTCCATTATTAAGGATGAGATTTCAGAATACTTGGAAGTGCATGGTAAAATAGGGCAAAGTCAGCATGGCTTCATCAAGTGGAGGTCATGCCTGACAAATCTGTTAGAATTCTTTGAGGAGGTAACGAGCAGGTTAGACAAAGGAGAGCCAATCGATGTTATCTACTTGGACTTCCAGAAGGCCTTTGACAAGGTGCTGCACAGGAGGCTGCTCAGTAAGATAAGAGCCCATGGTGTTAGAGGCAAGGTACTAGCATGGATAGAAGATTGGCTGTCTGGCAGGAGACAGAGAGTGGGGATAAGGGGGTCCTTCTCAGGGTGGCGGCCGGTGACTAGTGGAGTTCCACAGGGGTCAGTGTTGGGACCACAACTTTTCACTTTATACGTTAATGATCTAGATGAATGAACTGAGGCCATTCTGGCTAAGTTTTCAGATGATACAAAGATAGCTGGAGGGACAGGTAGTATTAAGGACGTGGGGAGGCTGCAGAAAGATTTAGACAGGTTAGGAGAATGGGCAAAGAAGTGGCAGATGGTATACAACGTGGGGAAGTGTGAGGTCATGCACTTTGGTAGGAAGAATAGAGGCATAGACTATTTTCTAAATGGGGAGAGAATTCAGAAATCTGGTGTGCAAAGGAACTTGGGAGTCTTAGTCCAGGATTCTCTTAAGGTTAACTTTTAGGCTGAGTCGGTGGTTAGGAAGGCAAATGCAATGTTGGCATTTATTTCGAGAGGACTAGATTATAAAAGCAGGGATGTGCTGCTGAGGCTTTATAAGGCTCTGGTCAGACCACATTTAGAATATTGTGAGCAATTTTGGGCCCTGTATCTCAGGAAGGATGTTCTGGCCCTGGAGAGGGTCCAGAGGAGGTTCACGAGAACGATCTCAGGAATGAAAGGCTTAACATATGAGGAAGGTTTGAGGACCCTGAGTCTATACTCGATGGAGTTTAGAAGGATGAGGGGGGATCTGATTGAAACTTACAGAATACTGAAAGGCCTGAATAGTGTGGACACGGGGAAGATGTTTCCATTAGTAGAAGAGACTAGGACCCGAGGGTACAGCCTTAAAGTAAAGGGAAGACCTTTTAGAACATAGATGAGGAGAAACTTCTTTAGCCAGAGAGTGGTAAGTCTATGGAATTCATTGCCACAGAAGGCTGTGGAGGCCAGGTCATTGAGTATATTTGAGACCGAGATAGATAGGTTCTTGATTGGTAAGGGGATCAAAGGTTACGGGGAGAAGGCGGGAGAATGGGGTTGAGAAACTCATCAGCCATGACTGAATGGCGGAGCAGACTCGATGGGCCGAATGGCCTAATTTCTGCTCCTATGTCTTATGGTCTTATGGGTGGGGAGAGTTCCGTGGGTGGTCAGGAGGTGGGGGGCATCCAGTGTGGGTCTGTACAATAATTACCCAGAAGCTAAAGGTGGTTTTAATTCATCTAATTTTTTCTGGCTAACCACTGCTATAACAGTCAGAACCATCTGAAGTTTGCAATTTAAATCACATTATAGGATATTTCCCAGTGCAGGGCAATTGCCAAAAGGAAGTTTGAAATTCCCAGGCAATTGGCATGAAATCCTTACCTGGGGGCCTCCGAGTGGGCATTTCCCAGTGCATCTTTGGGGTTCCCCCCACCCCCATCCCCATATACGCTGCCTGGAACTTAGAAGTTACAGGCCTGAATAGTGTTAATGTGGGACTGAGAACAGTACCACCCCCATAGTACACATGACCCGCACCTTGGGTTCAGTCTAGTGATGGATGTAGCTATGTGCACCAGCAAGCATGGAGACAAGCTCCTAGTTTGAACCCTTTACTCTATATATGTACATAGTTCTTGTAGTTAATAAAGACATAGAGTTAACCTAGTTAAGACTTTGAAGATCTTTGGAGCATTAAGATCTGGAGCGGTATCCAATACCCCATAACAATGACTGGTCTTTTATCTCAGCTCCACCTCCCTGCACTATCCCCATGTTCCTTGATTCCCTGAGTGCCCAAAAATCTATTGATCCCTGTTTTGAATACACTCAACAACTGAGCATTCACAGCTCTCTGAGCTAGAGAATTCCAAAGGTTGATTGACTCTTTGATTGAACCTTTGGTTTCATCTCAAATGTTGTCACAAGGTCAAAGGGTTACATAGTCAGACAGGGTTTAATAACCAGAGACTGAGATGAGATACAGCCCTCAGTTCAGAGCTGGAAGCTATAAATGCAGTTCTTGCAGTTAGGTGTACCCTGAAGGAAACGTTAGTAGTCTGAAAAAGCAATGCAGCTCATGGTTTATTAATTTCCTACATTTTCGCAATCAGAATTGAGATTTTACTTTATTTGTCCCTAGGATGTGACCGTCACTGGCTGGGCCAGCATTTATTGCACATGCATAATTGCTCTTGAGAAGATGGTGGTGAGCCACCTTTTTGATTCGCTGCAGTCCATATGCTGTAGGTACACCCACAGTGTTGTTAGCAAGGGAGTTCCAGGATTTTGACCCAGCAACAGTGAAGGAACAGTGATATATTTCCAAGTCAGGAATATGTGTAGCTTGGAGAGGAACTTGCAGGTGGTGGTGTTCCCATGTGCCTGCTGCCCCTGTCCTTCTAGGTGGTAGCAGTCACAGGTTAGGAAGGTGCTGTCTAAGGAGCCTTGGTGAGTTGCTGCAGTGCATCTTGCAGGTAGTACACACTGCTGCCACTGTGCATCAGTGCTGTAGGGAGTGAACGTTTGAGGAGGTGTATGGGGTGCCAAACCAATAAATTGCTTTGTCCTGGATGGTGTTGAGCTTAACAAGTAGAATTTTCTTTGTTTGTTAGTCTACATGTTCACTTGAAGTCTGTGAAATGAAGCAACTCACTAGTTTAGATCTCAGTCCCATTTTACCATGTTTTTCTCAATCTACTTTCAATAAGTTGTGGGAAATATACACAGGGCACCTATGAAACATAGGGCCAATTATAATGTACAACAAAAGATGCATGTTCAGGCCCTGCAGCAGTCCTGATGCACGGACCGAAATGGGAATTGTCCAGGAAGTTTGAATTTCCAAAGGCCAATTCCTCTGCTCCCTGGAACCTTCCGCAAATGTCTCTGGCTCTGAGGTGAGAAAGCTGTAGAGAAAATGGAAAACAGAAAAATCCAAATACTTACAGACTTTGGTTTAATTTTAAGTAAAATCCTGGGCTACCTCGGAAAATATATGCCCTTTCTGTGATGACTGAACTTGATGACTGAAGTGTTATGTACATTAACAATGTAATGTGATGCCATTTGTTATTATGGGAAAGCAGCAACAGGAAACGTTTTATTAATGGATAAGACTTGTAAAAACATGGTGACGTTCTTGTTTTACTCAGTTCCAAAACACTTTGACCCTATCCTCTCTCCATTTTCACTCAGACACAATCAGCCCTGCTATTTCTCTGTAATGTTATCATTGAAGTTTTTATTTTAACCTTTCAATGTTCTTTTTTCCTCCAATTTTCTCTCCACCTCTCTGTTGACTCTGAGGGAAAGAGTGAAAAGTTCAAGAGGAATATCTTTATACAGTGGATAGTTAAAGCATTGAGTGCTTTGTCATATACTGGGAGTTGTGAGACAATTGCATCTCTTAAGGTATAATTGGGGAAATATTTGAAATAAAGGATGACTTGGGGCAATGAGAAAAGAATGATGCAGTTGGAGTAGTGTTGGATTGCTCTAGCTAAGGTCTGGCATCATGGTTCGAATGGCTTCCCTCGGTTCCGTAAAATTCTAATGGTTTACTGATGCCAAGTAACCAAGCTTCATGTGTAAGCCAAGGCAGTGAGCATAGGCAGGCTTGTCAATTATGATGCAGAAATGGGGTGACTTAACCCTGAGCCCAACAGTGCCTTCATACACAATTCACACACGCACAAACACACAGACACTCATGCATGTGCATGCACACATAGCTGAGCACACCCACACGCACACATATACAAGCACCCATGCACAAACTCACAAACACACACACACACACGGACACTAACATTCACAGATATGAAGACACACAAATTCACGCACAGACACTGAGATGCACACACACACTTTCTGCTAGGATTCACTGGTTGGAGTTCAATGGCAAAGAAAATCAGGGAGGGTAGGGTTGAGGGGTAGTCTGTATTGTCCTCCCCACACACCTGAAAACCCCTTAGACACAAAGTAAATATTGATCCCCAAGAGTGGGAGCTCCAGATTGTTCATTGGCTCTATAATCCAGGTCATTGAGGTGGGTAGCAGTACACCACCGCATGATCCAGCTCAAATCAGTCAACTTAGCTCAAAGCAAGGGACCATTCAACAGATCTTCCTTAAAAAAATCATGCTTTGAAATGCAACGGCTTCAAACATTTCTGAATCCGCTCAGGACTGAAGGCGACAGTAGGCTGGTGCTTGTAGTTTTTGTTATTTGCACAGTGAGATGCATGATTGATGCTGGCTGCTACTCAGTGAGAAGGCAGACTTTAATCCTCAGACCAGCTCAAGCATCACTGTTACCACTGAAATAAAAATTGGCAGGAAATGCCCCAAGAAACATGACTGCTCTGAAACACATAGAAAGCAACTGGAGAAATATCAAAGCTTCTACTTCTATTTTTCTTATTCATTCACAGGATATGGGTGTCTCTGGCTAGGTCAGCATTTATCGCCCATGCCTAGTTGCCCTTGAGAAGATGGTGGTGAGCTGCCTTCTTGCACCACTGCAGCCCCTGTGGTGTAGGTACACCCACAGTGCTGTTAGGGAGGGAGTTCCAGGATTTTGACGCAGTGACAGTGAAGGAACAGCGATATATTTTCAAGTCAGGATAGTGAGTGACTTGGAAGGGAATTTCCAGGTGATGGTGTCCCCATCTATCTGCTGCCCATGCCCTTCTAGATGGTAGTGGTCATGGGTTTGGAAGGTGCTGTCGAAGGAGCCTTGGTGAGTTCTTGCAGTGCATCTTGTAGATGGCACTGCTGCCACTTTTCATCGTGGTGGAGGCAGTGAATGTTTGTGGATGGGGTGCCAATAAAGTGGGCTGCTTTGTCCTGGATGGTGCCAAGTTTCTTGAACGTTGTTGCAGCTGCACTCATCCTGGCCAGTGGAGAGTATTCCATCACACTTCTGCTTTCTTCGTTGAACCAGGGTTGATCCCACAGCCTGGTGGTAATGGTAGGGATATACCGGGCCATGAGGCTACAGATTGTGGTTGAGTACAATTCTGCTGCTGCTGATGGCCCACAGCACCTCATGGTTGCCCAGTCTTAAGTTGCTATTTCTGTTCAAAATCTATCCTATTTTGCATGGTGGTAGTGCCACACAACACTAAGGAAGGAACCCTCAATGTGAAGATGGGACTTCCTCACCACAAAGACTGTGCAGTAATCACTCCTACCGATACTGTCATGGGCAGATGCATTTATGGCAGGCAAGTTGGCGAGGATGAGGTCAAGTATGTTTTCCCTCTTGTTGGTTCCCTCACCACCTGCCACAGACCCAGTCTGGCAGCTATGTCCTTTAGGACTCGGCCGGCTCGGTATGTGGTGGTGCTACTGAGTCACTCTTGGTGATGGATGTTGAAGTCCCCACCAAAGTACATTGTGTGCCCTTGCAACCCTCAGTGCTTCCTCCAGGTGGTGTTCAACATGAAAAAACACTGGTTCATCAGCTAAGGGAGGGTGGTATGTGGTAATCAGCAGGAGGTTTCCTTGGCCATGTTTGATCTGGTGCCATGAGGCTTCCAGAGTCAATGCTGAGGACTCCCAGGGCAACTCACTCCTAACTGTATACCACTGTGCCACCACCTCTGCTGGGCTTGTCCTGCTGGTGGGACAGGACTTATCCAGGGATGGTTATAGTAGTGTCAGGGACATTATCTGAAAGAGTCCTGTCATCCCTAAACTATTTAATTGTTCCCTACTTCAGTCAGACATTTTTAAATTTGTTTACATATTTTTATAAGCTGCAGTTTAGGTATATTCAATATTGAAATAATTTTCTTAACAGGTGAATGGGTTTTGCTTCCATTAGCCTCCTTGAACTGGAGATTTCAATCACGTGAATGACACGAAAAGCAATTGCATGGTGTAAGGTTACCAGCGTAGAGCACTGGTTTGGTTTAAACTGCTTGTCCAACTCTAATTACCATAAGCATTAGGATCTTAGCTTAGAGAGTTATTTGGAACGAAATCAAAAGTATTACATCCCAACATCAGCCTCTCCAGACCAAAAAATTGAGTCAAGTTGGTGAGTTGAGCACTATTAGTCTCCTGGGTACTTCAGATGACTGGCTCAGTTATCAGATTAACAAGTCTGGCACAGAGGGCTGGCTTTGTCCCAGTATATCACCATCATGGGCATCATCTTGATGCCAAGTCTAAAAAGACTCATATTAGTTCCTTCTCCCCAGGGAGGATAGTCCCTTACCTTCAACATCTTCAGGGTGATCACTCCCCTGGGCCAGCCAAATCAACTGGAATTGTTGGGCAGAAGCTGGTTACTCTGTGATGAATGGTTCCCTTTTTGACATGACTACAGAACAGTCCACTTGATTGTGCCTGACAGTAAGCATACCTTCCACAACAATAATTGGAATGCGGACTATTAATGGCAATTGACCAAGGTACCTCCCAACCCTCCAACTTGTACAACCAAGCAGCTGGAGCAATGATGTGAGAAACCATTACCCCAAGTTTCCCTCTGAGTTACATTCTGTCCAGTCTTGGATATATATCACAACTCCTTCATCATCACTGGATCAATATCTTCGAATTTATAAGCCTCACACCATCATCAACAAAAACTACAAGAATTTAAGAAGGCAGCTAAGCATTATCTTCTCATGGGCAACAAGTGATGGGAAATAAGTGTGGCTTTTCCACAGACACATGCAGAGAACAAAATAAACAATAAAAGCACCAGTAGTGCAGGTAGGTGAAGAGCAGCAACTAAACAATTACCACCAGTGGAGTTCAAGAACAAGATCCACTACCATGCAATGGGCAACAGATGTGGCCTTAGTGGCATTTGGAACATCCTAGGAAAATTGTGATTTGATAAATGTCCACTGCTAATACATTCTTAGATCTGAACCATCAAATAATCACCAGTATGCCCTTATTAAAGAGCCTAAACACCTAAACAAAGATCTTCTACAAGTAATCCATAATTTCTGTATTGCTATCCGAGATACTAGTACTGCAATAAACATTTCTGTGCCAGCTTAACTATCTTCCAGTCAACATTATTATTCCAGTGTTTATGCTCCACACGAGTCTCCTCCTATCTTACTTTATCAGCATCTCCTTTCTCCCACATGTATTTATTTAGCTTCTACTTAAATGCATCTATGCTATTTACCTGAACTATTTCACATGGTATTGCATTCCACATTCTCACCATTCATTTCTAATGCAAAATGGAAATTACTCCTTCATTTGACATTTTCTTTAAAAGGCTCTGTGTGTTTTTTTAATTCTCATGATATGTGTGCCACTGTCAAGGTTGGCATTTATTAAATATCACTAGTTGTCCTTGGCAAGTTGGTGGTAAGCTTTCTTCTTAAACTGCTGCAGTCTAGGTGGTGAAGCTGCTCCCACATTGCTATACGGCATGCAATCCCAAGATTTTCACTCAACATCGATGTTATTCAAAACCAGAGGGCAGAATTTTGCCCTTGGTGGGCAGGCGGAGCCCACCGGCTTAGCGGCAAGGTGGGCAGCCGAACTCCGCTACCGAAACGGGGGCCGCCCCCATTTTCGGTGGGCGGGCCAATTAAGGCCCACCTCAGCGGCCTGCCCGACAGGAAGTGATATGTGCTTCCTGTGTGGGGGAGGGGAGGGATTCCCCATCTGTCAAAGTGCGCTCCTTCGCATATGCGTGTGAAAGAGCGCACTGCTCCCTGAGACCAAGTCTTTTCTCAAGGAGATTACTGACAGGTAAAAACAACCTCCAAAAATAGAAAAATATTAAAATTATTAACATGCCCCCTCATGTGACAATGTCATGAGATGGGACATGTTAATAAGAAACACATAAACTTTATGAAACTTTTAAAAAATGGACAGGAAACCTCATCCTGCCAGTGGATGAAGTTTCATGTATAATCAGGAGCCCACTGGGGCTACTGGCCTGCCCACCAGCCTTAGGGCTGGTCTTTAACAATCTTAATTAGCCTGTCAATGGCCTTAATTGGCCATTGACAGGTCGGCGGGTGGACAGCTGATTTCGCCTTCCTGAAAATTTAAAGGGACCGGGATGACATCGGGGGTTCCTCCTGACATCATCCCGCGTCATTTTCCCGTCGGTGAGCAGGCCCCTTCCCCAAATCGCCATTGGAAATATCCTGGCCAGAATGTGTGAAACTTGGAGAGGATAATATCCCATGCACCTTCTACCCGTGTCTTTCTAGATGGTGGAGAAGCCAGGTTTAAGAAGTGCGGCCAAAGAGGCTTTGGCAATATGCTGCAGAGTATCTTGTAGACAATTCACCTGCAGCTTCATACCTGTTGCAGATGAAGAGGTTGAAACTGGTCCACGCGGTACTGATCAAGTGGTCAATTTATCTTGGATGATGTTAGTTTCTTGAGTTGGAGCTGCACTCATCCAGACAAATGGAGGATAATTATTTCAATCCTGATGTGACTTGTACATGGTGGAAAATACCAAAAACCTGACATGCTTTAGAAGCTATGGCTTTATGTGGCAAGTCCAGTTGAATTTCTGCTCAATGGTCACCTCCATGTTGAACACCAGCTGGACAAACAATGAGGGAGCTGTACTATAAGGGTCTGGCACATTTAGGACTAATGTGGGACTGAGTGCAGTTCCGCCCACACAGTGATGTCAGAGGCACGTGACCCACACCTAGGTGTCAGTCTAGTGTTAGACAGAGCCGTGTGTACCAGCAAGCATGGAGACAGCTCCCAGCTTGTACCTTTATTGTATGTTTGTAAATAGTTCTAAGAGTCAATAAAAACTTACAGTAAACTTACATGTTGCTACACAGACATCTTTAGTCCTACCAAACTGTATCCAACAACCTAAAACATGGTGGCAGCTTGTGCAAAAACTCAAGACCTCGCAAAAAATGCAGAGAAAAACTAAAATGCTGGAAGAACGAGGAAAAATTCAGAAAAGTGACCTCAAAAGAAGCTTCAGCAGCAGAGGCTCAGCGAAAAAAAAATCACCAGGAAAAGCTACAAAGCAAGGCTTGGAGGTAGGTCAGGAATTTAAAATTCTTTACTGCATTAAAACTCCATTGAATCTCCTTTTGAAGTCCAGCTTCTAATCCCAGAGTGCAGAGTCAGCTGTCCAAGCAGGGGTGAGCAAATCGTTTTAAAATTCCAGGGTACAGCAAGCCCTGAGAAGCTTTCAAATAATTTAGTAGTCAGAAATTGCTGATTAAAAACTCTGTCAGAAAAGCCGGATTTCTGAATTGGCGCCTTAACCTGTGGCATCCGAATTCACTCCAAGAAGGAAAAACAGAATTTTATTAATTAATTTGGAAGAATTGCACCCAAAGAATCAGCTTTGATGACCAAAGGCCAGGATTCGATGCTTTCGTGACCCTAAAGCATGGGGCTGAAATGGAGAATCTGCAGCCAGTCGATTCAAGCAGCCATTGTTTAGAAATTTTTCAAGGCGGAACATGAGCGCCATTGCAGCAGCAGCCCGCCAAAACTGGCAAGCGCTGGTAAACGCTTTGTCTTCAAACAAATGGGGCGGCCATCTTGAATTTCAGAAAACACTTAAAGCAAAACCTACACTTTAAAAAATGTAATCATGGAACAGAATTCCACACTTCCAAATCAATTCAAACTAATCCAAGGCCCAGAGCAATCAGATAATTGGGGACTTTGGAGGAAAATATTCCTAAAATACTGCATCACTTCAGGTTTAGACAAAAAGTCAGAAGCAGAGTGAGTTAACACACTGCTTTACTCAGTAGGCCCGATTGCAGAAGACATCATTGCAAGACAGGGAATCAAAGAATAATTGGCTAAATTTGAAGATGCACTAAAATCATTTGACATGATTTTAATCCAAGAGCAATAAAATACTCGAAAGAACTAAATTTAACAAGCGAGTCCAACAGCTGGGAGAACCTACCAATTTATTCATCAATGATCTGTACAGGAAGGCAGAATGTTGTCATCAGAGACAGAATAGTGATAGAATTAGCAGACAATGGACTCTGACCTGTTCAAGCAAAGGAAGATCTAACCCTGGAAAAGGCAATCCATATAGTTAGGCAGTTAGAACTCTTTGAGCAGCACAGAACCATTTTAAGAGGAGAAAATAAACCTCAGTGCAAAGGTTAACCCACTGTTCAGCTAGTTAAGCAACAAAGACATAGGGACACACCAGTCCAGGGAAAGCAATACCCGAACTAGCCAGCAGAGAAACCATGCCAATGCTGTAGAGTAAAGCACCTCCAAGGTGAGATCAATGTCCTACAATTTTAGCCCAATGATTTCAGTGCAACAGAATTGGACACTTTGGCAAACTGTGCAAGGCAAAAACTCTGAAATGCACAAAAGGCCCAAAGATTATCCACGAGGTGATGACTGCAAGGATGGAAGACACACAGTCATACTTCTAGAGTGACGCCAAAAATGTTGGTTCTAATTTTTGAATGTGGACATTTTAATCAATGGCTATTCAACAAATTTTAAATTAGACACAGTGTAACAGTCCTGTCGGACAAAGAACCGTAGCTAAAAGACCACTGGCTTCAAACAACAGACACGTCATTCAATGGGCCCGGAGGAGCCCAACTTCCAGCCATAGGCAGGGTTCTGGAATCACTAAGGTATGGCAGCAGACAAATCTTGGAGCTGATGTACATCATCTGTAACCAGCCTTTCTCTCTTTTGAGCAGAGGTGCCAGTGTAGCCCTAGATCTCCTCAAAATGGGAGAAGATGTCAAGACAATCTCTGTCATTAATCATACAGAGCAGCAAGTTCCCAAGTATTCAAGCAAAAGAGAGTATCCTGACTGGGAAGTCAGCTCTGAACTGACTTTGCTCTTTGTGGAGCAAATTTGTCCATTCTCATTACAGGTGCCAGAAAACCTTAACTGGTCAGATCCACCAACCACCCAGGAGGTAACCACAACCCCTGCAGTGGAGGGTGTAAAAAAGAGCAACCAGCAGTCTGATGAGCCTCAACCTCCGGCCCCGACGAAGATACAGTAGGTCAATACTGCGACCACTGAACATACGCAGCAACTCACAGCCAACATGCTAAAGTCACAGAAGGTGCTGGAACCTGGTAGCAGCCGTCCATTGCCAACAACGAAACACAGAGGCGAGCGTACCACCAAACCTCATTCTAATCACAGGAATGCCCATCCTCCACCTCAGAGAATATTACCAGAACCCACAGAGGGAAGAAGCAAAAGAAACAACAAAGAGATGAGCACAATGTTCATCCACCTCACAAGGAGCAAGGTAGGGTAGCAACCACCATAGCAGTCAAATCAACTGTGATTCAATACGAAAGAATGGGGGAAAAGGATAAAAACGTACCCTAGGTAACAGAACAACCTCCAAACCTACAGAAAGACCTAGCAGTGACAGAGCCTAACACTCCTCTGACAGTAGTCTATGGAAGGGTTATAAGGCCTCCAGACAACCTGAACCTTTGGGGTAGTGATAATGTAGTAATGACAATGTAAATGTATGACAGTAAAAACAATGTAAGACATAAGGTAAACTATAGTTACTTAAAATGTATCGGGTAAAGCTTTGGGGGAAGGTGTAGTATAAAGGTCTGGCACATATAGGCTTAATGTGGGACTAAAGTACAGTACCACCTACATAGTAGATGCAAAAGGCACATGACACACACCTAATGGTCAGTTTAGTGTTGGACATTACTGTATATCTGTAAATAGTTCTAAGAGAAGTAAACAGTAAACCTACGTATGACTACGAAGACTTCTTCAGACCTACCAAACTGTATCCAACACCCTACAACAGGAGCCAAGGCACAGGATATATTCTGGGTCAATATACATCACCATGAGTGGCTCAGAAACATCAATACTGGCTGACACAGTTGAGTCCTGAAAGACATAACTGCCAGACTGGGTCTGCAGCACTTGGTAAGCAAACCATCATGAGAGAAAAAGCTACTTGACCTAGTCCCCATTATTCTACCTGTCAGACAGAATGTACTCCAGATGGGGGACTTCTGTGTCAATCACCAAGAGTGGCTGGATAACACCATTAGTGACCGAGCTGGCAAAGTACTGAGGACCTATCTACTAGATTGGGCCTGCAGCAGGTGGTGAGAGAACCAACAAGTGGAGAAAATCCTAATTGATATTGTTCTCAACAATCTACCTGTGTAGATGCATCTGCCTATGACATTATTGGTAGGAGTGGCCACCGTAGAGTCCTTTCAGATACAAAGTCCTGCTCCATGGAGAATACCTCCATTTGTTGTTTAGCACTCCTACCATGCTAAATGGAATAGATTCAGAACAGATTTAGCAGTTCAAAACTGGCCATTCATGAAGCGCTATGGGCCACAGCAATGACAGCAGAATTGTATTGAACCAGAATCTCTAATCTCATGGGCTCATCCCTCTCTTTATCATTACCATCAAACCAGGGAACCAACCATGTTCAATGAGAAGCAGGCCAGGAGAAGTACCAGGTATACCTAAAAATGAGGTACTAACCTGGTGAAACTACAAAACAGGACAACATGCATTTTGAATAGTAGAAGTAGCATGCTATAGACAAAGCTAAGCGATCCCACAAGCAGCAGGTTCAAATAAAGCTCCATAGTCCTGCCACATGCAGTCATGAATGGTGGGGGGGCCAGCACGTCAAAGCTAAAGTATTTACAACCAACTTCAGCCAGAAGTACAGAGTAAATGATCCATCGCAGCCTCCTTCTGAGGATCTGCTCCATCATGGATGCCAGTTTCTAGTCAATTCAATTCACTCCATGTGATACCAAGAAAATAGTTGAATGCACTGAATACAGCAAATATTATCAACCCTGATATCATTCCAGCTCTAGTAAGAAGGCATATGCCCCAGAATCAGCCACACACTGAGCCTAGCAGTTCGAGTACAGCATCTACCTGGCAATGTGGAAAATTGTCCAGATATACCTTGTCCACAAGAAGCAGGAAAAATCCAATCTGTACAATTGTCGCCCCATCAGTCTACTCTAGATCTTCAGCAAAGTGGAAGGTGACGTTGATGGTGCTTTCAAGTGGCACTTACACAGCACTAGGTTGCTCACTGATGTTCAGTTTTGGTTCTGCAAGGACCACTCAGCTCGTGACCTCATTACAGTCTTCATCCAAACATGGACAAAGGAGCTGTCCTCAATTAGTGAGGTGAGAGTGACTGCCCCTGACATCAAGGCAACATTGACCACATGTGCCAACAAGGAGCCCAAGCAAAATTGAAGTCGTTGGGAATCATGGGGAAACATTTCCATTAGTTGGAGTCAAACCTTGCAAAACGGAATAAAAACAGAAAATGCTCGAAAAACTCAGCAGGTCTGACAGTATCTGTGAAGAGAGAAACAGAATTAATGTTTCGAGTCCATATGACCCTTCTTCAGGGCTGAAGAGAGAGTTTTCCAACATTTTCTGTTTTATTTCAGATTTCCAGCATCCACAGTGTTTTGCTTTTATTCTAGCAATAAGGAAGATGATTCTGTTACTGGAGGCCAATCATTTCAGCCTAAGGACATTGCTGCAGATATTCCTCAAAGGAGTGTCCTAGGCTCAATCATAAATTACCTTCCCTCAAACATAAAGTCAGAAATGGGTACGTTCGCTGATGATTGCAGTGTTCAATACCATTCTCAACTCTTCAGATGTGGAAACAGTCCATTCCTCATACAGCAAGTCCTGTGGAACATTCAGGTTTAGGCTGATAAGTAGCAAGCTAATATTTCTGCTTCACAAGTGCCAAGCAATGACCATCTCCAATGAGAGAATCTAATCATCTTCCCTTGATATTTAATGGCATTACCATCAATGCATCCCCCACTATTAACATCCTGGGGTTACCATTGACCAGAAACTTAACTAGACCAGCCATAAAAACACTGTGGCAATAAGAGCAGGTCTCAGGCTGGGATCTGTAGTAAGACACCTCATTTTTCTCCGAAAGCTATCTGTCATCAACAGCACAAATGAGGAGTGAAATGTAATATCCCCCAGTTTCCTGGATGATTGCAGTTGCAGCAACACTCAAGAAGCTCAACACCATTCATAACATACCAGCCTGCTTGATTGGCACCCCATCCATCACCTTAAACATTCACTAATTCCATTGCCAGCACACAGTGGCAGCAGCATGTACCATTTTCAGCAAATCACCAAAGCTCAACAGTACCTTCCAAACCCATGACCTCTTCCACCTAGAACAAGGGCAGCAGACACATGAGAACACTACCCACATGAAAGTGCCCCTCTACGTCACAGATCATCCTGACTTGGAACTAAATCACATTCCTTCAAAGTTACTGAGTAAAAATCCTGAAACTCCCTCCTTAATAGCACTATGGATGTCCCTTTACCTCATGAACTGCAGCAGTTCAAAAGGATGGCTCACCACCACCTTCTCAAGGGTAATTAGGAATGTGCAATAAATGGCATCCTTGTCAGTAATGCCTACAATCTGTGAACAAATAGAAAAATAAATTGCTTGTCTAACATCCAGTCAGAGGCAATTAACTCCAACTCTTCATTGGTAAGGCGAAAGCTACCACCCACACTCAAATGTCATCTATAGCGTTGTTGCCTATATCCCATCACACACAACTTCTTCTCAACCATTACCTTGACTTTGTTGACTTATGTGGTCTGGATGTTCATTTGTTTCTAATCATGTCTTCATGAAGTGCATTGGGATATTTTTATACATTTAAAGCACAGAATGAATGCTTATTGTTGTTATTGTAGATAACTGTCTGAAAATCTAACCAATATGGAACTGCTAAAATTTTGTCTCGTCACTCATTAAGTTGTTAACGGTGCATTGAATGAGTTGAACTTTGCTCATTGTGCTGTGCATGTGACTGTAGCACTTACTCATTGGCTTATCATTAATTGTAGCTGTGCATTTGCTCAGCTACTTAACTTCTGCTTTACACTCATGCTAGAGCTCCTTGCATTGAATATGCCACCATTAAAATCGGTGAACAAAAAAATCTTGTTTGATCATTGGATTTGTATTTAATCCTCAAGACACATTACAACACATGAAGCTCTATTGGGAGAGCAAATTCATGAAAACGCCCCTCATATTTTAAAAAAAAGTTCATTATTTTGCCCTATACACTGCAAGGAATAACAAAATGTACAGATATAATTGTGCTACAATGCAATATGTAAAGGAAACAACATCAGTCTTGCCTTTTTTATTTCCCCAGATTTTGTACAATTACACAAAACTACTTTGTTAGAGGGTGCGAATGAAAATATTAGTAAATATTGCAGCTTAAATCTTACAATTAAAAATTGTGGATCATTATTCGACATGATCATTCATTGATCCGTATCTCAAAAAACTACCAAATGAAGAACAGCCTAATAGAATATTCTTGTTTAACATCTAAAAACCTTCCAATATGTGTTGTTCCCAAATGAAAGCTTAAGCTTTACAAATAGATTTCTGTTGTTTTCTTATTTCTTAATTATTAATCTGTGTAAGATTAAAACACAACTGCAGACTTCTTTACTGCTCCAGACACCTGTAAAAAATCTGTGTATGGCAATATTTTGGACTAGCGTGAACATTAAAATTTTACAAATATTAATACTTACTTTGCTGACCAGATAAATGCAAAAATATGGAACATTTTCTCTTAAAAATAAAGAGCTGGAAGGAATGTAAAAGCAATTTTACTCACATTATATCTAGGTCTATTGGATATTAATTCATAGAGATTGATTGCTATCATTAGTCAACAACACTATTGCTGCTGTATCACGCAATTGTCAGGATAGTAGGAGGTGAATTAGATGAGCCTTGACATTTTCTGTCTAGCAAGTCCAATGTTTCCAGGAGTTCAAGACGAATTGGAATGTAAATGTGATTGGGAGATCCACATTAGAAACATGAAAAATAGTTGAAAAAATGTTGGCAAAGCAACCATTGAAATTAATTTTTGATCAAATGAAAATAGAGAATAAACAGCCAAATTTCAAAACAAAGACAATGGATTGGATCAATTTTAAAGACAAGCTAAAATAGTAATGATGTCATGAGAATACTGAATGGAAGATTGCTGAGAACATCTTGGAATAAGAATAAAGATTTCTCAAATACATAAATAACAGACAAAATATATTTGCAATGGGATTCAAAAAACAAAAAGTCAGTCATTAAATAGTTACTTCGTGTCTGTTTTCAATCAGGAAGAAAAAGAAAAGTTTAGAATCTGATCTCCAGGAACAATGAAGCAACAAACCAATATTCACACAATAGATAGATGGTTATACAAAGGTTAAATGTTTTGATATCGGGCCAAATATCTGATCCGTTTTACAATCAAGAGTCCTAAAGAGGCTGGAGACTAAAGTTAATGGAAGTCGGACCTGATATTTTTTTCTAAGTTGATTAATGGAACTGTTGTGCCCTCGTTCATAGTGAGTTGGATCATGTACTGAAACACAAGCAATGGGTGTAAAACTGGCGGCTGATCTGATCCCACCAATTTCCCATCAGGCATAGTTGGCTAAAATTACCCCCTGTGTTTGTCTGTGAATTGTGTGTTATCACTTACCATAACTATGCCCTTGTTAGTCATTTGCTAGATATCTTGCAATTCAAAATAAAAAGAATTTTACTGATTTCTCTCGATTTATCCTTCCTTTAGGGTTAAATTTTTCTCTCCCCTGATCTTCTGTTTTTTGATGCTAAAAATAAAAACTGAGAAGTACCCTAGAACTATGCTTTTAAATCAGCAATATCTAACTTAATATTCATTATGAATGAAAAACGTTGGTTGGACATACAGAATGTTGAATCTCCTATAAATATTTTGACTTCATCCTTGGGTACTTCAACCCTATTCTTGGACTACATATGTCACTCATTTAAACTTAGCTGGGTCCTCCATTTGCATTTCCATCTTTCCCATACTCCACACTCTCCACTCTCTTTGATTTTCTCCTCCCACACTCTGCATTCTCTTTTTGTTTCTCTCCTTCATCATTCTCTTTCGTTTTTCTGATGGTATGCTCAGTGTCCAATTGAGATGGATTTAGTTTCTCATTTTTATTACTCACCCAAATGACCATTTGTAAGGTGTAAACCCAAGCAATGAGTGTTAGAAGTTAACCAACAATGCGGATCTCACAGGCAAACCTGATCTTACCCTGAACTGACATCCGTACACACTTCCAGCAGGAAACTTCAGATGATGATCAGCAATTGGAATCTTGGATGAATTTACCTTTCCTGAACCCAGGAACAGACAGATCAGTTGTAGCACAACCACACAAAGCTCAGGTTGGAATCAGCTAGTTCAACTTTCTCTTGTGTCTCCCTGAGCTGCGACAGTCAGTGCATTTATTTACTAAGACATTGGGTGGAATTGCCCCAGATTTGCACTAGGTGGGGTAGCGGGCAGGTAAAACAACATTTTACTCACTGGCTGCAATGGCAGCTTTCCATGGTATATCATCCCAAACCTGCTACATTATTTATGCATTCCCAGGAAACACGCCATTTCGATCACTCAAAGTCCAGCCATGCGCACCACATCTCAGTGCTTCCAGTCCATAACTGCTGCAGGGAAGATGTCTATGAAAGGCAAGGAAGCTGCAGCCCCCAGACTTAGCGACACATCACAAGAATGCCTTTTGGAAGCCATGGCGGCCTGCCAGGATGTCCTCTAACCCGGCTCAAACCGCAGAACAGGCAGCGGCATGAAAAACCAGACCTGAGAGGCGGTGTCAGCAGTGATCAGTGCCAAGACCCTTCAAAAGAGGACAGCCACCCTGTGCCACAAGAGGACAAATGATCTCCTCAGTTTCGCCAGAGTAAGTTAATCTTCTCATCATTTACAACTCACACATTCACAAAGCCATCACACATCCACAGGGATCTCACACACTGCCAGTTCAAGGGACATCACCATTCACTCTCTCACACTCACCATCATTGTCCTCATCCTGACCATTCGCCACCCACACATGCCGGGCATGCTTATCATCTGGCTTATCATCTCCATCTCTATTCATGCAGGGAAAGCTGGCACACAAGAAGAGGGAGAGGTCACAGACCAGTGGAGGAATGCCTGAAATCAAGGTTCTCACAGACTTTGAAAACAGAGCCATCCAGCTGGCCAAATGAGGATTTGGACTGTTCCAGTGCTGATTGTGAGGTCAGCAGTGTTCTACCAAGTGAGGATCCAGCAGTGCAACATCCATCAGAGAACCATGCTGTAAGTGATGTATCCTGTTTCATAGGCCACTGTCATGCACTAATTATCCCCCCTTACTTTCGCAGGTACATCTGGAAAGCAGCCGACAGAGTCCATGACACAGGGCCTCCAAACAAGCCCTGAAGATACCAGTGGAGAGGAATCTGGAGGCACCTTCTTTGAAGTCCCGTCATAGCACTCATCCACACTCTCCATCAGCTCAGAGAAATACACCTCATTGGGACCTAGCTTTAGAATAGCCTTGGGATCACAATCTGGTAATCACATCGCACTGTCTGATCCACAAGTGTCCGGCACTTGAAGGACTGCTGGAGGCCAGAAATTTCCTGAGTCCGAGTCAGATGACGAGTCTCTGGACTTGGTCATGTCGCAGTTGCTGGAGCTGCAAAGGCAAGCTCGGGAACTTGAGGAAGGGATGTCTGCTGCACTCCTCAGAATGCAAGGCACGATGGAGGAGTCCACCTGCCTTCACTCTGAGGTGACAGCACTGGCATGCTAATGCACCGAACTCAACATGAGGGTGGTGACCGCCATGGAGACCTTCGTCCAGGACGTCACTCCTGCACTGCTGCATGGGCTCCATTGCTCATGCCATAATTGGCTTCCAACAAAATGTAAGTAAGAGGGGTGCCAGGCAGCTCGATCTCGCTCCAGCTACCCCTTCTTCTCAAGAGTCAGCCTAGGGCCTCAGGCTATTATAGGGAGGAGGATCAGCAGGTGCACACTCTGGACCCATCCATCCAGGTGACTCTGGGAGTTCCGTCCCATCTGAATCCCGAATCTGTGATTTCAGTAGCTCCAGCTCTACAGGCCGAGGTGGGTGCCATTGCCACACAGCAGGATCCCGAAAGTGGGCTGGGCCCTCCAGGTCTCAGCCCTCCAGAGGATGCCTGCCAAGGTAATCACAGACAGCGCGTTGCTGTCAGCAGGCTGCCTCCACCTCCACTGTGGATGTCCGTGAAGCACCGAGACGTAGCAGCAGGGCTAGGAAAGTTAAGAAGAATTTGTTGCACAGCCTGGGCACAGGTGTTCACTATTATCAATAAACTCCCCAGAATGTCTCCCTGCCTATGGCTCCTTGTTCTCACGAGCAATGTTCGCGTAACTCAGATGTGAAGCTTACTGCACAAGGTAAAGGCAGGTGTCTTAGTCCAGGCCTCTTCCCTGTGCTTTGTGCAGCCTTCAGACCAAAATAATGATCCAGCCTCACACTCCCTGGACACATTACTGATGCCTGCACATCGATGGTGCTTGTCATTGCTGCCAGAATGAACTGGGCAGGTACCACAGAGTTCCGTCATTCTCCGTATGCTCTCAGCCCCTTTAAGGTGGGGCTGGGCCCCATCCCTTCAGCATCTGTGACCAGTGATGCTATGCACCTCAAGTGCTGAAGGACTTTAGATTGTAACTGTTTCGAGTACAAACATGTTTCCATCTGTTCCTATTCAGATGAAGTTACATTGATTCATAGTTTGCCATTGTGAGATTTGAACTCTTGATCTTGGGGTTACAAGCCCAGTACCATAACCACTTGGCTATTTAGGCCAAGCTCACTCAGATGCTGAAGGTGGACAAAGGATCAGATGCTTTTAAAGTTTCACAGCTGTGTCCTATGATATGAGCCTGATCACAGAGCACAAGCGAGCTGCCCTCGGCCAGACAGGAGTCAGGCATTCTCAGGGGGTATGTGAAGATCTGTGGAGTGTCCGTGCTGCATTTTGTCATCATCCTCCTGCAATCGAGTGACTATTAGGTCCTCCATTGCATCTCCATGACCGGAATATTATTAAAGAGGGTGTGTGTGCTGCCATAAGCCAGACTGGAATCAAACGTTCACAGATGCAATGTCAGGATCTATGGAGTGTTCTCACTACATGTCGCCATCATCCTCCACAAATCTAACAGCTATGAGGGCCTACCGAGTGCGCCTGCCTCATCTAGCCAATACGAGGGCCTCATCATTTTCATCGTCGTCTTAGAAGACCTCCTCACCCTCATCCCCACTGGCATCCTCGTCATTGGAGGAGACCTTCAGCTCCTTTATCTCCTCTTCAACCAGCTGCCTTCCCAGTTGCAGTGCCAAGTTGTAAGGGGTGCAGCAGACAACGACAATGCGTGACACTCTCTGCGGACTGTATTACAGGGCTCCACCTTACCAGTCCAGGCACGGAAATCTCATTTTCAGCATCCTGATGGTCTGCTCCACCAAGTTGTAAGTTGCAGCATGAGCCTCATTTTGCACTTGTTGTGTTGCAATCTGAGGCTTTGGCATGGGTGCCAACAGCCACCGCCTCTGTGGGTAGTCTTTGTCCCCAAGGAGCCATCCCTGTGGATTCTGTGGATCCTGGAAGACTTCAGTGACCTATGACTGATTGTGGATGCACAATCCCTGGAAACTGAGCACACTCCTGCAGGATGCATTTCTGTGAATTGATTGAGGTGTACAAAATTATGAGGGGAATAGACAGAGTGGACAGAATAAAATTTGTTTCCCTTGATGGAGAATTCTAGAACCAGGGGACATAGATTCAACAGAAGTGGCAGAAGGTGTAGCGGGGACATGAGGAAGAGCTTTTATGCACAGAGGGTACTGGGTATCTGGAATTCACTGCCCAAGTTGGTGGTAAAGGCAGAAACTTTAAACTCTTTTAAAAAGTACCTGGATCTGCACCTAAAGTGCTGTAAGCTGCAGGGCTATGGGCCGGGGGCAGGAAGGTGGGATTAGAAAGGGCACCTGGGTGTCCTCGGGCTGGCATAGACAAGATGGGCTGAATGGCCTCCTTCTGTGCTGTAACTTTTCTTCAGTTCTATGGGGTCGCACACCAGCTGTGTATTCAGTGTATGGAATCCCTTGCAGTTAACATAATTGACCGTGTATTGCATTGGAGACCTGAATGCCACTTGAGTGCAGTCACTCACAATCTGCACCTGAGGGAAACCTGGGATCTGGAAGAATCCAATCACTCTTGCACCCTGGCTGTCCTGGTCCCAGGCGAAATGCACAAATTTGTGTGTCCTCGCAAAGATGGCATCCATGATCTCAAGGATGCATTTGTGGGTGGAAGCTTGTGAGATCCCGCAGAGATCACCTGTGGAGCCCTGAAAGGAACTACGGCTGTTAAAATTGAGTGCCGCTGTCACTTTCACAGCCATTGGCAGTGGATGGCCCATATCTCCCCATGGCACCAAATCCTGCAGCAGGTGTCGGATGTGACTGACCAGTTCCCTAGACATGCGCACTCTTCAGTGACATTGGTTCTCGGCCATCTGCAGGAATAAAAGGCGGCCTCTATAGGCCCTGGGTGTTGCTAGGCACCAACTAGCGATGAATCACTGTGGCGTGTACAGGAGCCCCAGCCGCCCCTTCTTTCAGAGGGTGCTGCTCCTCTCTCTGAGTAGCCAGGAGCCTCACTCACTCTCTCCTCTGTCGTCTTTGCTCTCTGTAGGCCATCGGGTGTACAGTTAATTCACAAGGCTCCATGCTCCTGATCTACTCCTCCTGCAGAATCAAAGAAAGAGACACATGGGTTAGCATGGGTGTACTAAGAACCTGTCCTGGTTAAGTCTGAAGGCCCCTTAACATTTCCCGGAGAATGCTGGCCACCACTTGCATGGCTAGAGTTTAGGCTGCATGGCTGCCCGAGACCTCAACTCACTCCACCTCACTCTACCCAACTGACTGGCTGCAGCTTTGCCCATTGGGCTGCATACTGTGCTCTCAGTTCAGGTGCAGGTATTCTCCTAACCTGCACTGCAAGGCTGCACTGTTAGCTTGAACCATTGGGGAGATTTGTCCAAACCGGCATGCTGGTATTGCAAAGGGCTGTGAGTGTCTTCATCAGTGACTGCTACATGGCCAACTTTAGCATAGAGATAGTACAATGTATGGAGTCATATGACTGTTCTGCTGTCCACTAAAATGCTCATGACTTTACAGTCTATGCCAGGGTGGGGGCAGGGTGGGAGATTGAAAAGTTCTGGAGCACTTATTGGCACTTTGATGCCTCGGCGTTGCTTGAGTGGGCAGAAGCCCGACTCCAATCATGTCAATGGCTGTACTTGAACTGTCTCAGTTGTAGAGGAATGGTCACTAATGCCCACACTACCCCCGACTCCATATGCTTGTGCGCTATATTCACCCACAATGCAGCCCTTGTGGCACCCCCTTCCCCAAGTCACCTCAACGGCAGGGCTGCTCTTGCCCCCTCCCGAGTCTCCTCAACTGCAAGGCAGTCCTTGCCCCCCGCTCCCACCCCCTCCTTGAATTCCAATATGTGACCCTGGCCCTGGCGAGCGCTGCACATCATTGCTGAGTACTCACCTCCGGGTTCCCCTCAAAGCGCAGCCTGCCAAGTGCACACCTTTTATATGCTGTTGTGAAACATGTTAGTGGGATGGACAATCCAGCAGGGGGGAGGGGACGATTCCGGCAGGCTGGCCTAATATGCAGATGCATTACGATGAGGTTCCTTTTCCAATGGCGGCTGAGCAGACAATTGCAAACTGGCTTCACGCCATCATGAAACCGTTCGCCATATTGTCCGCTCACGCCAACGAATGCACCCGACGCTGGTGGGCACAGAAAATCCCGGCCATTGTCTTTTGTAAACTTTCCCTTAATCTAAACCTGAGCTAGTTTTATTTCCAATTCTCTTGTACCAGGCAGCAGATTAATGAATGAGATTGTGATCTCTTCCTCTCCTCCCAAGCATGTCAGTCTCACATGTGTACTCACTGTGCTAATGATTAACAGAATCATAGAATGTTTACAGCACAGAACGAGGCTACTCAGCCCACTGTATATGTGCCAGCCCTCTGGAAGAGCAACTCAGCAATCTCAATCCCTTGCCCTTTCCAATAACCCTGCACTTTTTTCTCTTAAAGTGCTTATCAAATTTCCTTTGGAAAGCCATGACTGAATCTGCCTCCACCGCAGTGCATTCTGGATCCTAACCAGTTGCTGTGTAGTTTTCCTTCATGTCGCTGTTAGTTCTTTTGCCAATCGCCTTAAATGGTTGTTCTCTGGTTCTCGGTCCTTTCACCAATGGGAACAGTTTCTTTTTATTTACTCATGATTTCATAATCACTCCTCACGATTTTGAGCACTCCTATCAAATCTTGTCTCAACATTCTCTTTAAGGAGAACAACACCAGCTTCTCTAATTTATCAATCTAACTGAAGTGCCTCATCCCTGGACCTATTCTCGTAAATCCTTTCTGCACCCTCTCCAATGCCTTTACATCCTTCCTGAAGTATGGGGCCTGTAATTAGACACAATATTACAGTTGAGGCCAAACAGGTGTTTTATGAAGCTTCATCATAACTTCCTTGCCAAAGAATTTCTCACAATTTCCTTGTTCAGAGAGTAAGGGGAAAAAAAGATTCCAATCAAGGGAGGGATACCTAAGAAACAAGAAACCCTTCTATTATTATTCATTGTGGGTATTGTAGTTTTATTAGAGTATACCATTGCTGCAATTAATGCTGAGACAGCTTGGTCTCCATAGTTACAAAGTCCAGTAGGCTGTGAAAAGGAAAAGGCAGGCAGAAACAAACAGGGTAAGACAAATAGAAATAAGAATATATTTCAAATCCTTCCATGTCCCCTATCTCTGTAGCCTTCTCCAGCTCTCCAACCTTCTGAGAACTCTGCTTTATTCCAAATCTGGTCTCTTATGCCTATTATTGGACAATGTGCCTTCAGCTGTGTATGCCCTAGACTCTGAACTTCCCTCTCTAAATCTCTCTCCTCCTCCCTTTCCACCCTTAAGCTTTTCTGTAATACTTACCTATGTAACCAAGCTGTTGGCCACCTGCCTGAATGTTTCCTTCTTTGGCTCAGTGTCAATTTTTAAAAATATGATTAAGCTCCTGTTAAGTGCCTTGAGGCATTTTATTACATTAAATGAAAGTTCTTGTTGTGATTCCAGCACCAAATTAGTTTTACAACAGCTGCTAATGCATTCACATAAATTGCAATCTGTGTTATTTTAACACATATTAATCTGATCGTGAAAATAGCACAGTAACGGCTTCATGCACATTGACTGTCTTTTCTAGCATAAATAATTCATTCAACTTACCCCTTTTTGGTGCAAAGTGATACCTCAGACATACAACTTGCAAATGAAAGTCTTGCGCCCTTTGACTGAAATTGGCAGCTCTGTCTATCTTTACAAAGCTGCTTAAACAAGTCAATATCAGGTTAGGTTATGGGAACCGTGTTTGAAAATTAAAAAAGTTAAGAGAGAAGGAAAACAACAGGAAAAAGAAAATGAGGTGCCCTAAACTCCTCACACTTAACAATTGAAAATTGGGTTCTCTCTCAGAAGCTACATCAGTAACAAGTTGCTGTACGTGAGAGGGATTTATTAAGGCACTCCCTATTGCCACTGTTTATTGAACATTTTACATAGTGTAAGAAACTGTTACACATGCCATTTCTTCAATAGTACACAGTTCTCGTTCACATAAAAATTCATGCATGTAATAACAGAACCATCTGTCTGAGGAAATAGTCCATGGCAGTTGGTTTTATGTCAGAAGTAGCCCTTGTATAAGTGTTTTGGTTTAATACTTAATATGCTGCAAGGGATTAATTGCAAAGTTACATAATCATCATCAAGAACTATTTGCATATATAGTAGGCGATGTCCCATTTTAATGGGAAAATCGTGTTGGTGATTATTTAAAAATGCTACATAAAAAAGTCCAAAAAGCTCTAAGAACTAGGAAATAAATTGCTTCCAGCTATTTGCATCTTATAGAAAATAGCTGTATCAGTGCTTCTGTCATTAGTAACACTTTATAGGAATAAAGTTTTCTCAACAATTACTACCCTATGTGTCCCTTTACTCAGTAAAAAGGCAGAGCCAAATGTACAGATAGAAGTTCTACAGGCTACAAAATGACTATATTTTGTCAAAATGGACTTGATAGTAAAACTGCATCTGTGACCGAGGTCAACTCGTGTAATACTGTAACTTAAAGGAATTGTCATTTTCTGCATAATTTATACAGTAACTTGCTTTATACGAGGATGCGTGGTTGATCCAATATTGAATTCTTACAAACGCACAGCGTTCGCGTATCCTGTGTAATCAAATTATCTTTAGTGTTCCTAAGGACAAAACACAGTTCTTTGTAGCAATATTCTTCACTTGTTAGCATAGTTTTTCAGGTCAGAAGTCAAAACAGATGTACCCCTTTTTTCAGTTCATTTCACTGAGGAAGAGTCTCTGTTTAACAGAGGTCCTTTCTGGAAGAAAGCATCATCAGTGAAATAAAAAGCTGGGGGGAAGACCAGTTCCAGTAGTCCTGCAACTGGTCAAATGCCCACAGCTGGTCATCCAACTGCAAATATATTGGCAGATCCACAGTTATTTTTGACTGTGGTTACATTGTAGGACTGGTTAGTAATCCAGTGTTGCTAACTATTAAAGGAACAACATCTGTGACTGGCCAATGTCAATAACTGACTACAAGCCCTTAATTGGTGCAAATGTCCAAGACTTCATGGAAGATCATTGATTGCTGATCAAAATGGTTATAAATCCACTGATGCTCAACACTTTTACAATGGGTCAATGTTCACTTTGAGATAACAGATTAACAGTTGGAGACTTTAGAGGTGACAAAAGGCCCATAGCTAGCTAACGATTCAAAAATGGACAGAAATCCAGTTTGGTAACAATTCTTGCATTCATTAATGTTCCAAGGCCATATGAAGTTCCAGGATCCCTAGAGTTCCAATATTGGGTATAGATCCACCTAGGTTGGCAAGCAAGAAGGAACGAAGGTTAATGCTAGTAATAGCTGCCCAAGTGAGAGGGAACATGCGTATTAGGATGACGGGGCACATTTGGATTGGGGTAAATGCCCGCTGTAGGAGAACTCCAGTATGGTGAGGTTGCTCCAAAGAAGCTAGAGGACGTCACTGGCATAGAGGTGGGATGAGGGGACACAAAGTTCATCTTCTGCGGATGTGCATGATAGGCGGACATGTAGGAGAGGTCTGAGGGATACTTATACATAGAAGACTCTGTTGGATGTGGTTGGAGAGCCTGTGCAATGCCATGAAAGTCAAATTTGTATGCATAACGTTTGCCATGAACCTTGGTCATGATGTTTTTGTCGTAATAATAGCGCAGAGCTCTGCTCAGCTTGTCGTAGTTCATGTTGGGTTTGCTTTTCCGCTCTCCCCAGCGCCGTGCCACTTCATCCGGGTCTGTCATTTTAAACTCGCCATTGGTTCCCTCCCAGGTGATGCAGTTGGCATTAGAACTGTCAGACAGCAGCTCTAGGAGGAACTGCCAAAGTTGTATTTGTCCACTTCCTGTAAGAAAATGAGAGCTTTGTATAAGTTATTTGCAGGTCAGCAATGCTATGGAAAAAGTTAACTCACACTTCATTCCCACCTAACCTATGGAACTCTAATTCTATGATGTATGGAGAAATCGAAACCTTCTTGATGACTCATTCAGTAACTTCATTGCTCAGGGCTGAATTGAGCCTTACAGACTAACTGCTATTTTACCACTGCTAACACCAAAGGTGTGATGGGAGGAAAGCTGCAGAGCTATCTTCTACTTCCAGTAATCTGCTATTTACAAATTTAGGCCATGTCAAAACAGAACTAGTTCATACTAGCATCCTACGTGTCTAATGTTATTAAGGACATTGGTTAAAATGTTAATGAATCCTTGTGTTGACCAGAAGGAACAAATGCTGGTGTGACATGTGGGCTCAGCAATGGGATGGGAATTCTCATCACAGCAGGCTGGCTTTCAGCAGAGAGTTGACTGATGCAGAAAGTGATGGATTTGAGAGCAAGAGCACATTAGTACTGACATCAATGTTTGGTCAGCTGCTGACTCTGTTAACCTGAATCCTGTGGAATCTGAGAAGCAGGACATAGTCCATGCAATAATCAGTGAAGCCTATAGCTCCAGCCTGAGAACAGCAAGGTATAACATTGACAAAGTATAGCTATGAAGGCATGTACTAACAATGAAGCTTTTGCAAATCTGTTTTTTTTAAGCAGCTTTTGAGATAAAGCTTGAAGAAACCAAAAGATCTACAATCATACAGTGTAACAATTAACAATGACAGAATGGCTTGCATTTTAAGAATAATGATTCCTTGGAACAATTTGCAGTTGCCTGATCTAGCTAGTAAGTGTTACCATAGAATGAGTTTCTCAAGTCTCACACAATTCTGTGATTATCTGGTGTATGAAAAAAACTTACATTTGTTAATGTTCAGTGCACACTATCAACAATTTGATGTCATTTTGACAATTTGTGGCAAGATACACAGCAAAATCTGTATCACACTGTAATAAACTGAAACATACCAAACTACTGTACCACATTGTGAAAAACTGAACAATGCTAAAATTCAATACCATACTATAAACAACTAAAACACATTAAAATACTGTATCACCCCACGATAACCTGCAACACATTAAAAAATGTACAACATTGTGATAAACTGAAAACACACTAAATTAATGCACTATATAAACTGCAGCAAAGTTAATAGAAAATGAAAATTAAATTACTCACAATAAAAAAGTGCACCACATAAAGAGATTGTATCACATTGTGATAAACTATGTCATGCCAAAACACTGTACCACATTAAAATACTGTACCACACTTGGAAAACTGAATAATAATAAACTGTAGTATACTGAAAAAACTGAACCACAGTAAAATACCATTCCACATGATAAACTGAGCACTATGATAAAATACAATACCACACTGTGGTAAACACCACACTAAATTAGTGTACACATTGTAATAAATACCAGCATTCTAAAATGCTGCACAACACTATGATAAACTGAGCCACACTAAACTACAGTACCACACACTACAAGAAACTGAAGCCCATTAGCATCGTGTGCTAAACTACCATACCACACTGTAATAAACTAAAACAAATAAAATATTGTAGCACACTATGACAAACTGACCCACATTAATAAATTGTATTATGCTATGATAAACTGAACCACACAAAAATGGTGTACCTCGCTGTAATGAACTGCAAACTAAAATATTGTATCACACAGCAATAAACTGAACCACTCTAAATTACTGTACCATATAGTAATAAACTGAACCACTCTAAAATGCTGTACCACACTATGGTAAAATTAAGAACCTTAATATAGGTAGGGCAGCTGGTCCAAACGATATTCACCTAAGCGTCCTCATGGAGATGAGACAGGTGCTGTACGAACCCCTTGCCTGTATCTTTAATAGCTTGCTGGTTTTCTTAGAGTGGAAGGTGGGTAATGTATTCCCAATCTTTAAAAAAGGAGATAAGATGGATCCGGCTAACTATAGGCCCATTGGTTCGATGTCAGTAAAAGGGGAGATGCTTGAAGGAATCATGAGGGAGGTAAAATATGGCTATTTAGCCAAAGAATTACATATTATTGATGCCAGTATGACTTCAATCAAAGGAGGTTCTGCCATATATATCTGACTGTGGCTTTTGGTAAGGTCCTGAATAATATTCTGGTATTAGTGGCAATTTACTGTATATTAAAAACTGGCTGAAAACCCAGAGACAGAAATTATGAAGATAGATTTGGATTTGTTTGGAACCAAGCTTCTGTCCTACAGGAGCCATTGATCTTTGTAATTTTGATTAATGATCTGGATGTGGGTGATGGGGGCTTGACCTACAAGTTTGCAGATGATAAAAAAGTTTGTGCAGATGCTCTGATTGTAGACAATGCTCAACTGCCTAAAGCAGATCTTAATGCATTGGAGGATTAAGATCATGAGAGGTTCTAAGTGGTCGGCAGGCTTAAAAGTAGATAAGTAACCAGGCCCAGATAAAATGTGTCCCATACTGTTAGTGAGGCAAAGGAGGAGATAGCAGTGCACTGGCAATAATTTTCAATATTTCTCTGGCCACAGAAGAGGTGCCAAAGGACTGGCGGACAGCTAATGTGGTACCATTATTCAAGAAGGAAGGGATAAAGCAGAGAACTACAGGCCAGTCAGTCTAACCTCAGTGGTGGGGAAACTATTGGAAGCAATTCTGAGGGACAGAATTAATCTACACTTGGAGAGGCAGGGATTAATCAAGGACAGTCAGCATGGTTTTGTTAAGGGGAGGTCATGTCTGACCAATTTGATTGAATTTTTCGAAGAGGTGACCAGGTGTGCAGATGAGGGCAATGCATTTGACGTAGTCCACTTGGACTTTAGCAAGGCTTTTGATAAGGTCCCGCATGGGAGCCTGATAATGAAGGTAAGAGCCCATGGGATCCAAAGCAATTTGGCAAATTGGATCCAGAATTGGCTGAGTGTCAGGAAGCAGAGAGTGATTGTCGAGGGGTGTTTTTGCGGCTGGATGCCTGTGTCCAGCAGGGTTCCACAGGGTCCGGTGTTGCGTCCCTTGCTTTTGTGGTATATATAAGCAATTTAGACTTGAATGTAGGAGGGTTGATCAGTAAGTTCACGGATGACACAAAAATTGGTGGGGTGGTAAATAGTGAGGGGGATAGCTTTAGATTACAGAAAGATATAGATGGGCTGATCAGTGGCAAATAGAATTCAATCCAAATAAGTGTGAGGTGATGCACTTGGGCAGGACAAACAAGGCACGGGAATACATGATGAATGGTAGGACCCTGGGAAATACTGAGGTTCCGAAGGACTTTGGAATACATGTCCACCGGTTCCCTTAGGTAGCGGGACAGGTAGATAAGGTGATTAAGAAGGCATATGGATACTTGCCTTTATTAGCCGAGGCATAGAGTATAAGTTATGCTGGAACTGTATAAAACACTGGTTAGGCCACAGCTAGAGTATTGCATGCAGTTCTGGAATCCACATTATAGGAAGGATGTGATTGCACTAGAGAGAGTGCAGAGGAGATTTACTAGGATGTTGCCTGGGCTGGAGAGTTTTAGTTATGAGGAGAGATTGGATAGACTGGGAGTATTTTCCCTGGATTATGAGGGGCATAAATAGGGTAAACAGGAAGGAACTTTTCCCCTTGGTGGAAAACCAAGTGGCATAAATTTGAGGTAAGGAGCAGGAGGTTTAGAGGGGATGTGAGGAAAATTTTTTTCACCCAGAGGGTGGTGGGAGTCTGGACCTCACTGATTGAAAAGGTGGTAGAGGCAGAAACCCTCATAACATTTAAGAAGTATTTGGATGTGCACTTGCGATGCCATGGCATTCAAGGCTATGGGCCTAGTGCTGGAAAATGGGATTAGAATAGTTAGGTACTTGATTGACCAGCGCAGACTCGATGGGCCGTAGGGCCTTTTTCTCTGCTGTAGACCTCCAAGATTGGCAAATGACATTGAAAAAGTGTAGTGCTGTGAATGTGAGTAGCTCAAATGCTGATCATACTCCTCAGGGAAAAGTAGTAAAGCAGATGGAGAAAAAGAGCCCTGGTTGTTCTAGTGCATCAATATAAAAGGATGCATAACCAATACTGTGATATAGCAAGGGCAAATAGGGTGCTGCTGTATATTTACAAGACGAATGACTACAAGCCTAACCATAAGGTTTTGCCCATGTACAAGCCCTTGGTTCAACGTCAGTTATAATCCTGAGCTGGATTTAATGAGCTTGTCATGGAAGGAACAATGGCAGCCAAGCCTACTTAATAGTGGGCATCAGTCTCCCAGTGGCAGGACAACCTACCCCAATTAAATCAGAGGGTGTAAGGGCCAGATGCAATTTAGTGGTGGCTCAGGGATTAAATGGAGGCCACACCTGTGCCATCAGAAGACCACCCAGCAAAGCCTATTGGGTTTGCCAGCAAATGAGATGGGGGGCAGTGGGCCCCTCACTATCAGGCACTCTGTCCCTGATCAAGGGACCCAGCACTGGGCAGCAGGGTGGCTGCTGAAAGCCATCTGCCTACCGTTGCCTCTGACACCCCTCCACATCCTCTCCTGACCCTGGCCCCCACCCCACAACCTCCATCCCGCCTTCACTCAACTGTAGCCCGGGAACCGTCCGCAATCCTGTGCGTCAGCTGGGCCGCCAGCAGCCACCACTCCCACTGGCACTGCCAGCAATGAAAATCTGCCAGCTTCTATTGGTGAACAGCACTCAGCATACGGGACTTCTGCTGCCGAGGACCTCAACTTTAGAGAAAGCCTGTCAGTGACCAATTAGGTACCTGAAGGGACTTGATTCCTTCAGGCCTCTGCCATTGGGATTAGCTGCTAGTTAACCAACAAGTGGGTGAGACCCCCATCGATCTGACAAAATCATGGCCATTGTGTCCAGTTTTGATTCGCTCACATGGTGATATTCAGGCTTTGGAAAAGGGTGCAGAGAAGAGCCACATGCCTAAAATTTGCTAATTTGAAGTACCTTGCTATCAAGATGAGCACAGTGTTGGAACTGTACACTTTAAAGAAGGGATGATTCGATAGAGGTTCATAAGATGATGAACTGAGTAGATTATACTTAGAAGGTAGGTGGTGGCATAGTGGTAATGTCAGCTAGTAATCCAGAGACCCAGGCTAATGCTCTGGGGATATGGGTTTGAATCCCACCATGGCAGCTGCTGGAATTTAAATTTAGTTAATAAATCTGGAATTAAAAAGCTAGGTCTTGGTAATAGTAACCATAAAACCATTGTCGATTGTCGTAAAAGCCCACCTTGTTCACTAATGCCCTTTAGGGAAGGAAATCTACCGTCCTTACTTGGTGTAGCCTACATGTGACTTCAGACCCACAGCAATGTGTTTGACTCTGAAATGACCCAGCAAGCCACTCCGTTGTATCAAACCACTACAAAGCAAGCAGAAGGGAAAGAAACTGGACGAATGAGCTAGGCACTGGAAATGACAACGGCAAACCTAGCCCTATCTATCCTGTAAAGTCCTCCTTACTAATATCTGGGTGCTTGTACCAAGATTTGGAGACCTGTCCCAAAGATCAGTCAAGCAAAAGCCTGACATAGTCATACTCTAAAAATCATACCTAACAGACAATGTCCCAGACTCCACCATCACCATCCCTGGGTATGTCCTGTCCCCCACAGGAAAGATCCACCAGATATGCTCAGTTTGACCGTGGTATACAGTCGGGACAGTAGGGATGGAGTTTCCCTGGGAATTCCCAACATTGACTCTGGACCCTATGAAACCTCATGGCATCAGGCCAAACATAAGCAAGGAAACCTCCTGCTGATTACCACATACCACCCACTCCTCAGCTGATGAATCAGAGCTCCTCCACGTTGAATACCTTTTGGAGGAAGCACTGAGGATGACAAGGGCACAGAATGCACTCTGGGTGGGGACCTTCAACGTCCATCACCAAGAGTAGCTCGAGTGCACCACCATAGATCGAGCTGGCCAAGTCCTAAGGAATATAGCTGCTGGACTGAACCTGCAGCACATAGTGAGGGAATCAACAAGAGGGAAAAACCTACTTGACTACACCCTCACCAATCTCACAGGTGCACCCATCCATGATAGTATTGGCAGGAGTGACTACTGCACAGTCTTTGTGGAGACAAAGTCCCATCTTCACATTGAGGCTGCCTTGGCTGCATCATGCTGTGTGGCACTAAAACCGTGATAAATGGGGATAGATATCAAATAGATCTAGCAACTCATGATTGGGCATCCATGAGGTGATGTGGGCCATCAGCAGCAGCATTGAATACAACCACAATCTGTAAACTCATAGCCTAACTTATCCCCCACTTCACCACTACCATCAAGCCATGGGACAAACCCTGGTTAAATGAAGAGTGCAGGAGGGCATGCCAGGAGTAGCCACAACTATCTTCCTTTGTGTACTAGGTGTACCAGTGGAGAGTTCCCCCTTCCGCCCATTCCCATTGGTTCCAGTTTTGCTAGGGGTCCTTGATGCCACACTTAGTCAAATACTGCATTGATATCAAGGGCAGTCACTCTTACCTCACCTTTTGCATTCAGCTCTTTTGGCCATGTTTGGACGAATGCTGTCAGGTCAGGAGCTGAGTGGCCCTGGCAGAACCCAACCTGAGCGTCAGTGAACAGGGTTGTTGCTGAATAAGTGCTGCTTCACATCAAGTCAGCATTTGACCGAGTGCGGCATCAAGGAGTCCCAGCAAAACTGGGGTCAATGGGAATCAGGGGGAAAACTCTTCACTGGTTGGAGTCATACCTAGCACAAATGAAGATGGTTGTGGTTGTCAGCAGTCAATCATCTAAGTGCCCAGAATATCACTGCAGGAGTTCCTCAGGGTAGTCTCCCAAGCCCAACCATCTTCAGCTGCTTCATCAATGGCCTTCCCTTCATTATAAGCTCAGGAACATAAGAACTAGGAGCAGAAGTAGGCAATTCAGCCCCTCGGGCCTGCTCCGCCATTCATTACAATCATGGCTGATGTCATTTCGGCCTCAATTCCAATTCCCAACCCTCTCCCCATAACCTTTCAGCCCGTTACTAATTAAAAATTTGTCTATCTCCTCCTTAAATTTATTCTGTGTCCCGGCATCCACTGCACTCTGAGGTAGTGAATTCCACAGATTAGCAACCCTTTGAGAAAAGTAATTCCTCCTCATCTCTGATTTAAATCTACCACCCCTTTGCCTAAAACCATGGCTTCTCATTCTAGAATGCCCCAGAAGGAGAAACATCTGCTCCACGTCTACTTTGTCTATCCCCTTTAGCATCTTATATACCTCAATTAGATCTCCTCTCATCCTTCTAAACTCTAGCGAGTATAGGCCTAAACTGCACAACCTCTCCTCATAAGACAAGGAATGGGTATGTTCACTGATGATTACACAATGTTCAGCATCATTCGCGACTCCTGTGCCCCTGTGCACCAAACCCTGGACAACATTCAGGCTTGGCCTGATAAAAGGCAAGTAACAGTCACAGAATCACAGAATCCTAACAACACAGATGGAGGCCATTCTGCCCATCATGTCTGCACTGACTCTCCAATTGTGCAATATGACCTAGTGCCATTGCATGCCTTTTCCCCATACCCTTGCACATTGTTTCTATTCAAATAATCATCTCATGTCCTCTTGAATGCCTCGATTGAACCTGCCTCCACCACACTTCCAGGCAGGGCATTCCAGACCCGAACCACTCGTGTGAAAAAGTTTTTTCTCACATTGCACTTGCTTCTTTTGCAAGTCATTTTAAGTCTTTAAATTCGCACCACACAAGTTCCAGGTAATGACCATCTCCAACAAGAAAGAATCTAACCATCTCCCCTTGACATTCAATGTCATTACAATTGCTGAATCCCTCACTATCAACATCCTGGGGATTACCATTGACCATAAACTGAACTGGACTAGCCATATAAATACTATGGCTAAAAGACGAGGCCAGAGACTAGGAATTCTGTGAAGATTAATTCACCTCCTGACTCCCCAAAGTCTGTCCACGATTTAAAAGGCATAAGTCAGAAGTGTGATGGAATACTCTCCACTTGCCTGG
Organism: Carcharodon carcharias; assembly: GCF_017639515.1. Lineage (NCBI taxonomy): Eukaryota > Metazoa > Chordata > Chondrichthyes > Lamniformes > Lamnidae > Carcharodon > Carcharodon carcharias. The sequence continues at coordinate 40,927,140 of NC_054491.1, forward strand.
ATGAGTGCAGCTTCAATAAAACTCAAGAAGCTCAAAACCATCCAGGACAAAGCAGCCCACTTGACTGGCACCCCATCCACCACCTTAAACATTCACTTCCTCCACCGCCAGCACACAATGTCAGTAGTGCGTAGCATCGACAAGATGCACTGCAGCAACTCACCATGGCTCCTTTGACAGCATCTTCCAAATTGTGACCTCTACCATCTAGAAGTACAAAGGCAGCAGGTGCATGAGAACACCACCACCTGTAAGTTTCCCTCCAAGCCACACACCATCCTGACTTTGAATTATATTAAGACCATAAGAAATAGGAGCAGAAATTAGGCCATTCGGCCCAGCGAGTCTGCTCCGCCATTCAATCATGGCTGATAAGGTTCTCAACCCCATTCTCCTGCCTTCTCCCAATAACCTTCAATCCCCTTACCAATCAAGAACCTATCTATCTCGGTGATTTATCCACTTTCAGACTTTCAGTTTTCCTAGCACCTTCTCCTTGGTAATAGCCACCATACTCACCTCTGCCCCCCAACTCTCTTGAACTTTGAGGATGTCATTCATGTCTTCCACTGTGAAGACTGACGCAAAGTACCTATTCAGTTCCTCCGCCATTTCTTTGTTCCCCACTACTACTTCTCCAGTGTCATTTTCCAGCGGCCCAATGTCCATTTTTGCCTCTCTCTTACCCTTTATATATCTAAAAAAAACTCTTGCAATCTTCTTTTATATTACTGGCTAGTTTACCCTCATAGTTAATCTTCTCCCTCCTTATTTCTCTTTTAGTTGTCCTCTGTTGGTCTTTGTAGGCTTCCTAATCCCCTGGTTTCCCACTGCTTTTTGCCACATTGTATGCTTTCTCTTTAGCTTTTATGCTGTCCCTGACTTCCCTTGTCAGCCATGGTTGCCTCTTCCTCCCTTTAGTATGCTTCTTCTTCCTAGGGATGAATTTTTGCTGTGTCTCCCAAATTACTCCTAGAAACTCCTGCCATTGCTGTTCCACTGTCTTTCCTGCTAGGCTCATCTCCCAGTCAATTCTGGCCAGCTCCTCCCTCATGCCTCTGTAATTGCCTTTATTCCACTGTAATACCGTTACATCTGATTCCGGTTTTTTCCTCTCAAATTGCAGGGTAAATTCTATCATATTATGGTCACTTCCTCCTAAGGGTTCCTTCACCTTAAGCCCCTTATCAAATATGCCTCATTACACATCACTAAATCTAGAATTGCCTGTTCCCTGGTGGGCTCCACCACAAGCTGCTCCAAAAAGCCATCTTGTAGACATTCCACAAATTCCTTTCCTTGGGATCCACTACCAACCTGATTTTCCCAGTCTACCTGCATATTGAAATCCCCCATATTGCTGTTCCTTCACTGTCACTGGGTCAAAATCCTCTCTCCCTAACAACGCTGTGTGTGTACTTACACCACATGGACTGCAGCGGTTCAAAAAGACAGCTTATCACCACCTTTTTAAGGGCAATTATGGATGGGCAATAAATGCTGACCTAGCCAGCGACACCCACATCCTGTGAAAGAATTTTTTAAAACATAGACTTGTGTCAACTCAATAGATAATGGAGGACAATGGGGTCACAGACTGAAGTCATATAAGGCTAAATTCGATTAGTTGGTTCTTTTTCCAATGAATAGCGAACCTTTAAAACTGCCAGCCAGCTTGAGCAATGCACATCAATTCACTAATTTCCTTCAAGGAATGGCTGTGCCTTATTCTGGCTAAGGCAGAGATTACCGCTTACAAAAGGTTGGGTACTGCGTGACATTAATCAGACCCTTAATGATTTCCTGGACCTGTTTCCATTGCCTAAAGGGGTCAGCAAGGTATTTTCCAATTTCTTCCCCAAATGGCATAGTTTTTACCTAGTTTTCTGCATGCTTCTGGACCAGTGAGGGGGGTTATATATTTTGATTCAAATTATCACATTTGAGTGGCACAATTTGGATGGATCAGAGAGTTTACACTGTCCATCATTGTACATATGTTTATATGTACAATGATGTTCTGTGGAAGGGTCATGAGGACTCGAAACGTCAACTCTTTTCTTCTCCGCTGATGCTCCCAGACCTGCTGAGTTTTTCCAGGTAATTCTGTTTTTGTTTAAAATACTATATCCCATCCTGATAAATTGAAACACTCTAAAATACTGTACCACAATGGAAGACACTGAATCGCAATAAAATAGTATTCTACACTGTAATAAAGTGTCAGACAATAAATTATTGGACTACAATATAATAAACTGCAACACACTGAAATACTGTATCACACTGTGAAAAACTGATCCACAATAAAATATTGTACCACATTGTAATAAACTGATGACAAAACTGTACAATGCTGTAATAAACTCAGAATTAAGTGCTATATCATGCTGAAATAAACTGAACAAAATAGTGTGCCACACTAAAATAAATTGAACCACACTAAAATAGTTTCACACTGTAATAAACTGAATGACTGTAAAATACTTAACCACAATGCAATAAAATTAAATCACATTAAAATACTGTACCACACTATACTCAATTTATCCACAATGAAATATTGCACTAGGCTTTAATAAACTAAACAATAAATACACTGTCACATTCTAACGAACTGAACCACACTAACACACACAAGCCCAATTCAATAAAATAAATCAAATTAAAATACTGTGTCACACTAAAATAAACTGAACTAAAATAAAATACTATACCACATTATAATAAACTGATTCAGAATAAAATATTCTATCACATTGTAATAAACTGAATGGCAGTGAACTACTGTACCATACTGTAATAAGCTGAACACAATGAAATACCATACCACACTGTAATAAACTGAAGCACACTAAAATACCATACCACAATGTAATAACGGAACCCAAACTAAGCTATTGTAATAACTTGAACAATAAAATACCGTATCACACTATAATAAATTGAACCACATTAAAATAAACTACAACATAAAATATTGTTCCACATGTAATAAACTGAATGAATGTAAAATACTCAACCACACTGCAATGAAGTGAACCACATTAAAATACTGTACCACATTGTAATAAACTCACCTATAATTAAATACTGCACCAGACTGCAACAAACCTAACAAAAAATAGTATCACACTCTAATGAACTGAAGCACACTAAAATACTCAACCACAATGTAATAAGAGCAAATCACATTAAAATACTGTATCTCACTGTAATGAACTGAACAAAAAAAAACTTGACCACACTGCAATACATTAAATTGAAACACAATAAAACAATGCATCACACTCTAATAAACTGAACCACAATAAAATACTATATTATACTGTAACAAACTAAATCATAATAAATACTGCACCACGCTTAATAAACTGACCCACAATACTGTATCTCACACTGTAATCAATTGTACCACAATAAAATACTGCACCGCACGAATAAGCTGACCCATAATAAGTTACTGCACCCCATTTCAAGAAATTGAATCACAATAAAATAATATACCACACTGTAATAAACTGAACCAAAGTAAAATACTGTACCACACTGTAATAAACTGTACCACACAAAGGTACTGAACCATACTGTAATAAACTGAAGAATAAAATACTGTACCGCTCTGTAATGAATAGGACCTGAATGAAATACTATACACATTGTAATAAACTGAACCACAATAAAAAACTATATCACAACCTAAAAATCTGAACCACACTAACATGCTATACCACAGAATGATGACTTATGTTATACTAAAGTATTACACAACACTAGTAAACCACTCCATAATAAAATACTTTAGTGCTCCGTGTTAAACTTAAAAATCTATACCATACATCAAGAACAACAACCTGCCTTTATATGGCACTCTAACATTGTAACTTTTATTTTTCAGATCATGGTATGTGATTGTTTTCGGTGATGCCAATGTTTATTGCCTATCCCTAAATACTCTTGGGAATGTGGTGATGAGCCACCTTCCTGAACTGTGGTGATAATGCTGGAATTTCAGAAATTTGAACCACTGACAGTAAAGAAACAACGATAGTTCAAAGTTGATGGACTGTGGCTTGGTATAGAACTTGCAGCTGATGATCTGCAGCCCTTGTCTTTCTAGGTAGTAGAGGTCCCCAGTTTGAAAGGTTCTGCCAAAGGAGCCTTGGCATGTTGCTGAGCAGGATGTTTAATCCTAGATGGTGTCACGCTTCTTGACTGTTGGAGCTGCACTCATCCAGGCAAATAGAGATTATTGCATCATACACGTGACCTGTGCCTTGTAGATGGTGGGCATGCTTTGGAGAGCTTGGAGGTAGGTGAGTTATTTGCTGCACAGTTCCAAGTCTCTGACTGGTATTTGTACCCATGGGTATTTATATGGTTGGACTAGTTAAGTTTTTGGTCAAGCCTCAGAGTGTTGATGGTAGGAGATTTAGCAATGATAATGCCGTTGAATATCAAAGGAGACAGTTAGATTCTCTCTAATTGTAAATGATCATTGCCTGTTACTTGTATGTTGCAAATGTTACCTGACACTTACCAGCTCAAGAAACTGAAAGTTGAATAGGCTTTGCTGCATGTGATTCCCAAGACATTTCACAGGAGGTATTACAAAACAAATTTGGCACTATAAGCTTGTCAAATAGGTAGATTTTAAGGACCATAGTAAAGGAGGAGAGGTAGAATTGTTGAGAGGTTTAGGGAGGGAATTTCAGAGCTAAGGACCTATGAACAGATGAACTAGGAGCACAAGTAGGCCACTCAATCCTTCAAGCCTGCTCCGCCGTTCAATAAGATGATGACTGATTTGTTAATCAAGAATCTATCTAGCTCTGCCTTAAAAATATTCAAAGACTCTGCTTCCACCACCTTTTGAAGAAGAGAGTTCCAAAGACTCATGACCCTCTGAGAGAAAAGATTTCTACTCATCTCTGTGTTAAATGAGCAACCCCTTATTTTTAAACAGGGACCCCTAGTTCTAGATTTTCCCACAAGTCGAAGTATCCTCTCCACATCCACCCGTTAACATCCTCAGGATCTTAAAGGTTTCTAAACTCCAGTGGATACAACCCTAACCTGTCCAACATTTCCTCATAAGACAACCTGCCCATTTTCCAATTGTCTCGTAAACCTTCTTTTAACTGCTTTGAATGTGTCTACGTCTTTCCTTAAATAAGGAGACTGATACTGTGCACAGTAGTCCAGATGTGGTCCCACCAGTGCCTTGTACAACTGAAGCATAAAACCTCTTCTTTCAATTCAATTCCCCTTGCAAACATTCTATTAGCTTTCCTAATTACTTGCTGTACCTGCATACTAGCCTTTTGTGATTCATGCACTTGGACACCCAGATTCCTCTGCATCTCAGAACTCTGCAATTCTCACCATTTAGATAATATGACTCTTTTTTTATTCCTCCTGCCAAAATGGACAATTTCACATTTTCCCATATTATACTACATTTGCCAGATCTTTGTCCACTCACTTAACCCATCTATGTCACTTTATAGCCTGCTTACATCCTCTTCACAACTTACTTTCCTACCTATCATTGTGCTGTCAGCAAGTTTAGCAACCATATTATAGACTCATAGATGCCTACAGCACGAAAGGAGGCCATTCGGCCCATCATGTCCATGCCTGTCAACGAAGATCAGACTACACTAATCCCATTTTCCAGCCCTGGAGGCTATGGCAATGCAGGTAAATACCTCTTAAAGTTTCTGACTCAACCACCCTTTCAGGCAGTGAGTTCCATACTCCCACCACCCCCTGGATGAAAAATAAATCCCCTCAACTCCCTTCTTAGGCTTCTACCTCTTACCTTAAATCTATGTCCCCTGGTTATTGACCCCTCTACTAATGGAAAACGTGCCTTCCTATCCACCCTATCTATGCCCCTCATATTCACAATCTTATACAGCTCTATCATGTCCCCTCTCAACCTTTGTTGCTCCAAGGAAAAGAACACCAGCCTATCCAACCTTTCCTCATAGTGCAGACCCTCCAGCCCAGGCAGCATCCTGGTAAATCTCCTCTGCGCCCTCTCCAGTGCAATCACTTCTATAATGTGGTGACCAGAACTGCCATAGCAGTAGAGGCCTAACCAGTGTTTTATACAGTTGCAGCATAACCTCCCTCCTCTTGTATTCTATACCTCGGCTAATAAAGGCAAGTATCCCATATGCCTTCTTAACCACCTTATCTATCTGCCCTACTACCTTCAGGGATCTATGGATCATCTGTTCCTTCATCCAAGTCATTTATATAAATTGTAAAAAGTTGAGGCCCCAGCACTGATCCCTGTGGCACACCACTCATTACATCTTGCCAACCAGACAAGAGACCCATTTATGGATACTCTTTGTTTCCTGTTAGCTAGCCAATCTTCTATCCATGCCAATATGTTATACCCTACACCATGAGCTTTTATTTTCCACAATAACCTTTGATGTGGCACCTTATCAAATGCCTTCTGGAAATCTAAATACAGTACATCCACGGTTCTCCTTTATCCACAGCATATGTGACTTCTTCAAAATACTCCAATAAATTAGTTAAGTATGATTTCCCCTTCACAAAACCATGTTGACTCTGCCTGATTGTTTTAAACTTTTCTAAGTGTCCTGCTATAACATCTTTAATAATAGCTTCTAACTTTCTCCTTATGCCAGATGCAAAGTGAATTGGCCTGTAGTTTCCTGTTTTCTGTCTCCCTCCCTTTTTGAATAAAGGAGTTACATTTGACATTTTCCAATCTAATGGAACCTTCCCAGAATTTATGGAATTTTGGAAAATTTAAACCAATGCATCAGCTATCTCACTAACCACTTCTTTCAAGACCCTAGGATAAAGTCCATCAGGACCCAGAGATTAGTCAACCTGCACTCCAACAATCTGCTTACCAATTCTCTGTTGATTGTAATTTTCCTGAGTTCTTCCCTCCCTTCCGTTTCCTGATTTACAGCTAGTTCTGGGATATCACTTGTATCATCTGTGAAAACTGATGCAAAATACCTATTCAATTCATCCGCCATTGCCCTACTTTCCATTATTAATTCCCCAGACTCACTTCCAGTAGAACCAACACTCACTTTGTTAGCTATTTTTTATTTAATTATCTATAGAAACTCTTACTGTCCATCTTTATATTTCTAGCTAGCTTTCTCTCATACTCTAATTTTTCCCTCCTCATTAATCTTTTTGTGATTCTTTGCTGCTCTTTATATTCTATCCAATCATCTGACCTGCCACCTATCTTTACACAATTATGTTTTTTCTTTAAGTTTAACACTGTCTTTAGCTTTTTCAGTTAACCACAAATGGTGGTTTCTCCCCTTGGATGTTTTCTTTCTCACTGGAATGTATATTTTCTGTGTATTCTGAAATATCCCTTTAAAAGCCTGCCACTGCATCGCTATGGAGCTTTTCCTTAGCCTCATTTGCCAGCTCGCCCCAGCTAGCTCTGCTTTAATGCCGTCATAATTGCCCTCATTTATGTTTAAAATACTAGCCTTGGACCCACTCTTCTCCCTCAAACTGAATGTAAAATTCAATCATATTATGATCGCTGAAGGGAGTTAGGGGTGCCTTCACTATGAGGTTATCAATTAATCCCATCTCATTGCACAGTACCAGATCTAGTATAGCCTGCTCTCTGGTTGGCTCCAAAATGTGCTATTCCAAGAAACTACCCTGAAAACATTCTATGAACTCCTCATCTAGGCTAGCTTTGCCCATCTGATTTTTCTAGTCTATCTGTAGATTAAAATCCCGCATGATTATCGCTGTATCTATCTGACAAGCTCCCATTATCTCTTCCTTTATACTCTGTCCTACTGTGTAGTTACAATTAGGGGGCCTGTACACCTTTCCCACAAGAGACTTTTTGCATTTATTATTTCTCATCTCAATCCAAGCTGCTTCTACATTCTGGTTTCCTGGACTTAGGTCATCCTTCAGTGCAACTGGCCTACGCAACTGAAGGCCCACGCAGGCAATGCTGGAGTGTAGAAAACAGATATATGCAAGAAGCTTGAATTGGAGGAGTGCAAAGTCTTGGAGGGTTTCAGGGCTGGAGGAGTTTACAGAGGTAGGGGAGTGTAAAGCGATGGAGAGATTTGAAAACAAGCATCAGAATGTTAGAATCAAGGCATTTCTGGACCAGATGGTAATGTAGGTCAGTGAGCAGTGGGTTGATGGGTGAAGGGTATTTGTGAATACTGGGATTTGGCAGGAGATTTTTGAATAAGCTCAAGTTTATGGTGGACGCAAGGTGGGAGACCAGTCAGTAAAGCATTAGAATAGTCCTATATAAAGGTACCAAATACATAGATGGAGCTTTCAACAGCAGATTTTCAGAAGCAGTGGCAGAAATGGTTGATGTTATGGAGGTGGAAGTAACTGATAAACTACACTGATTACACCACTTTAAAATACTAACCACATTAGTAAATGGCACTGCACTAAATTATTGTACCTCACTGGTTAGGCCTCGGTTGGAGTACTGTGAACAATTCTGCTCACCACACTTTATGGAAGATGTGAAAGCATTGGAAAGGGTGAAGAGTTGATTTACTAGAATAACATCAGGGAAGAGAAAGTCTTCTATTATGTGGAGAGACTAGGTAAACTGGGATTATCCTTCTTAGAGCAAAGAAGGTTAAGGGGATAGAGATGTTCAAAATGATGGAGCTTGCTGATGGATAGATAGGGAGAAACTGTTTTCAATGACATCGGAGTCTGTCATCGGAGGACACAGATTTAAGATAACAGCAAATAACCCCATGGGTAGATGAGGAGATTTTTTATGTATGATGAGTTGTTATGATCTGGAATGCATTATCTGAAAATGTAGTGGGTGAAGATTTAGTAGTAACTTTCAAAAGCAAATTGTGTATGTACATGAAATGGAAATATTTGCAGGACTATTATTTAAAAAGATTTGCGTTTATATAGCACCTTTCCTAAAAGACCTTAAATCCATGTAGTTTGAAATGTAGTTTGAACATGGATCTTTTGTGATTTTTTTATTCATTCATGACATGTGAGCATTGCTGGCTAGGCCAGCATTTTTTGCCTACCCCTAATTCCCCTTGAGAAAGTGGTAGTGAGCTGCCTCTTTCAACAGCTGCAGTCCATGTGCTGCATGTATAGCCACAGCGCTGTTAGGAAGGCAGTTCCAGGATTTTGACCCAACAACAGTGAAGGAACGGCAATATATTTCCAAGTCAGGCTGGTAAGTGGCTTGGAAGGGAACTTCAGGGAGTGGTGTTCCCATGTGTCTATTGTCCTTGTCCTTGTCCTTCTAGATGGTAGTGGTCATGGGTTTGGAAAGTGCTGTCTAAGGAGCCTCGGTGAGGTCCAGCAGCACATCTTGTAGATGATGCAGGCTGCTGTACTTACTGTTTGCCTGAGAAAGCAGACAGGGCCTCAGATTAGCATCTCATCCAAAAGACAACCCCTCTAACAATGCAGCATGCCCTCAATACTGCACTGAAGTATAAGGGAAGAGTGGGAAAATTGGACAAATTGGGTACCTCTTTCAAATATCCAGTACAGGCACTACAGGTCAAAAGGCCATGTCCTGTGCTTATAGGATTCTATAATTCTACATAATATATGACACAATACTACGATATACTGTACCACACCAATATACTGCAATTCCACGCTGCAATATACATGGTAATATGATGCACTTTAACATACTACACCATACTACTCTGTGCCACATTACAAAGCTGCACCACATTACAATTCACTACATTATACAGTTCTGAATCAAAGGAACCAGACAGATTGTAACTCAACATATTTGCTGGAATACAATATATCCTTTCAGTTTTTAAAATATGTTGCCCTGTTAATAAACATCTGTAAAACCATTTTCTATAAATGTTTTCTACATATGATTGTAAAGAGGAACTGGAAAGCACTTTGTTCTTTTGCCAAGTGATGGAATTTTCTGGTGATTGTTTTTATATAAATAGCAGATCAGAGATAGCAGAAAGCAAATTGCACATAGATCAGTCTGTGCCTTTTAAGTCCAAGAGTGTATGTCCAGTAGCATTGTCTCTGGTGCTATTGCTAATACATTTTGTTTTATAATTTCAGTACAAATAGTTAACACGGTTACATTTCAACAACATTCTACATATCTTTTTGCAGAGTTTTATCCTTTTATCAATTCATCATCTTACCTGGGTTGGCTAACCGGCTGCTGGTGGGTCCTAGAATTTGATAAGGATCTGAAATACAGAAGCACTCTCCTCAGTATTCACCAGAATGGAAAACTAAATAAAAATGGATTTAAATTAAAAGGAAGTTCAAATCAAATGCTGGAATTCTATAACAAGCATTCATCTAAATAGAAAGTTGTAAGAAATATGTCAAAATTGCCCTGCTTCAGTCCCACCCTCTAATTCACTCTGGCCTCTGCTCCTTGCCGTGCACACACTGCCTCAGAGAATGTACCAGGTACATGTTGATTACACCAGAGAGACACTGATGCTGCCGTGGGAGTTTGCACATCCAGTTTTGAACTTGACAGTCTACTTCTGGAGGAGGTTGCGGGCAGTTTTGAACACCGGGACAGCAGACACAAACATTCGGATTTCTATTGCAGTATCTATACGCCTGCATGAAACAAGTCTGATTCCATGTGCACAAAGCCATCTTCTCAGTTTTCGATAAGATTCTCTCTTTGTTTCTCAGCCCATCGAGGGCTGGTGCCCTGAAGGTGGGAAAGTCGGAGCTGATGGAAATATTTGGCCCAGCCCATTAGATGACTCGGGTTGCGAGCAGTTGATTTTAAGGAAGAAAACATTCCCTGGCTGAGTGGAGATGACATTATTCTCATCATTAAAATTGAAAACACAAGACATCTTTTGATCAGTGCAAATTAAAAATAAATAAATCTGTGAAATAAATTAAACTTAAAAGAATAGGTGCATATACACTCATTGCCGAAATGCTAGTATCACGTAATTTGCCGGTTTCGGAACTAATCCCACTCTACCACTCCGGTTGCACACCAAAGTCGGGTTTCCGACCAACTTCCAGCAAAGTTACGGCGGCAGAGCGGGTACAGTTTCAACAAGATTATGGGCCATAAATGATCTGGAAAGGCCCAGATCAATCGTTAGACTGTTCTCAGTCAGCTGATCTCAGCCGAAGGATGAATAGGGAGGAGGCAACAATTGTTATCATTGATTGGTGATGGGTTTCTCGTCTTAGCTTGCTGTCCGGTGATTCCTGTTCGAAAGAGCACTAGTGAGAATCAGCACCAGGGTCAGTTGTTGAGGTCGTCTTTCAACACACTGTTTTAGCCACTTGGACAGAGCAGCACAGAAGAAAATTAGAGCCTTTGGATTTGCATCCAGCGAAAGTCAGGGCCTTTGAGAGATGTGTGGAAGAAAGTGGAAATAAATGAAGGACATGTAGAATGAATATTCTACATTCGCTTACATCTCATCCCTATTTCTTTCCATTGCCATATCTATACAACTATCTGTACATCCATCGCAATCTTTCCTTCACTCCTCACTATTACCTGGTTGGGGCCGAGGCTGTTCTGTACTCTTAGTCACACTCTGCGTTGCTCCAGGAGAAGCTGAAAAAATAGATTCATAAACTATTTCATAAAACTATTCTTAAAAGTAGTTCTTTGCAAAGAGGTCGAGCAACATTTGCAGTGGGTTGCAAGGAAGGATGCAAATGGCCAGGAGATGGGATTCATTTGAAAAACAGCTCGATACTGTATTAAGAAGGTGGTAGGGTTGGCATTCTGAAGAGTGGATGGGCTAAAGAATCTTTCATCATCTAACCTTTGAAAAACATTTGTTCCAATGCGTATCTTAGAAACTGACCACTATCCGTGCACTTTGTCATCAATGTGCCTCTCAACCAGTAAAATTTGGAATGAGCCAACTGTCTTTATGACTCAGAAATAAATGCAAAACGGTTACATTCCAGAGCCATATAGATCCAGAAGATCCTGTGATTGATCTCTGGTCTATGATGACTCAACTGACGGCAAAAGGAATGCTATAAATGTCCTTCAAGCATCTATTGTAAGTGGGTAGATGTGGACTGGATCATAGAAACATGGAAACATAGAAACTAGGAGCAGGAGTAGGCCATTCAGCCCTTCGAGCCTGTTCCCCCATTCATTATGATCATGGCTGATTATCCAACTCAATAGCCTGCTCCCACTTTCTCCCCATATGCTTTGATCCCTTTTGACCCAAGAGCTATATCTAACTCCTTCTTGAAAATATACAATGTTTTGGTTTCAACTACTTTCTGGTGGTAGCGATTTCCACAGACTCACCGCTCTCTGGGTGAAGAAATTTCTCCTCATCTCAGTCCTAAGTACTCCACCCCATATCCTCAGACTGTGACCCCCTGGTTCTGAACTGCCCCACCATCGGGAACATCCTTCCTGCATCTATATTGCATAATCATGCTTGATTATGGAATATCTCATGACTATATGTCAAACTGATACTAAACTCTTGAAGAATGGAAAGTTGGGCAAAATGCTTGAGAGCTACTGGCATCTGTGAAAATGCACTCAGTATGAGCTGTCTTCAAGAGAGGAGGGCAGAAAATGCAGCAGAAAGTAATTTAGAAGACAATATAGTGTCAGCTGTCTTAATTATTCATCACATTAAATACACAGGAACACTTAAGCAGGAAAGGAAACATAAAAAAGAGAACATGTTAACATTTATAGAACAGCACTATAATAATACGATAGCTTGGTTTGGAAGCATTACAAGTTCACTGGCTTTTATTCTTTAATTCTTATTTTTAAAATAATTCTGACACTAAACTAAGATTATAATGGCTGTAAATTGGATGTGCTCCTAAATATGCAGTAATTACAGCTAGACTTAGAGGATGCTTTCATTATTATGGTTAAAGTCTGAGTTGAAAGTTAATGGCTGGGATTTTATGTGGATGGCAAGAGTCTCACCCACTGGTTGGAGAACCAGTGGGAATGCTGCATCAACTTTCTTTGTTGCGAAGTTTCTTGCTGGGGATGATGGCAATTTCCTCACAGGCCCTTTTGTTGGTGTGGAAGTCATTGCCAAGGCGGGTGTAGTATTTCTCAATGATCACTCAATGATTGGCCTTCCCCGGGATTTAGCACCCAAGGAGTGGAAATCCTACCACACTAGCTCCCCCCTCCACCCCACCCCCACCCCCGCCCACCAACAGCAAGAGCTGCCATTCATAGATTGTTACTGCACCCCTGGACAGAAATACAAGTGCCAGGATGGGTGAAGCAGGGAGCAGGTCATTGGAGGGGAGGACGGAGGGTTTGGGGTCAAAGGCAAGGGGATGATGGCCTTCAACTGCCACCACCACCCCCACCCTTCCCAAACCAAGGTACTTCAATTGAGCACTGAGTCCCTGTGGACAAGGGACCAAACCCCTCCTACAAGATCACAGGCAGCCCCAACAAGGTTTGCTGATTAGCCTTCAGGAAGCACAGGAGAGCTCCCATTTAACCCCTGAGACACCACTAAATTATGGTGGGCTCAGGGATAATTGGTGACAAGTGGCTCATTGATGAGCTTCATTGATATCCTGCTGCAAGTGGATGTGTTGCATGCATCAGCCCCTTTCAGCTTCTGACTTAATTGCAGGAGGTTTGTGCACGAGACTGATGCATGGCCTCCTGTGCCATTTAATGTGCCCAGCCATATTTCTCACCATATATTCCACCCAATGACTCAGAAATTTTCACATCATTCAGTCGGTGCTACTCTCAACTTTACTCTCTTGTTCTTCATAAACTGTGATATACCATTTCCACACTCCAACAGAGATTTTCCTGGGCCTGCACCATATAGATTACTTGGGCATTGTGAATATCATGGAATTCTGTGGATTTTTTACAGGGTTGCAATCTGACCTGCACAAATTTCTAACATAAATGATGCCCATGGAATCCAGTACATTTGGATTCAGAGCCAGAAAATCTCTTCTATTTTCTCCACCAGTATAAGATCCTCACTGTGTTGAAATCAAAATTCATGGCACCATCTCAAACTCTCATACATTTTTTCTCAAAATCTCAGACCAAAACTCTTGACTTCCCTCTGCAAAACCCAAGATTTGTCTCACTTAGTCAATATTCTTGAGACCACATTTTGAAATTGCATATGGAAAGCCTCCCTTGTCAGCACACATACCAAAATACTATCTGTTCACCTCCAGGGTTTCCTAATAGCTGTGGACCCCTGCCACTGGTGTGCATTCAGAAAATCAGCACTTCAGCTTTGTTCAAACTTGCTGATGTCCTGTATTATTGGCTCTTAATCCTCATTTTTCAATCATTTAAAAAATATTTAAAGGTACTTACTTTTTGTCACATTGTTCATATTATTGCCCCATCCAGATCTCCTGCCAGTATCGTACGATGGATCTAAAAGAAACAAGAGACTGAGTTGAGGGAGCCAACAATTTATCAATCCTGGACCAACTCAGTACTTAGCTTACCAACATTCCAACAGAATTATAGGGGCCAGCATTTGATGCAAGCTTCCAGCTTCGTCAATGCTGTAGCATATTTACTCTGGAGCTGGACAAATGCCAAATGGGATTAACAGGCTAGCTTCAGGACTCAGTGGGTCATCAAATTATATGTGAATTGCGATATTGCAAATCACTAAAACAGATTATCCGCTCATTTATCTCATTCATGATTATGGGACCTTGCTGTGCACAAATTGGCTGGTGCACTTCCTATATTACAACAGTGATTACATTTCAAAATTACTCCATTGGCTTTGCAATGCACTGGAGAGTACTGAAATGCTTGTTCTTTTTTTAATTCTGCAACATACAACACCCAGACCACAGCAACAACAGATTTCCCTCCCTCAAACACACCATCAGTTTGTTCCTGGCAGCAGGATAATAGGCTGATGTTACAAAAACCCTTATATATCTGCGTAAAATCTTCTAGTCCCTACACAGGCTGGTTTAAGCATGAGCAGTTAGTCTGATGAGACTCGCTGGCATGAGTGTGAGCAGCAGTCATTATGGTGTGATACACTGATATTTCACTGCACAAATAAACTCATCATCCTATAGTGGCACATCTACAATGTAAGGACTCTTGACGGGTACAACAAAAGAGGGAATTACAGAGCATGTGATCCTCTCCATTACTTTTGCCATGTCAACTTTATTAGAAATTTTTCATCAATAAAAAACATTAACTTTACTGAAAACAGTGAGAAGTTACTTATCATAGCTCCACACATCCACCCAAATAACACCAATCACCACTTTCCAGAATTAATGCCATTTTTCATGCTGCTGCCACAGTGCCACTTAAAATTTCTGGATTTTGCTGGAAAAATAATAGTATGTAAATAATGCATGCTATGAAAAATGTATAAATCAGCCATCAAATTCAGGAGACATGGAGATATGCCTTGAGTTATGAATCTCCAAACCTTGCAGTTGATTTATGCAGCAAGATGTTTTTTTTTCCTCAAGTGGCATCTTGGTTTAGCTTCCCAATTATTTTTAAGAATCTGCTGAAATTACACGTTAAAAATCCCTTGATCTCTTCTCAGAAATATAAGTCTGGCAATTAAAAGCATTAACATCCTTTTAACAATGTGATAGTAAATGCAGTGCCAATCATACTCCATGATCTAGAAAGAGAACAATTTAAAATGTTCAACCTAATTCTTGCACATAGTAAACTGTTGCTAGAGATTTTTTAACTATCATTTTTTTTCCTTACTTTTCCTTTCTGTATCTTTTTTCACTCCATTTTAATCTAAATTTATTTCTTTCTGTACCTGATTTGACTCTAATTCACACAATTTCCTTCTCCATTGTTCCTTTGTTTCTTTCTCAAACCTTACGTCTCATTGCCTAAGGAGATACATTGTTAATACTATCATTTGTTAAGGTCCCAGATTTCCTGTTGCTCCTGCTACATCAGTTCCACTGATTTCTAGTGGGTTGCAAAATGGTTCCACACAGTAATTTATAAAGAATCTGACTGATTTCAAAGTATCCATTCAATATTTAACTATGAAATTTGCAGCAAGATATAGTCAGTGAATGACCTATCAGAGTCACTCTGTCTTTTTGATAAAGAGCTCATATGGAAATCAACATTGGCCATTCACTGTGTTGTACTTTAATCTGAAATCCAGGAAGGTATGGATTACATTAACAACGGAGAGATTGGAACACTGGATATTTGGGAAGATGACCAAAGGCTTGCTCAAAGAGGTAGGTTTTAAGGATCATCATAAAGGAGGAAAGAGAGATGCTGAGGTTTAGGAGGGAATTCCTGAGCTTGGGGCTTAGGCAGATGAAGGCACAGCCACCAATGGTGGAGTGAATAAAATTGGGGATGTTCAAAAGGTCAGAATTAGAGGAGCACAAACATTTGGGAGGATTGTGAGTTGAACTTACAGAGGTACACAGGGATGAGGATTTGAAAACAAGGGTGAGAATTTTTAAGATCATGACATTGCATAACTGGATGTGATGGGCAGGGGCAATGGGTGAATGGGACTGGGTATAAATTTAGGACATGAGCAGCAGAGTTGTGGATGAACTCCAAATTTAACAAGGGTAGGATGTGAGAAGCCAGCTAGGAATGCATTGGAATATTCAAATTTAGAGATAGCCAAGGCATGGGTGAATATTTCAGTAACAGATGAGCTGTGGCAAGGGTGGTTTGGGACAATGTTCATGAGCTGAAAATAGACAATTTTAGTGATGGTGCATATTTATGGTTGGAAGTATAGCTTACATATGATACCAAGGTTGTGAACAGTCTAGTTGAGTCTCAGTCAGTTGCCAGGGAGATGGCTGGAGTTGGAGACGAAGGAGCAGAGTTTGTAGTGGAGATTGAAGACAATGGCTTCATTCTTCCCAATGCTTCATTGGCAGAAATTTCTGCTCCTCCAATACTAGGTGTTGTACAAGCTGTCTGATAATTTAGAGACACTGGAGGGGTTGGGAGAAATGGTGGTGAGGTACAGTTGAGTGCAGCCATAAGGAGATGAGAATTTTTTTTTTACAAAGCTCATTACTAGGATCTGGATTGCACTGCCAGAAGCAGATTCAGTCGGTAATCCCAAAAGGGAATCGGATATATACTTGAAAAAGAAAAATTGCCAAGACTATAAGGAAACAGTAGGGGAGTGGAACTAATTGGATAACTCTTTTAAAGAGCCACTTAGGCACAATGGGCTGAATGGCCTCCTTCTCTGTGCCTTAGAAATCAGGCACTGACCAGCAGTCCCTAATTTAACTCTGTAAACTACTGCACCTCCACTATTTGAATCAGCTGCGTACACTGAGCCTGTTGTTAGGCCAGTATTTAAAGTATCTACACATGATTATTTGTGAATGTTTAAGTTTGTTTTACTCCCGAAAAGAAAGTTTAAGGTCAGCTGTATAAATGAAGGCATGGAATGTGCTGCAGCTCTCCAAAGCAAACTGTGGCCTTTCAAAAAAATTATTTAAATGTGGAAAACTTAAATGGAGCTAGAAGGGGGCGTTGTTCAAATTTACTGGCTGAGGTTTTGTACGTTGGCCAAGAATAGGCGAGGTCACGGGTTTAAATAATTAGTTAGTAGCCAGACTGCAAGAAGCAATACACAAACAAGACTTAGGAAATGGCCGGGATTTAATCATTTCACTGTAAACACGCTGAGAGTGTACAGAGTTACAATTGCATAATTATTGGGCGTGCACCCAAAAAGTCAACTAGTTCGTGATTCGTTAAAAAACTTTATGAATTTTCCCCCAAAGATGAATTGTGTTTTGCTTCACTTGGACTCTGAAAGATTCAGAGCTATTCGTCAGAAGAAAAAGAGAATATAAGGTGTTTACAAATTAATCAACTTCTTCAAACTCTCCCACATGATATAGACCAAATTGTAATTGTAATATAAGTTCAGAATTTTCAATAAATTATATAAAATTGCTCAGTGAGATTCAACTATTGAAAACGGATATTTAAAGTATTTAATTCAAGTAAATATCTTCTTTAGTCGAGTAAATATTGGTTAGGGGAATGCAATAAATCATTTTGTTTAATATATTTCAGCTTGTTTTGTTAGGCACCAAAATCAAGCTAAAAATGTTCGGTGTCGGCTTCTAATATTGAACAAAATAATCTGTCATTCGCACTGCAATCACTAGGAAAGTGCCCCGGGAAAGTCATCAGATCCAATCCCCGAAACTGGCCTGATTCACGGGCTCCAGAGGTTGTATGGGGTCCCCAAAGAGTTGCGCTTCCTGAGCCGTGGGCTCGCACACAGCCTCCTCTTTGTTTCTCTCTCCTTCTCTCTCACTATTTTTACATGGCGCAAGTTTGCAGCCGAGTATTTAAACCAGACAAAACACAAAATAGGGCAGAGCCGTTCCGACTTGCTGCCATTGTGCTTTGTCTCTGGCCAGCAGACACCTCCATCCCGATTCACAGCCTCACTGCGTCCCTATAATATACAAAGCAATTGCAATGTATGGCAAAAAAAATCTTAGCTTTCGGAGTTATTTTGGAGTTGGAAGGGGCTGAATTATGATCAAATGAAATTCAGTCTCTTTTAAGTCCTGGGGCACTGGAGGTTCTGGGTAGCGTCGTGTTTATGCTATAGACTGGTGATCCAAAGAACATAAATTCAAATCATGACAGTTTAAGAATTTGATTTTTTTTAATTTGTATAGAAAAAGATATGGTACCATCGTGAAGGCGAGGGCACAGATTTAGATGATTGTCAAAAGAAGCAATAGCCACACGAGGAAAAACTTCTTCACGCAGTCAGTGGTTAGAATCTGGAATGTACTGTCTGAGAGTGTTCAATCGAGGCTTTCAAAAGGGAATTAGATAGCTATCTGAAAAGGAAGAATGTGCAGGGCAACGGGGAGAAAGCGAGGGAATGGGACTAGGTGAATTGCTCATTCAGAGAGCAGGTATCCTTCTGTGCCCAATAATTCTGCGATAAAAATCAGGGATCAATAAGAGTAACGTTTATTATGGTTCACTGGTGTCCTTTAAAGAAAGCCTCCTTTCCTGGTGAGACCTACATGTGACTCCAGTCCAATGCCATTCTAGTTGATTCTTAACTGTCCTATGAATAAAATAAGCCACACTGCCAGATTCCTAGGACAACTGGAGATAAGCAATAAATGCCAGCCTTTCGAGTAATGCCGAAGATAAATTAAAATGAAAGGAAAGAACATATCAGAGACCCAAACTTAAAGTCAATGAGACTCTGTAATGTCACTGAGCTGCAGGCAGACAGACCCTTGCTCTCATTCATTCTTAAGGTTGTACACAGATTCCTTGCCAGGAATGAGAAATTTTAGTTCTGAGGATATAATGGAGAAAGAGAGGCTTTTTATACTGGACCAAATTAAGTGAAGAGGGGTAAAAGCAAAAAACTGCATATGCTGGAAATCCAAATAAATGAAGAGGGGATTTGATGCAAAATTATGACAGGTTTTGGTAAAATAGTTTGGGGAAAATCTTTTAGGGAACAATTCAGCATAAAGTTAAGGAATAAGGGAAGAAGAGTCATACTGACTCAAAACCTTAACTCGGTTTCTCTTTCCACAAATACTGCTAGGCCTGCTGAGAGATTAGGAGGATTTTTAAATACTAAATATCTGTTCATGGATTAGGAGGATTTTTAAAATACTAAATATCTGTACATGAGATTTTCAACCAGAAACGGTGGGTGAAGCAAATTCATAACTTTTAAGTGATTTTTTAAAAGAAGAGTTCATAGGAAAAGCCCAGGAAAATGGATAATGTCAAAGGGACAGCTTTTTGGGGAAACATCCAAAGAGTGAATGTAAGGTGTTAGCTGTGGGTCAGTAGCAGCTCTCTCCTTATTCTGATGTATATTTTTTTACATCTAGGCCCAGCACTCACCCAACAGGCCATCACATTAGGAGGTGGGTTCATGTCTGACTCTTGAGAATTCAACACAAATTCTAGGTTGGCATTCTAATGCACTACTGAAAGAGTGCTACATGGTCAGAGGTGCCAGCTTTCAGTTGAGAACTTAAACTGAGGCCTCGTCTGTCCCTTCAGATGGACATAAAATATCCTTGAACACTATTTGGAAGAAGAGCAAGAGAAGTAAGCAGCCCCTTCTGTGGCCAATACTTATTTCCCAATCAGATTACTGGTCGTTATCAATTGCTGATTGTAGAATATTTCTGTACACAAAGTTGCTGTTGTTTCCTACATTAAAACAGTGACTTAATCAGTACTTAACTGGGTGCAAAGTTGCTTGATTCGCCCTGAGGATGTGAAAGATGCTATATACTGATTTCTTTGGCTATATTATTCTATGAAACTGAGTGGATAAAGTGGTAAAACTCCAATCCTCTCAGTGAACCTGTACGTTGAGAATCTTCGACGCTGAAAGCTGCGCACTTTCTTGTCAATTAACTATGTGAATATTGAATAGGCATGGTCAAAAAAACAGAAAATAAACACTTGCAGGAATGAGAAATTTTAGTTCTGAGAATAGACTGGAGAAAGAGAAGCTTTTTACACTAGATCAAATTAAATTAAGAGGGGGTTTGATGCAAAATTATGAGAGATTTTGGTAAAATATATTGGGGAAAATCTTTTAGGGAGCAATTCAGCATAAAGTTAAGGAATAAGGGAAGAAGAGTCTCTCTTCGTGGCAATGAAACACTCCAGAAACAAGCGTCAACCGGTAGGAGTTATCACATCTGCTATAACTTTCTTGTAATATTTGATTTTGTTTCAGATCTTGAAGCGCATACGTACAATCACTTTTCATATAAAGTAATAATAATTGGATTCCTCTATGTGAAGTTCTATTCATGAACACTTCGAGCCAATAAGCGTGTGGTAATAGTATATAGTGGGACGAGCTGAGTTGCTCTTGCAGTGTCCGCAAGAACATGACGCGTCAAATAGCCTCCCTCTAAGCTGTAGCCATTCTACATAAAGGAAATGTGCATGTTTGAGCTAGTGCGTGGGGACACCGCGCGATAGATAAAGTCAGCATCTTCAGTAAAAGGTTTCCACTGATATGAAAGTGTCACTGTTTCAATCCCAGTTAAAATATTTTAGGGATGCAGAAAAATAAAAACAATGTGTTTAAAAAGACAGAATGCACAAAACCCAGGGACATCCAGTTTAACTGATGCCCTGGGCAAAATGTCCCAGCTCAGAATTGGATAGCAGTTGCTGGCAGTAACGCGAGTCGATAACTATTTGGGATCTGGAAGGCAGGCCCAGGGTGTTTGAAACCGAACCTGTTCGTGTGTTTGGAAATGGAGGGGACGGCTCTGGTGAAGCAATACGCAGCCCGAGCTCTGGTTACTGAGATTAGCGCCAAAATCTGGAAGACCGGGTCGAATTGCGATTGCGTCCAAAACGGCCGCAAGAGTCCGGCTAGTAATGTCCCAGATTAGGAGTCCCCCGAATTTGCATGACTGCCGCCTGATCCCATTCTACCTAGGTCACAGCACGGAGTCAGACCACATTTGTGGGGGTTATTTTTGGCTGGGCGGGGGGGCACTAAATATTTTACTTTGGGTTCAACATCGGTTCCTTTCACACTGGGATGCCGCCATGTGTCTAAAACCGGGACGGCGTGGTTCAATTCGGCTCTGTCTAACCCTGGAAAAATGTACGGAGTTTCACTGCGGTCTCGGATAAACTGAAATTTCACTTCATTTCGGATTAACAGAAGCAAACCCCGGAATGGAAAGTTCATCAATTACAACCTGGTTCAGTCGGGAAAACAGCGAGGAGAGGAGATATTATTTCCTATTGAAAATACTTTGGGCATAACTGCAACCAAAATGGGTGTGGATAAATGTTACTATCAGTTTTCTCAGTCAAATCACTGAATAATGGCACGCGAAGCGCTTATCCCAGGGTTGGTGCATATTTGGAGCTGATTATTCCACTATCCTTGCTTGGCTGAGACTCGCGACTGTCACAGAGCAGCAGCAATACGCGCGCACACTCCTATTAATTAAGAAGACAATGAGAGTTTTTTTCTTCTGTAAATAATGAGTGGAGCAGATTGCTCCTGCTTTGTACAGGACACCACCTGCCTCGCAGAGAGTACAGCCAGCGCCCCCCTCGACTCCACGAATTCCAACTCTCCGCCTGATGGAGTATTTGTTCAGCCTCCACTTGGACAAACAACACAACGCGGGCTTGTAAAAACCCTATTAAAGCATCAAACGTTGGACTCTGATTAGCTTTTGTCCGGGTAATGCACCTTTTATTTTAGAATTCAGGTAGAAGCGAAGGCGTGCTGAATAGAAGCGAGTGGAGTATGTATTCTGTCGCTGACACAATAAACGCACCTGCAAACAGCACTAATAGCCCAATCACCCGCTAAAAGGAGCCTGTGGAGATTTCTGGACCAGTCCAAGCACTGATCCATTATCTAGTAACGCGGGGGATTGTTAGTTTAGAACATTCTACTCCCCTGGTGAAACTGATAGCTTTACTGTCTGACCTTGAATTCCATTTTCACATATCCCACACAAATCCCAGATCCTTTCCCAGTTTTCACTCCTCATGAAGATGTGATTTTTGCTGTCGTCACTTCTTGCTGCTAGAAATACTCTCGCCTCTGCCCCGCACCAATTCCTCGCCCAAATGGTGAATCCTTATACCTGGGACTAAACAGGGAGCGGCAGATGTTTCTCGGACAGTGAAAAGGGCGGATGCCCCTCTCCTCTTGGACTGATCCATACACTTTCACAGACTCATATAACGATACGGCACAACTAGGGCGGCCAGAGGCCATTTAGCCACTCCTGACTGTGCTATTGCTTTGACAGCTAACCAGTAGATCCAACCCTTTTCTCATAATCTTCCAAATTGTTCCCCTTCAGGTTATTATTGAATTATTATTATTATCATTGAATCCTCTTAAGCCTCCGAGTCCATATGATTCTTCTTCACACGGATCCGAAACGTTAACTCTGTCTTTCTCTCCACAGATGCTGTTAGACCTGCTGAGTTTTTCCAGCATCTCCTGTTTTTGTTTCAGATTTCCAGCATCTGCAGTATTTTAGTTTTGATTCCTAACCCTTGTTCTTTTTCCCGATTACCCTACATCAGTATCTTCTGGTTACCAATCCTTCAGCTACTGGAAACGATGTCTCTCTAATATCCCTTATACTTCTCATATTCTAAGGAAACCTTTCATGATTTTGGACATCTCAATTAAACCTCTTCTTAACCTTCTTTACTCCACTGAGAACAACACCAGCACCTCCAGTTTATGCAAATAATTGAAGTCCAATATCCCTGGTACTATTGTAGTAAATCTCTTCTGCATCCTCTCTAAGGCTTTGACATCCTTCCTAAGGATTAGGCCAGAATTAGTCACAGTACTGCAAGTCGGGCTGAACCATTGGTTTATAAAGGTTTAGAAAACAAAAACATAAGCAAGAGAGAGATTGATCATTTAGCCCTCGAGCCTGTACCATCATTCAGTAAAATCATGGCTGATCTTCTATCTCAACTCTGCCATCTTGCACTTTCCCCACATCCCTTTAATTCCCTTAGTACATAAGAGTCATCAATTTCTGTTTTGAACAGACTCAATCAATCAGCATCCACCATTATCAGTGGGAGCGAATTCCAAAGATTCACAAACATTTGAGTGAAGACATTTCTGCTCATGTCCGCTCTAAATGGCCAACCATAATTCTGCAAATTGACCCCTGGTTATAGACTTCCTAATCCAGGGAAATATCTTCTCAGCACCCACCCTGTCAAACCTCTTAAAAAATATATGTCCTTCAATGAGATCACTTCTCGTTCTTCTATATTCCAGGGAATATAGGCCTAGCTGACTCAATTCCTCTTTGTAGGACATACTCCGCAGCCTAGGAATCAGTCCAGTAAACCTTCATTACACACCCTTTAAGGTAAATGTATCCTTCCTTTGGTAAGGAGTCTAAAACTGTACCCAGTACTTCCTTGCTATTGTACTCTGTACATCTGTTTCTAAAGCCAAGGGTCCTCATTCACTTTTTTAACAGACTAATTCTCAACATGTCCTGGAGCCTTTAAAGATTTGTGTATGCACACTCCCAAGTCTCACTGTTCCATTACTCCTTTAAAATTGTAATATATGTAAGCATGTACTGCAATAAGTGAAAGTGTGTTGTAATATAGGTAAGGCATTCTGTAGTAATTGAAACTTCTGTAATTTGAAAGAATGTTCTGCAGTAATTGAGATTGTTGGAAATAAGGATTGTGCTGTAATAAGATAAACTGTGCTGCATTAAGAGAGACTAATAAGAGAGTAATAAGGGAAATTGTACTCTAATAAGGGAGACTGTAATAATTAAACTATTCAGTAATCAGTGAGGCTGTTCCACCATAATTGAAACTGTCCTGTAATACATGAGACCGTACTGTAGTAAGTTAAACTGCTATCTGAAAGTGAAACAATCAGGAAAAAGGAAACAACAGCAGAGATGAGAATATGTTTGTTACCTTGGAGCTGTGGATGCAATAAGGACAGAACCATGAGAGGAAGATTTTACTCTGTGCTCTCAGTCAGGATGGAGGAAAGCATTGACTTAGGAGGGAGAGTGAGGAGCATGTCTGAGGAGTGTGGGCTAGTAAGAAGTGTACAATAGTATTGCGGATCTAGTGTTAATTCCTGCTGTCAACAAAAAGCAGCACACATCAGGACTTGGTCTGTGAGTGAGCTGCAGCACTGGTTGAAACACTGGAAAACATGATCCTGTTTATAACAAAAGGTGGCCAGATCGAAATGTGAGCACCAATCAAGATGGAGCATATGACTTTCAATGGTAAGGAACCAGAATTCAGCAGAAGCAATTGATTGGGGAACAGGATTCCAGAGAGAGGAAATTATTTTATTTTCAATTTACAGACACATGCATTTTGGATTAAGCATAAAGTGCCCAACTGGAACTTAAAAGCAAGGTAAGAGAGACTTAAAGGAGAGCAATTTTCAAACATTGGTGTAATATAATTGCAGTAGTATAACTGAATTAGCAATAATGAGAAAGCTAGAAAACTTAGAGAAAAGGGAGGATAGGGCAGTGATACGGGGGTTGCTCGAGAAAGGGGTTGGGAGACAGCTAGGAGGGCCAGGTCTGATAGACAGTCTTGTATCAGAATTATCCAGCCACAGAGAAAATTTGCCTAAATTGGGGTAAATTTGGGTATGATTAAGCATGGGCATTAGAGAAAAGTTTTATAGGAAGTTTGGTAAAGAAAGATGTTGCTGTACAAAACATACATGTGACCTTTATTTCTCCAGTAGTAAGTAAATGGGTTCTCTTAAAACTTTCTTAATTCAACTTTTAATCATTTGTTTAAACTGGCTACCATTTGTGTTAACAGGGGAATTACATAAGCTCATTAACCAGTTTGTTGCCATGTGGCATTAAGTTCCTATAGGCACTAACCCTGAATCATTCATTCAGGGCACCACTTTTGTGTCCGGGATTCTTTATGAGGTATGAAGTAATGGATACCCAGCAGCGCATGCTACTATCTGAACAGTAGTAGCATTATAAAAGTTAAATGGAAAAATGAGCGCTTATTTGGAAAACATATTTTCTGAACAAAAGCACAAAATTTTAACTGGTTTTAAACTTTGGAGCAGAAATAAACTATCATGGGAAACTTGAAATCTTGGCAGTGAGGATTCACTTTACATTTCAATGTTAAACTGTCACTGCTTGCGGCAAAAAGAGAGACATCGACAGAGTCACTGAAGTCTCTCAATCCTCCTTTACTCCATTGTTGCACACTTTAAAACAGCTGCTGAGAGACAGCCTGGGAACAGACATTTTGTGTTGTATTTCCTTTTCCAATGGCATTGTCAAGTTCTGCTCCAACGACCTCATGAACAAGTAGTGAACTTCACACAGGAGAAAGTGGCTGTTGGCAGGCTCCACCTGTGATCTCATAGCAGGAAATTCTCTGTCTTTTGATATTGAAGCATTAAAATCAGTACCACAGTGGTGAACAGATCTCCATCTCTATGAGATTTTTAGAGCCAGACATTTGACTGGCAACATCAATGGATAAATGCTTCACTTATTAATATATCTGGCATTCTAAATATAAACACATAATATGGTCCAAAATGTTGAAACAAAACTAATATTTTTTTTTCTTGGTATGTGTGCATCACTGGCAAGGCCAGCATTTATTTCCCATCCAAAACTAACCTTGACAAGGTGGTGGTGAGCTGCCTTCTTGAAATGGTCCCAACCATGTGGTATACCAACAGTGTTGTTATAGAGTTCCAGGATATTGGCCTAGCAGCAATGAAGGAGCAGTGATATAGTTCCAAAACAGCCTGCTGTATGGTTTGGAGGGGAACTTGCGAGGCGGTGCTATTCCCATGTATCTGCTGCTCTTGCTCTTCTAGTGGTAGAGGTCATGGGTTGGAAGGTGATATCAAAAGACCCTTGGCAAGTTGCTGAATTACAGCTGCCACGATGCGCCGATGGTAGAGGGAGTGAACGTTTAAGGTGATGGATGGTATCACAATCAAGCAGGTTGTTTTGTCCTGGATGGTGTTAAGCTTCTTGAATGTTACTGGAACTGCAGGCAAGTGGAAAGTATTCCATCATACTCCTGACTTGAGACTCGTTGATGGCGGACAGGCTTTGAGGAATCAGCAGTTGAGTTACTCACTGCAGAATTCTCTGACCTGCTCTCGTAGCCACACCATTGATATGGCTAGTCCAATTAAGTTTGTGGTCAATGGAAACCTACAGAATACTGATTGTGGGAGATTCAATGGTGGTGCTGCCATTGAATATCAAGGGAAGATGATTACATTCTCTCTTGTTGATGATGGCCCTGGCACTTGTGTGGCACAAATTTTACTTGTCATTTGTCAGTCCAAGCCTGAATCTTGTTCAGGTGTTTCTGCGTGCAGGCACTGACTGCTTCATTGTGTCAGAAGTTGCAAATCATATTGAACATTGTACAACAGTGAACAACCCCACTTCTGACCTTATGATGGAGGACAAGTCATTGTTGAAGAAGCTGACAATGATTGGACGAAGGATACTGCTCTGAAGAACTGCTACAGCAATGTCTTGGAGCTGAGATGATTGGCTTGCAACAATGGCAACCATTTTCCTATGTGCTAGGTATGACTTCAACCAGTGACTCCCATTGACTGCAATTTGACAAGGGTTCTTTGATGCCCTACACAGTCAAAGACTGCCTTAATGTTAAGTACAGTCACTCTTACTTCACCTCTGTAATTCAGCTCTTTTGTTCCATGCTTGGACTAAGGTTGTAAAGAGGTCAGGAGCTGAGTGGCCCTGACAGAACCCAAACTGAGCATTGGTGAGTAGGTTTTTGATGTGTAGATGCTATTTAATAGCATTGTTGATGTCACCTCCCAATACTTTGCCGATGATTGAGGGTAAACTGAGGGTAGATTGGATTTGCCTTGCATTATGAGAACAGGAGTTATCTGGACAATTTTCCTCATTGCCAGCAAGATGCCAGTGCTGTAACCCTTTTGAGTCAACCAAATAAACTAAATTAACAAAATCAGGGACAGCCCTCCTCCGCACTGGGTGCCCATACATCAGGAGCGTGAGGCTGAAGTACAAACAAAACAACAGTAAAGGGTTTTGCAAGAAACTAAGGGGATGCAATCTACAACAACCAAATACACGTGGTCTACATATTCAAAAAGGCCACAAAAGATGCAGGCATCTTGGGAGTCCATGAACCAACACATCTTACGATTGTATGGGACTATTGCATGCAACACTTTCCACCCCAGGTCCCCGATGGAAAAGAGGAGGACACCTCCATAGAGGGAAGCCCACTGGGGACCTCCACTGCCTGATGGCAACAAGGCATATCCGGGCGGCAGTTGAGGGCAAGGAAGTGAAGGGTGCGCAGCAGTAGCCCATACAGGAAACCTCTCTGTGCTGTGTTTCTGCAAGGTGACTCAGGTTGTGGGGCACCGGGTCCCGAGGGAGGGGTCAGGGCCTGGGGCCAATGTCCGAACAGGGGTATGCTTAGACAGAAGACCACTGCTCACCTGCACCACCTTGAGTCCCAGTATGATGTTGGAGTTGAGCACAACTGTCCTAGGGTCTTGAATGGCACTGGCCGCAAGCCGGACGTCCACCAACGCATGACACGCCAAGTCTGTGGAATCATTCAGCCAGCAAGTCCCCGATCCTGGTCACCCCGGCAGCCACAGTCCTCCTCTCTGCCAGCCACCAAAAGTGGCAGAGGTGCAGATCCCTGAGCAGCGGCTCTCTGACGATAGCCACTATCCCTAATGCCGGAGAGCTGCATCGCGAGGGGACCATGTTCCAGACTTTGATCAGGTCCTAGTAAATGACAGGTAATGCCTGCAAGGAACCACGAAGGTCCCTCAGGTCTACAGATACCAGTGTAGCAGCTGTACTGGGTCAATTGGTTAAGGGCACAGATATTTCTGGAGCATAAATCTTCAGTACTATTTTGGGATATTGTCAGGGCACATAGCCTTTGTTGCATCCTCTGCCTTCAACTGTTTCTTGATATCACATAGGAGGTAATCAAAATTGCCTATAGACTGGCACCTATTATGGAGGAGGAGGCCAAGATGGATCATCTACTCAGCACCTCTGGCTGAATTTGGTTCCAAATGCTTCAAACTGTGCTGGGCTCCCCCATTATTGAGGATGGGAATATTTGTGAAGCTTCCTCCTCTGTTTGTTGTTTAATTGTTCACCATCATTGATGACTGAATGTGGCAGGACTGTAGAGCTTTGACCTGAACCTTGATTGTGAGATCAATTAGCTCTGTCTACAGCATGCTGCTTCCAATGTTCAGCATGGATGGAGTCCTGTGCTGTATCTTCACCAGGTTGGCACTTCATTTTTAGGCATGCCCAATGCTACTCCTGGCATGCTTTCTACCTTCCTAAATTCTGGCTTGAGGGTAATAGTAGAGTCAGGGATGTGCCAGGCCATGAGATTACAGATTGTGGTTGAATACAATTCTGTTGCTCATAGCAACCTCATGGATTCCCAGGTTTGACATATGTTGGATATGTTCTGAATCTATTGCATTTAGCACAGTAGGAGTGCCATACAATATAATGGATGGTATTCTCAATGTGAAGACAGCACTTTGTCTATTTTGTGCGGTCGTCATGGGCAGATGTGTCTGCAACAGATGGATTAGTGAGGATGAGTTAAAGTAGTTCTAATTTGTTCTCTCACTACTTGGTGCACATCTAGTGTGGCAGCTATTTCGATCAGCACTCGGCCCGTTTGTTCAGGGTGCAGCTACTGAGCTGCTCTTGATGATGGACATGAAAGTGGTACACATTTTGTGCCCTTGCTACCCTCACTGTTTATTCCAAGTGGTGTTCAACATGAAGGAGCACTGATTCATCAACTGAGGAGGGCAGTAGGTGGCAATCAGCAGGGGTTTTGCCAGAGACTTCTTGGATCCAGAGTCAATATATGAATGGATATGTAGATAGCTGGATAGGTAAATATATAGGTAGGTAACAGACAGATACAGACAGACAGATGTGATTTCACTAACTCAGAATATCCCAAAATGTTTTATGTTCCATTAAACACTTCAGTAGTGTGTGTTATAATGTAGGAAACACAGCACATTATCATATCCCACAAACAACAATGCGGTAATGAACAGATAATAATCTATTTTCATGATAAATTTTGGCCAGTACACTGAGGAGAACTCCTCTGCCCTTCTTTGAACTAATGCTGTGGGATTTTTACATCCACCTGAGGGGGAAGTCAGGCCACAGTTTAACATATCATCTGAAAGATGACCTTTCTGACAGTGCAGCATTCCCTCAGTACTGCATTGCAACATCAGCTAAATAACGTGCTCAGGCTTGAGCCTACAATCTTTGACACAGTGGCAAAAGTGATATCACTGAGACACAGCTAACACATCCAATAGGTCACTTTGATACCACAAGCACAGAATAATACTTTCATCATGCTCATTACAACTCTCTTACACTAATAGCATACTATCAAACATTGAAGAAAGGGTTTTCACGGTTTCAAATTGTTCTGAGGCTTGTGTGCAACTAATTTTAACTGGGTGTAGTGGATGGTGTTATAAGGAAATTGTTCTGCAATTGAGTCAACATTTATAACAGATATATTATGCTCCTGCTGCTTGTAGTCACTTCTACCAGGAGATCTGCTGTCATAGTATGTCACACTTATTTGTCTTATGCCATTCTCACACATCCACTGTAGCTCGTCTGCAAACTATTCAACTATGCCTAGGTTGACGGCTCTTTCTGCTGCACTCCATTTTTGCCTCTATAAAAGATCTCTGTAGCCTTTCAGCTTTTATCAAATGGCTGAAATACTGACATTTTCTTTTCCGGATGTCAAGTCTTTTAAGAGTTCTTTTTGCTCTTGCATATTTAATATTAAGCATATATCTTAGCATCCACATTTCAAAGGCCTCTATTTTCTTCCATTGATTCTTCCACTTATTGTCCAGGTTTCTGAGGCATACAGGAAAGTGGATAGAATATAACATCTCATGAGTTTTTTCCTTGCTATAAGCTTGAGTTTTTTTGTTAATGCACCTTTCATCTTCACAAAATTACTTCTGGCTATCTCATCCTTCTTCTAACTTTGGCATAGCATCTAACATCTTCTGTTATCATTTGTCCTAAATAGACAAACTTATCTACTTGTTCCAGTGTACCACCATCACTTCAATCTTCACTCTAGTTTCTTCTAATGTATTAATTCTGACTATCAATGTTTTAGTCTTTTTGGTGTTCATATTCAACTCATATTCCGAGTTCTAGATTTTAATTGATGGATGATATTTTGTAGGATCTCTTCTAATTCTGCAAGTACATACACATGAACATACGAATTAGGAGGAGGAGTAGGCCACTTGACCCCTCAAGCCTGCTCCGTCATTCAATAAGATCATGGCTGATCTGAATGTAACCTCAACCACATTCCTCCCTAGCCCTGATAACCTTTCACCTGCCTTGTTAATCAAGAATCTATCTAGCTCTGCCTTAAAATGATTTAAAGACTCTGCTTCCACCGCCTTTGAGGAAGAGTTCCAAAAACTCACAACCCTCTGAGAGAAAAAAAATTCTCCTCAACTCTGTCTTATTTTTAAACAGTGACCCCTAGTTCTAGATTCTCCCACAAGAGGAAACATCCTCTCCACGCCCACCCTGTCAAGACCCCTCAGGATCTTAAAGGTTCAATTAAGTCACCTCCTACTCTTCGAAATTCCAGTAGATACAAGCCTAACTTGCCCAGCCTTTCCTCATAAGGCAATCAGCCCATTCTTTGTATTGGTCTAGTAAATCTTCTCTGAACTGCTTCTAACGCATTTACATCTTTCTTTAAATAAGGAGACCAGTACTGTACACAATACTCCAGATGTGGTCTCACAGATGCCCTGTACAACTGAAGCATATTTTGGTAATCAATTCCCCTCACAATAAATAAAAACATTCTATTAGCTTTTCTAATCACCTGCTGTACCTGCACACGAACCTTCTTTGACTCATGCACCAGGACACCCAGATCCCTTTGAATCTCAGAGCTCTTCAATCTTTCACCATTTAGATAATAAGCTTTTTTTTATTCTTCCTGCCAAAATGAATGATTTCACATTTGCCCACATTATACTGCATTTGCCAGATCTTTGCCCACTCGCTTAACCTATCTATGTAACTTTGTAGCCTCCTTACACACTCTTCACAATTTACTTTCCTACCTATCTTTGTGTCATCAGCAAATTTAGCAAACATTCCTTTGGTCCCTTCATCCAAATCAATTATATCAATTGTAAAAAGTTGAGGCCCCAGCACTGATCTCTGTGACATACCACTTGTCCCATCCTGCCAACCAGAAAAAGACCCATTTAAGCCAACTCTCTGCTTCCTGTTAGCTAGCCAATCTTCTATCCTTGCCAATAAGTTACCCCCTAAACCATGAGCTTTTATTTTCTGCAATAACCTTTGATGTGGCACTTTATCAAATGCCTTCTGGAAATCTAAGTACAGTACATTCACCGGTTCCCCTTTATCCACAGCACATGCTCTTTCAAAGAACAAGTAGTGCTGCATCATCAGCACATCACAAGGACATAACAAGCTTGCAGATGTATTGAGCTATAGTTTATTACTGGTATGGCTGTTGAATCTGAAGTTCATTCAGTAACACCACTCCATCCATAATATACACCACAAGTAAATATTACGTAAAAGCACAGCCCGCCTATAGGTCCAGAATTTCTTTGGAGCTGCTCCCGCACTTTTGGAACTGTTACATAAACCTGCTTGCACGTGTAAGTGGGGTTCCTTCCACACTTGAAGTGAACTTACGGCAGCAGAACAAAAGCAGTTCCAAAGAAATTCAAGACTATATAATTGGTAAGTACTCACCTGGGCTATTTTAAGCACCAAGACGATGGAAGTTCATACAGCACTTAATAGGAAAAGCCACAACATTTCAGCTTAAACTGGATATGCTCCATATTGTGTATTTTCTCCTGCTGATTACTACAAAATTCTAACTTACCTACAAAAGATTACAAGATCCAAGGTTTGAGTTCTCCTCTTTATGTTTTATTTGTTCAGAAGATATGGGCAACACTGGATCCATTGTTTCTGTTTTGTTACCCTGAGAAAATGGTGTTGGTCCTTCTCCTTGAACCACTGTAGGTAGTGGTGGTGTTTGAGAGGGAATTATTTCTCATACTGTCTGATTTCTAGTGGTTCTTTTGCAGCTGACCAGCTGAATAGCTCACTTGGGCTATATAGAAGTATTAAGGACTAACCACATACTGTGGAAATTTTTCTAATTCTGCAAGTAGCATTGTGTCATCAGCATATGATAAAAACGATATATTGAGATATATTTTGATCCAGCGACAGTGAAGGAATGGCAAAATTATTCTAAGTCAGGATGGTGTGTAGCTTGGAAGGAAACTTGCAGGTGGTGCTGTTCCCATTCATATGTTGCCCTTGTCTTTCTAGATGGTAGGTATCATGGGTTGGGAAGGTGCTGTTGAAGGAGCCTTGTGGATGAGCAGATGACCTGTCCAGCCAATGCTTCTTACTATTCAGGGGCTGGAGAGGGACTGAGAGTTACTTTTCCACTAGGTTCTCTGCTTTCAATGATCAAAGCATATTGCTGTCACACTTGTTGGCAGAGATCAGACACCAAATGATGTTGAGGATCAAATATCCTGACTTTGAATTATATCACCGTTCCTTAATCATCACTGTGTCAAAATCTTGGCACAGCCTCTCTAACAGCACTGTAGGTGTACCTACACCACATGGCTGCAGCAGTTCAAGAAGGCAACTCATCACCACCTTTTCAAGGGAAATTAATGCTAGCTTTATCAACAATGCCCGCATCCCATGAATGAATATGTGAAAAAAAATAATGACTTGGTACTCGGTGGCCTTGTGGCCTGTCCTTGTTGCTAATATCTCACCTCGCTGTGACACAGCACCCATTTATCCCTTGTCAAAGAGTCCCATTTCTTTGTTCGTTGGTATCCTGTTTGTCTGATACTCAATATCTCAGCTCTATTACTCAACATCTCTCACTCACTGCCCTGCCTTTGTGTCTCTCAGTGCCCTGCCTCTCTGTCACTCAGCACCTTGCCTCTGTGTCTCTCAACACCCTGCCTCTCTGTCACTCAGTGCCCTGCCTCTCTGTGACTCAGTTCCCTGCCTCTCTGTCACCCAATGCCCTGTCTCACTGTCACTCAGTATCCTGCCACACTGTCACTCAGTGTCCTGCCTCTCTGTCACTCAGTGTCCTGCCTCTCTGTCACTCAGTGTCCTGTCTCTCTGTCACTCAGTGCCCTGCCTCTCTGTCACTCAGTTCCCTGCCTCTCTGTCACTCAGTGTCCTGCCTCTCTGTCACTCAGTGTCCTGTTTCTCTGTCACTCAGTTCCCTGCCTCTCTGTCACTCAGTTCCCTGCTCTCTGTCAATCAGTTCCCTGTCTCTCTGTCACTCAGTGTCCTGCCTCTCTGTCACTCAGTTCCCTGTCTCTCTGTCACTCAGTTCCCTGCCTCTCTGTCACTCAGTGTCCTGCCTCTCTGTCACTCAGTGTCCTGCCTCTGTCACCCAGTGCCCTGCCTCTCTGTCACTCAGTTCCCTGCCTCTCTGTCACTCAGTTCCCTGTCTCTCTGTCACTCAGTGCCCTGTCTCTCTGTCACTCAGTGCCCTGCCTCTCTGTCACTCAGTGCCCTGCCTCTCTGTCACTCAGTGTCCTGCCTCTCTGTCACTCAGTCTCCTGCCTCTCTGTCACTCAGTGCCCAGTCTCTCTGTCACTCAGTGCCCTGCCTCTCTGTCACTCAGGGTCCTGCCTCTCTGTCACTCAGTGTCCTGCCTCTCTGTCACTCAGTTCCCTGCCTCTCTGTCACTCAGGGTACTGCCTCTCTATCATTCAGTTCCCTGCCTCTCTGTCACTCAGTGTCCTGCCTCTCTGTCACTCAGTGCCCTGTCTCTCTGTCACTCAGTTCCCTGCCTCTCTGTCACTCAGTTCCCTGCCTCTCTGTCACTCAGTGTCCTGCCTCTCTGTCACTCAGTGCCCTGCCTCTCTGTCACTCAGTGCCTTGCCTCTCTGTCACTCAGTGTCCTGCCTCTCTGTCACTCAGTGTCCTGCCTCTCTATCACTCAGTGTCCTGCCTCTGTCACTCAGTTCCCCGCCTCTCTGTCACTCAGTTCCTTGCCTCTCTGTCACTCAGTGCCCTGTCTCTCTGTCACTCAGTTCCCTGCCTCTCTGTCACTCAGTTCCATGCCTCTCTGTCACTCAGTGTCCCGCCTCTCTGTCACTCAGTGTCCTGCCTCTCTGTCACTCAGTTCCCTGCCTCTCTGTTACTCAGTGCCCTGCCTCTCTGTCACTCAGTTCCCTGCCTCTCTGTCACTCAGTGTCCTGCCTCTGTCACCCAGTGCCCTGCCTCTCTGTCACTCAGTGTCCTGCCTCTCTGTCACTCAGTGCCCTGTCTCTCTGTCACCCAGTTCCCTGCCTCTCTGTCACTCAGTTCCCTGCCTCTCTGTCACTCAGTGTTTCTGCCTCTCTGTCACTCAGTGCCCTGTCTCTCTGTCACTCAGTGCCCTGCCTCTCTGTCACTCAGTGTCCTGCCTCTCTGTCACTCAGTGTCCTGCCTCTCTATCACTCAGTTCCCTGCCTCTCTGTCACTCAGTTCCCTGCCTCTCTGTCACTCAGTGCCCTGTCTCTCTGTCACTCAGTTCCCTGCCTCTCTGTCACTCAGTTCCCTGCCTCTCTGTCACTCAGTGTCCTGCCTCTCTGTCACTCAGTGTCGTGCCTCTCTGTCACTCAGTGCACTGTCTCTCTGTCACTCAGTGCCCTGTCTCTCTATCACTCAGTGCCCTGTCTCTCTGTCACTCAGTTCCCTGCCTCTCTGTCACTCCGTGTCCTTCCTCTCTGTCACTCAGTGCCCTGTCTCTCTGTCACTCAGTGCCCTGTCTTTCTGTCACTCAGTGTCCTGCCTCTCTGTCACTCAGTGCCCTGCCTCTCTGTCACTCAGTTCCCTGCCTCTCTGTCACTCAGTGCCCTGTCTCTCTGTCACTCAGTGCCCTGCCTCTCTGTCACTCAGTGCCCTGCCTCTCTGTCACTCAGTGTCCTGCCTCTCTGTCACTCAGTGTCCTGTCTTTCTGTTACTCAGTTCCCTGCCTCTCTGTCACTCAGTGTCCTGCTTCTCCATCACTCAGTGTCCTGCCTCTGTCACTCAGTTCCCTGCCTCTCTGTCACTCAGTTCCCTGCCTCTCTGTCACTCAGTGCCCTGTCTCTCTGTCACTCAGTTCCCTGCCTCTCTGTCATTCAGTGTCCTGCCTCTCTGTCACTCAGTGTCCTGCCTCTCTGTCACTCAGTGCCCTGTCTCTCTGTCACTCAGTTCCCTGCCTCAATGTCACTCAGTGCCCTGTCTCTCTGTCACTCAGTTCCCTGCCTCTCTGTCACTCAGTGTCCTGCCTCTGTCACTCAGTGTCCTGTCTCTCTGTCACTCAGTGCCCTGCCTCTCTGTCACTCAGTTCCCTGCCTCTCTGTCACTCAGTTCCCTGCCTCTCTGTCACTCAGTGTCCTGCCTCTGTCACTCAGTGTCCTGTCTCTCTGTCACTCAGTGCCCTGCCTCTCTGTCACTCAGTTCCCTGCCTCTCTGTCACTCAGTGCCCTGCCTCTCTGTCACTCAGTTCCCTGCCTCACTGTCACTCAGTGTCCTGCCTCTGTCACTCAGTGTCCTGCCTCTCTGTCACTCAGTGTCCTGCCTCTGTCACTCAGTGTCCTGCCTCTCTGTCACACAGTGTCCTGCCTCTCTGTCACTCAGTGTCCTGCCTCACTGTCACTCAGTGTCCTGCCTCTCTGTCACTCAGTGCCCTCTCTCTCTGTCACTCAGTGTCCTGCCTCTCTGTCACTCAGTGTCCTGTCTCTCTGTCACTCAGTTCCCTGCCTCTCTGTCACTGAGTGTCCTGCCTCTGTCACTCAGTGTCCTGTCACTCTGTCACTCAGTGCCCTGCCTCTCTGTCACTCAGTTCCCTGCCTCTCTGTCACTCAGTGCCCTGCCTCACTGTCACTCAGTTCCCTGCCTCACTGTCACTCAGTGTCCTGCCTCTCTGTTACTCAGTGTCCTGCCTCTCTGTCACTCAGTGTCCTGCCTCACTGTCACTCAGTGTCCTGCCTCTCTGTCACTCAGTGTCCTGTCTCTCTGTCACTCAGTATCCTGCCTCTATGTCACTCAGTGTCCTGTCTCTCTGTCACTCAGTTCCCTGTCTCTCTGTCACTCAGTGCCCTGTCTCTCTGTCACTCAGTGTCCTGCCTCTCTATCACTCAGTTCCATGTCTCTCTGTCACTCAGTGCCCTGCCTCTCTGTCACTCAGTGTCCTGCCTCTCTGTCACTCAGTGCCCTGTCTCTCTGTCACTCAGTGTCCAGCCTCTCTGTCACTCAGTTCCCTGCTCTCTGTCACTCAGTTCCCTGTCTCTCTGTCACTCAGTGTCCTGCCTCTCTGTCACTCAGTTCCCTGTCTCTCTGTCACTCAGTTCCCTGCCTCTCTGTCACTCCGTGTCCTGCCTCTCTGTCACTCAGTGTCCTGCCTCTGTCACCCAGTGCCCTGCCTCTCTGTCACTCAGTTACCTGCCTCTCTGTCACTCAGTTCCCTGTCTCTCTGTCACTCAGTGCCCTGTCTCTCTGTCACTCAGTGCCCTGCCTCTCTGTCACTCAGTGCCCTGCCTCTCTGTCACTCAGCACCCTGCCTCTCTGTCACTCAGTGTCCTGCCTCTCTGTCACTCAGTGTCCTGCCTCTCTGTCACTCAGTGCCCTGTCTCTCTGTCACTCAGTTCCCTGCCTCTCTGTCACTCCGTGTCCTTCCTCTCTGTCACTCAGTGTCCTGCCTCTCTGTCACTCCGTGTCCTGCCTCTCTGTCACTCAGTGCCCTGTCTATCTGTCACTCAGTGCCCTGTCTTTCTGTCACTCAGTGTCCTGCCTCTCTGTCACTCAGTGCCCTGCCTCTCTGTCACTCAGTTCCCTGCCTCTCTGTCACTCAGTTCCCTTCCTCTCTCTCACTCAGTGTCCTGCCTCTCTGTCACTCAGTGCCCTGTCTCTCTGTCACTCAGTGCCCTGCCTCTCTGTCACTCAGTGTCCTGCCTCTCTGTCACTCAGTGTCCTGCCTCTGTCACTCAGTGTCCTGCCTCTCTGTCACTCAGTGTCCTGCCTCTGTCACTCAGTGTCCTGCCTCTCTGTCACACAGTGTCCTGCCTCTCTGTCACTCAGTGTCCTGCCTCACTGTCACTCAGTGTCCTGCCTCTCTGTCACTCAGTGCCCTCTCTCTCTGTCACTCAGTGTCCTGCCTCTCTGTCACTCAGTGTCCTGTCTCTCTGTCACTCAGTTCCCTGCCTCTCTGTCACTGAGTGTCCTGCCTCTGTCACTCAGTGTCCTGTCACTCTGTCACTCAGTGCCCTGCCTCTCTGTCACTCAGTTCCCTGCCTCTCTGTCACTCAGTGCCCTGCCTCACTGTCACTCAGTTCCCTGCCTCACTGTCACTCAGTGTCCTGCCTCTCTGTTACTCAGTGTCCTGCCTCTCTGTCACTCAGTGTCCTGCCTCACTGTCACTCAGTGTCCTGCCTCTCTGTCACTCAGTGTCCTGTCTCTCTGTCACTCAGTATCCTGCCTCTATGTCACTCAGTGTCCTGTCTCTCTGTCACTCAGTTCCCTGTCTCTCTGTCACTCAGTGCCCTGTCTCTCTGTCACTCAGTGTCCTGCCTCTCTATCACTCAGTTCCATGTCTCTCTGTCACTCAGTGCCCTGCCTCTCTGTCACTCAGTGTCCTGCCTCTCTGTCACTCAGTGCCCTGTCTCTCTGTCACTCAGTGTCCTGCCTCTCTGTCACTCAGTTCCCTGCTCTCTGTCACTCAGTTCCCTGTCTCTCTGTCACTCAGTGTCCTGCCTCTCTGTCACTCAGTTCCCTGTCTCTCTGTCACTCAGTTCCCTGCCTCTCTGTCACTCCGTGTCCTGCCTCTCTGTCACTCAGTGTCCTGCCTCTGTCACCCAGTGCCCTGCCTCTCTGTCACTCAGTTACCTGCCTCTCTGTCACTCAGTTCCCTGTCTCTCTGTCACTCAGTGCCCTGTCTCTCTGTCACTCAGTGCCCTGCCTCTCTGTCACTCAGTGCCCTGCCTCTCTGTCACTCAGCACCCTGCCTCTCTGTCACTCAGTGTCCTGCCTCTCTGTCACTCAGTGCCCTGTCTCTCTGTCACTCAGTGCCCTGCCTCTCTGTCACTCAGTGTCCTGCCTCTCTGTCACTCAGTGTCCTGCCTCTCTATCACTCAGTGTCCTGCCTCTGTCACTCAGTTCCCTGCCTCTCTGTCACTCGGTGCCCTGTCTTTCTGTCACTCAGTTCCCTGCCTCTCTGTCACTCAGTGTCCTGCCTCTCTATCACTCAGTGTCCTGCCTCTTTCACACAGTTCCCTGCCTCTCTGTCACTCAGTTCCCTGCCTCTCTGTCACTCAGTGCACTGTCTCTCTGTCACTCAGTTCCGTGCCTCTCTGTCATTCAGTGTCCTGCCTCTCTGTCACTCAGTGTCCTGCCTCTCTGTCGCTCAGTGCCCTGTCTCTCTGTCACTCAGTTCCCTGCCTCAATGTCACTCAGTGCCCTGTCTCTCTGTCACTCAGTTCCTTGCCTCTCTGTCACTCAGTGTCCTGCCTCTGTCACTCAGTGTCCTGTCTCTCTGTCACTCAGTGCCCTGCCTCTCTGTCAGTCAGTTCCCTGCCTCTCTGTCACTCAGTGTCCTGCCTCTGTCACTCAGTGTCCTGTCTCTCTGTCACTCAGTGCCCTGCCTCTCTGTCACTCAGTTCCCTGCCTCTCTGTCACTCAGTTCCCTGCCTCTCTGTCACTCAGTGTCCTGCCTCTCTGTCACTCAGTGCCCTGTCTCTCTGTCACTCAGTGCCCTGCCTCTCTATCACTCAGTATCCTGCCTCTGTCACTCAGTTCCCTGCCTCTCTGTCACTCAGTTCCTTGCCTCTCTGTCACTCAGTGCCCTGTCTCTCTTTCACTCAGTGTCCTGCCTCTCTGTCACTCAGTTCCCTGCCTCTCTGTCACTCAGTGTCCTGCCTCTCTGTCACTCAGTGTCCTGCCTCTCTGTCACTCAGTTCCCTGCCTCTCTGTCACTCAGTGCCCTGCCTCTCTGTCACTCAGTTCCCTGCCTCTCTGTCACTCAGTGTCCTGCCTCTGTCACCCAGTGCCCTGCCTCTCTGTCACTCAGTTCCCTGCCTCTCTGTCACTCAGTTCCCTGTCTCTCTGTCACTCAGTGCCCTGTCTCTCTGTCACTCAGTGCCCTGCCTCTCTGTCACTCAGTTCCCTGCCTCTCTGTCAATCAGCACCCTGCCTCTCTGTCACTCAGTGTCCTGCCTCTCTGTCACTCAGTGCCCTGTCTCTCTATCACTCAGTGCCCTGCCTCTCTGTCATTCAGTTCCCTGCCTCTCTGTCACTCAGTGTCCTGCCTCTCTCTCACTCAGTGCCCTGTCTCTCTGTCACTCAGTTCACTGCCTCTCTGTCACTCAGTGCCCTGCCTCTCTGTCACTCAGTGTCCTGCCTCTGTCACTCAGTGTCCTGCCTCTCTGTCACTCAGTGCCCTGCCTCTCTGTCACTCAGTGTCCTGCCTCTCTGTCACTCAGTGTCCTGCCTCTCTATCACTCAGTGTCCTGCCTCTGTCACTCAGTTCGCTGCCTCTCTGTCACTCAGTTCCATGCCTCTCTGTCACTCAGTGCCCTGTCTCTCTGTCACTCAGTTCCCTGCCTCTCTGTCACTCAGTTCCCTGCCTCTCTGTCACTCAGTGTCCTGCCTCTCTGTCACTCAGTGTCCTGCCTCTCTGTCACTCAGTGCCCTGTCTCTCTGTCACTCAGTGCCCTGTCTCTCTATCACTCAGTGCCCTGTCTCTCTGTCACTCAGTTCCCTGCCTCTCTGTCACTCCGTGTCCTTCCTCTATGTCACTCAGTGTCCTGCCTCTCTGTCACTCCGTGTCCTGCCTCTCTGTCACTCAGTGCCCTGTCTCTCTGTCACTCAGTGCCCTGTCTCTCTGTCACTCAGTGTCCTGCCTCTCTGTCACTCAGTGCCCTGCCTCTCTGTCACTCAGTGCCCTCTCTCTCTGTCACTCAGTGTCCTGCCTCTCTGTCACTCAGTGTCCTGTATCTCTGTCACTCAGTTCCCTGCCTCTCTGTCATTCAGTGTCCTGCCTCTCTGTCACTCAGTGTCCTGCCTCTCTGTCACTCAGTGTCCTGCCTCTCTATCACTCAGTATCCTGCCTCTGTC
This sequence comes from Carcharodon carcharias, assembly GCF_017639515.1. Classification (NCBI taxonomy): domain Eukaryota; kingdom Metazoa; phylum Chordata; class Chondrichthyes; order Lamniformes; family Lamnidae; genus Carcharodon; species Carcharodon carcharias. The sequence goes on from NC_054491.1 coordinate 40,968,015, forward strand.
ACTCAGTTCCCTGCCTCTCTGTCACTCAGTTCTTGCCTCTCTGTCACTCAGTGCCCTGTCTCTCTGTCACTCAGTTCCCTGCCTCTCTTTCACTCAGTTCCCTGCCTCTCTGTCACTCAGTGTCCTGCCTCTCTGTCACTCAGTGTCCTGCCTCTCTGTCACTCAGTTCCCTGCCTCTCTGTCACTCAGTTCCCTGCCTCTCTGTCACTCAGTTCCCTGCCTCTCTGTCACTCAGTGTCCTGCCTCTGTCACCCAGTGCCCTGCCTCTCTGTCACTCAGTTCCCTGCCTCTCTGTCACTCAGTTCCCTGTCTCTCTGTCACTCAGTGCCCTGTCTATCTGTCACTCAGTGCCCTGCCTCTCTGTCACTCAGTTCCCTGCCTCTCTGTCACTCAGCACCCTGCCTCTCTGTCACTCAGTGTCCTGCCTCTCTGTCACTCAGTGCCCTGTCTCTCTATCACTCAGTGCCCTGCCTCTCTGTCACTCAGTGTCCTGCCTCTCTGTCACTCAGTGTCCTGCCTCTCTGTCACTCAGTTCCCTGCCTCTCTGTCACTCAGTGTACTGCCTCTCTGTCATTCAGTTCCCTGCCTCTCTGTCACTCAGTGTCCTGCCTCTCTCTCACTCAGTGCCCTGTCTCTCTGTCACTCAGTTCACTGCCTCTCTGTCACTCAGTGCCCTGCCTCTCTGTCACTCAGTGTCCTGCCTCTCTGTCACTCAGTGTCCTGCCCCTCTGTCACTCAGTGCCCTGCCTCTCTGTCACTCAGTGTCCTGCCTCTCTGTCACTCAGTGTCCTGCCTCTCTATCACTCAGTGTCCTGCCTCTGTCACTCAGTTCCCTGCCTCTCTGTCACTCAGTTCCATGCCTCTCTGTCACTCAGTGCCCTGTCTCTCTGTCACTCAGTTCCCTGCCTCTCTGTCACTCAGTTCCCTGCCTCTCTGTCACTCAGTGTCCTGCCTCTCTGTCACTCAGTGCCCTGCCTCTCTGTCACTCAGTGTCCTGCCTCTCTGTCACTCAGTGTCCTGTCTTTCTGTCACTCAGTTCCCTGCCTCTCTGTCACTCAGTGTCCTGCCTCTCTATCACTCAGTGTCCTGCCTCTGTCACTCAGTTCCCTGCCTCTATGTCACTCGGTGCCCTGTCTTTCTGTCACTCAGTTCCCTGCCTCTCTGTCATTCAGTGTCCTGCCTCTCTGTCACTCAGTGTCCTGCCTCTCTGTCACTCAGTGCCCTGTCTCTCTGTCACTCAGTTCCCTGCCTCAATGTCACTCAGTGCCCTGTCTCTCTGTCACTCAGTTCCCTACCTCTCTGTCACTCAGTGTCCTGCCTCTGTCACTCAGTGTCCTGCATCTCTGTCACTCAGTGCCCTGCCTCTCTGTCACTCAGTTCCCTGCCTCTCTGTCACTCAGTTCCCTGCCTCTATGTCACGCAGTGTCCTGCCTCTGTCACTCAGTGTCCTGTCTCTCTGTCACTCAGTGCCCTGCCTCTCTGTCACTCAGTTCCCTGCCTCTCTGTCACTCAGTGCCCTGCCTCTCTGTCACTCAGTTCCCTGCCTCACTGTCACTCAGTGTCCTGCCTCTGTCACTCAGTGTCCTGCCTCTCTGTCACTCAGTGTCCTGCCTCTGTCACTCAGTGTCCTGCCTCTCTGTCACTCAGTGTCCTGCCTCTATGTCACTCAGTGTCCTGCCTCACTGTCACTCAGTGTCCTGCCTCTCTGTCACTCAGTGCCCTCTCTCTCTGTCACTCAGTGTCCTGCCTCTCTGTCACTCAGTGTCCTGTCTCTCTGTCACTCAGTTCCCTGCCTCTCTGTCACTCAGTGTCCTGCATCTCTGTCACTCAGTGTCCTGCCTCACTGTCACTCAGTGTCCTGCCTCTCTGTCACTCAGTGCCCTGTCTCTCTGTCACTCAGTGCCCTGCCTCTCTGTCACTCAGTGCCCTGTCTCTCTGTCACTCAGTGTCCTGCCTCTGTCACTCAGTGTCCTGTCTCTCTGTCACTCAGTTCCCTGCCTCTCTGTCACTCAGTGTCCTGTCTCTCTGTCACTCAGTGTCCTGCCTCTCTGTCACTCAGTGTCCTGTCTCTCTGTCACTCAGTTCCCTGTCTCTCTGTCACTCAGTGCCCTGTCTCTCTGTCACTCAGTGTCCTGCCTCTCTGTCACTCTGTTCCCTGTCTCTCTGTCACTCAGTGCCCTGCCTCTCTGTCACTCAGTTCCCTGTCTCTCTGTCACTCAGTGCCCTGTCTCTCTGTCACTCAGTGTCCTGCCTCTCTGTCACTCAGTGCCCTGTTTCTCTGTCACTCAGCACCCTGCCTCACTGTCACTCAGTGTCCTGCCTTTCTGTCACTCAGTGCCCTGTCTCTCTATCACTCAGTGTCCTGCCTCTGTCACTCAGTTCCCTGCCTCACTGTCACTCAGTGTCCTGACTCTGTCACTTAGTGTCCTGCCTCTCTGTCACTCAGTGTCCTGCCTCTCTGTCACTCAGTGCCCTGTCTCTCTGTCACTCAGTTCCCTGCCTCTCTGTCACTCCGTGTCCTTCCTCTCTGTCACTCAGTGTCCTGCCTCTCTGTCACTCCGTGTCCTGCCTCTCTGTCACTCAGTGCCCTGTCTCTCTGTCACTCAGTGCCCTGTCTTTCTGTCACTCAGTGTCCTGCCTCTCTGTCACTCAGTGCCCTGCCTCTCTGTCACTCAGTTCCCTGCATCTCTGTCACTCAGTTCCCTGCCTCTCTCTCACTCAGTGTCCTGCCTCTCTGTCACTCAGTGCCCTGTCTCTCTGTCACTCAGTGTCCTGCCTCTCTGTCACTCAGTGTCCTGCCTCTCTGTCACTCAGTGTCCTGTCTTTCTCTCACTCAGTTCCCTGCCTCTCTGTCACTCAGTGCCCTGCCTCTCTATCACTCAGTGTCCTGCCTCTGTCACTCAGTTCCCTGCCTCTCTGTCACTCGGTGCCCTGTCTTTCTGTCACTCAGTTCCCTGCCTCTCTGTCACTCAGTGTCCTGCCTCTCTATCACTCAGTGTCCTGCCTCTGTCACTCAGTTCCCTGCCTCTCTGTCACTCAGTTCCCTGCCTCTCTGTCACTCAGTGTCCTGTCTCTCTGTCACTCAGTTCCCTGCCTCTCTGTCATTCAGTGTCCTGCCTCTCTGTCACTCAGTGTCCTGCCTCTCTGTCACTCAGTGCCCTGTCTCTCTGTCACTCTGTTCCCTGCCTCAATGTCACTCAGTGCCCTGTCTCTCTGTCCCTCAGTTCCCTGCCTCTCTGTCACTCAGTGTCCTGCCTCTGTCACTCAGTGTCCTGTCTCTCTGTCACTCACTGCCCTGCCTCTCTGTCACTCAGTTCCCTGCCTCTCTGTCACTCAGTTCCCTGCCTCTCTGTCACTCAGTGTCCTGCCTCTGTCACTCAGTGTCCTGTCTCTCTGTCACTCAGTTCCCTGCCTCTCTGTCACTTAGTTCCCTGTCTCTCTGTCACTCAGTGCCCTGTCTCTCTGTCACTCAGTGCCCTGCCTCTCTGTCACTCAGTTCCCTGCCTCTCTGTCACTCAGCACCCTGCCTCTCTGTCACTCAGTGTCCTGCCTCTCTGTCACTCAGTGCCCTGTCTCTCTGTCACTCAGTGCCCTGCCTCTCTGTCACTCAGTGTCCTGCCTCTCTGTCACTCAGTGTCCTGTCTTTCTGTCACTCAGTTCCCTGCCTCTCTGTCACTCAGTGTCCTGTCTCTCTATCACTCAGTGTCCTGCCTCTGTCACTCAGTTCCCTGCCTCTCTGTCACTCGGTGCCCTGTCTTTCTGTCACTCAGTTCCCTGCCGCTCTGTCACTCAGTGTCCTGCCTCTCTATCACTCAGTGTCCTGCCTCTGTCACTCAGTTCCCTGCCTCTCTGTCACTCAGTTCCCTGCCTCTCTGTCACTCAGTGCCCTGTCTCTTTGTCACTCAGTTCCCTGCCTCTCTGTCATTCAGTGTCCTGCCTCTCTGTCACTCAGTGTCCTGCCTCTCTGTCACTCAGTGCCCTGTCTCTCTGTCACTCAGTTCCCTGCCTCAATGTCACTCAGTGCCCTGTCTCTCTGTCACTCAGTTCCCTGCCTCTCTGTCACTCAGTGTCCTGCCTCTGTCACTCAGTGTCCTGTCTCTCTGTCACTCAGAGCCCTGCCTCTCTGTCACTCAGTTCCCTGCCTCTCTGTCACTCAGTTCCCTGCCTCTCTGTCACTCAGTGCCCTGTCTTTCTGTCACTCAGTGTCCTGCCTCTCTGTCACTCAGTGCCCTGCCTCTCTGTCACTCAGTTCCCTGCATCTCTGTCACTCAGTTCCCTGCCTCTCTCTCACTCAGTGTCCTGCCTCTCTGTCACTCAGTGCCCTGTCTCTCTGTCACTCAGTGTCCTGCCTCTCTGGCACTCAGTGTCCTGCCTCTCTGTCACTCAGTTTCCTGTCTTTCTGTCACTCAGTTCCCTGCCTCTCTGTCACTCAGTGTCCTGCCTCTCTATCACTCAGTGTCCTGCCTCTGTCACTCAGTTCCCTGCCTCTCTGTCACTCGGTGCCCTGTCTTTCTGTCACTCAGTTCCCTGCCTCTCTGTCACTCAGTGTCCTGCCTCTCTATCACTCAGTGTCCTGCCTCTGTCACTCAGTTCCCTGCCTCTCTGTCACTCAGTTCCCTGCCTCTCTGTCACTCAGTGCCCTGTCTCTCTGTCACTCAGTTCCCTGCCTCTCTGTCATTCAGTGTCCTGCCTCTCTGTCACTCAGTGTCCTGCCTCTCTGTCACTCAGTGCCCTGTCTCTCTGTCACTCAGTTCCCTGCCTCAATGTCACTCAGTGCCCTGTCTCTCTGTCACTCAGTTCCCTGCCTCTCTGTCACTCAGTGTCCTGCCTCTGTCACTCAGTGTCCTGTCTCTCTGTCACTCACTGCCCTGCCTCTCTGTCACTCAGTTCCCTGCCTCTCTGTCACTCAGTTCCCTGCCTCTCTGTCACTCAGTGTCCTGCCTCTGTCACTCAGTGTCCTGTCTCTCTGTCACTCAGTGCCCTGCCTCTCTGTCACTCAGTTCCCTGCCTCTCTGTCACTCAGTTCCCTGCCTCTCTGTCACTCAGTGTCCTGCCTCTCTGTCACTCAGTGCCCTGTCTCTCTGTCACTCAGTGCCCTGACTCTCTGTCACTCAGTGTCCTGCCTCTCTGTCACTCAGTGTCCTGCCTCTCTATCACTCAGTATCCTGCCTCTGTCACTCAGTTCCCTGCCTCTCTGTCACTCAGTTCCTTGCCTCTCTGTCACTCAGTGCCCTGTCTCTCTGTCACTCAGTTCCCTGCCTCTCTGTCACTCAGTTCCCTGCCTCTCTGTCACTCAGTGTCCTGCCTCTCTGTCACTCAGTGTCCTGACTCTCTGTCACTCAGTTCCCTGCCTCTCTGTCACTCAGTGCCCTGCCTCTCTGTCACTCAGTTCCCTGCCTCTCTGTCACTCAGTGTCCTGCCTCTATGTCACCCAGTGCCCTGCCTCTCTGTCACTCAGTTCCCTGCCTCTCTGTCACTCAGTTCCCTGTCTCTCTGTCACTCAGTGCCCTGTCTCTCTGTCACTCAGTGCCCTGCCTCTCTGTCACTCAGTTCCCTGCCTCTCTGTCACTCAGCACCCTGCCTCTCTGTCACTCAGTGTCCTGCCTCTCTGTCACTCAGTGCCCTGTCTCTCTGTCACTCAGTGCCCTGCCTCTCTGTCACTCAGTGTCCTGCCTCTCTGTCACTCAGTGTCCTGTCTTTCTGTCACTCAGTTCCCTGCCTCTCTGTCACTCAGTGTCCTGTCTCTCTATCACTCAGTGTCCTGCCTCTGTCACTCAGTTCCCTGCCTCTCTGTCACTCGGTGCCCTGTCTTTCTGTCACTCAGTTCCCTGCCGCTCTGTCACTCAGTGTCCTGCCTCTCTATCACTCAGTGTCCTGCCTCTGTCACTCAGTTCCCTGCCTCTCTGTCACTCAGTTCCCTGCCTCTCTGTCACTCAGTGCCCTGTCTCTTTGTCACTCAGTTCCCTGCCTCTCTGTCATTCAGTGTCCTGCCTCTCTGTCACTCAGTGTTCTGCCTCTCTGTCACTCAGTGCCCTGTCTCTCTGTCACTCAGTTCCCTGCCTCAATGTCACTCAGTGTCCTGCCTCTGTCACTCAGTGTCCTGTCTCTCTGTCACTCAGTGCCCTGCCTCTCTGTCACTCAGTTCCCTGCCTCTCTGTCACTCAGTGCCCTGCCTCTCTGTCACTCAGTTCCCTGCCTCACTGTCACTCAGTGTCCTGCCTCTGTCACTCAGTGTCCTGCCTCTCTGTCACTCAGTGTCCTGCCTCTGTCACTCAGTGTCCTGCCTCTCTGTCACTCAGTGTCCTGCCTCTCTGTCTCTCAGTGTCCTGCCTCACTGTCACTCAGTGTCCTGCCTCTCTGTCACTCAGTGTCCTGCCTCTCTGTCACTCAGTTCCCTGTCTCTCTGTCACTCAGTGCCCTGTCTCTCTGTCACTCAGTGCCCTGCCTCTCTGTCACTCAGTTCCCTGCCTCTCTGTCACTCAGCACCCTGCCCCTCTGTCACTCAGTGTCCTGCCTCTCTGTCACTCAGTGCCCTGTCTCTCTATCACTCAGTGCCCTGCCTCTCTATCACTCAGTGTCCTGCCTCTCTGTCACTCAGCGTCCTGCCTCTCTGTCACTCAGTTCCCTGCCCCTCTGTCACTCAGTGTACTGCCTCTCTGTCATTCAGTTCCCTGCCTCTCTGTCACTCAGTGTCCTGCCTCTCTGTCACTCAGTGCCCTGTCTCTCTGTCACTCAGTTCCCTGCCTCTCTGTCACTCAGTGCCCTGCCTCTCTGTCACTCAGTGTCCTGCCTCTCTGTCACTCAGTGTCCTGCCTCTCTGTCACTCAGTGCCCTGCCTCTCTGTCACTCAGTGTCCTGCCTCTCTGTCACTCAGTGTCCTGCCTCTCTATCACTCAGTGTCCTGCCTCTGTTACTCAGTTCCCTGCCTCTCTGTCACTCAGTTTCCTGCCTCTCTGTCACTCAGTGCCCTGTCTCTCTGTCACTCAGTTCCCTGCCTCTCTGTCACTCAGTTCCCTGCCTCTCTGTCACTCAGTGTCCTGCCTCTCTGTCACTCAGTGTCCTGCCTCTCTGTCACTCAGTGCCCTGTCTCTCTGTCACTCAGTGCCCTGTCTCTCTATAACTCAGTGCCTTGTCTCTCTGTCACTCAGTTCCCTGCCTCTCTGTCACTCCGTGTCCTTCCTCTCTGTCACTCAGTGTCCTGCCTCTCTGTCACTCCGTGTCCTGCCTCTCTGTCACTCAGTGCCCTGTCTCTCTGTCACTCAGTGCCCTGTCTCTCTGTCACTCAGTGTCCTGCCTCTCTGTCACTCAGTGCCCTGCCTCTCTGTCACTCAGTTCCCTGCCTCTCTGTCACTCAGTTCCCTGCCTCTCTGTCACTCAGTGTCCTGCCTCTCTGTCACTCAGTGCCCTGCCTCTCTGTCACTCAGTGTCCTGCCTCTCTGTCACTCAGTGTCCTGTCTTTCTGTCACTCAGTTCCCTGCCTCTCTGTCACTCAGTGTCCTGCCTCTCTATCACTCAGTGTCCTGCCTCTGTCACTCAGTTCCCTGCCTCTCTGTCACTCGGTGCCCTGTCTTTCTGTCACTTAGTTCCCTGCCTCTCTGTCATTCAGTGTCCTGCCTCTCTGTCACTCAGTGTCCTGCCTCTCTGTCACTCAGTGCCCTGTCTCTCTGTCACTCAGTTCCCTGCCTCAATGTCACTCAGTGCCCTGTCTCTCTGTCACTCAGTTCCCTGCCTCTCTGTCACTCAGTGTCCTGCCTCTCTATCACTCAGTGTCCTGCCTCTGTCACTCAGTTCCCTGCCTCTCTGTCACTCAGTTCCCTGCCTCTCTGTCACTCAGTGTCCTGCCTCTGTCACTCAGTGTCCTGTCTCTCTGTCACTCAGTGCCCTGCCTCTCTGTCACTCAGTTCCCTGCCTCTCTGTCACTCAGTTCGCTGCCTGTATGTCACTCAGTGTCCTGCCTCTGTGACTCAGTGTCCTGTCTCTCTGTCACTCAGTGCCCTGCCTCTCTGTCACTCAGTTCCCTGCCTCTCTGTCACTCAGTGCCCTGCCTCTCTGTCACTCAGTTCCCTGCCTCACTGTCACTCAGTGTCCTGCCTCTGTCACTTAGTGTCCTGCCTCTCTGTCACTCAGTGTCCTGTCTCTGTCACTCAGTGTCCTGCCTCTCTGTCACTCAGTGTCCTGCCTCTCTGTCACTCAGTGTCCTGCCTCACTGTCACTCAGTGTCCTGCCTCTCTGTCACTCAGTGCCCTCTCTCTCTGTCACTCAATGTCCTGCCTCTCTGTCACTCAGTGTCCTGTTTCTCTGTCATCCAGTTCCCTGCCTCTCTGTCACTCAGTGTCCTGCATCTCTGTCACTCAGTGTCCTGCCTCACTGTCACTCAGTGTCCTGCCTCTCTGTCACTCAGTGCCCTGTCTCTCTGTCACTCAGTGCCCTGCCCCTCTGTCACTCAGTGCCCTGTCTCTCTGTCACTCAGTTCCCTGTCTCTCTGTCACTCAGTGTCCTGCCTCTCTGTCACTCAGTGTCCTGTCTCTCTGTCACTCAGTTCCCTGTCTCTCTGTCACTCAGTGCCCTGTCTCTCTGTCACTCAGTGTCCTGCCTCTCTGTCACTCTGTTCCCTGTCTCTCTGTCACTCAGTGCCCTGCCTCTCTGTCACTCAGTTCCCTGTCTCTCTGTCACTCAGTGCCCTGTCTCTCTGTCACTCAGTGTCCTGCCTCTCTGTCACTCAGTGCCCTGTCTCTCTGTCACTCAGCACCCTGCCTCACTGTCACTCAGTGTCCTGCCTTTCTGTCACTCAGTGCCCTGTCTCTCTATCACTCAGTGTCCTGCCTCTGTCACTCAGTTCCCTGCCTCACTGTCACTCAGTGTCCTGACTCTGTCACTCAGTGTCCTGCCTGTCTGTCACTCAGCACCCTGCCTCACTGTCACTCAGTGTCCTGCCTCTCTGTCACTCAGTGCCCTGTCTCTCTATCACTCAGTGCCCTGCCTCTCTATCACTCAGTGTCCTGCCTCTCTGTCACTCAGCGTCCTGCCTCTCTGTCACTCAGTTCCCTGCCTCTCTGTCACTCAGTGTACTGCCTCTCTGTCATTCAGTTCCCTGCCTCTCTGTCACTCAGTGTCCTGCCTCTCTGTCACTCAGTGCCCTGTCTCTCTGTCACTCAGTTCCCTGCCTCTCTGTCACTCAGTGCCCTGCCTCTCTGTCACTCAGTGTCCTGCCTCTCTGTCACTCAGTGCCCTGCCTCTCTGTCACTCAGTGTCCTGCCTCTCTGTCACTCAGTGTCCTGCCTCTCTATCACTCAGTATCCTGCCTCTGTCACTCAGTTCCCTGCCTCTCTGTCACTCAGTTCCTTGCCTCTCTGTCACTCAGTGCCCTGTCTCTCTGTCACTCAGTTCCCTGCCTCTCTGTCACTCAGTTCCCTGCCTCTCTGTCACTCAGTGTCCTGCCTCTCTGTCACTCAGTGTCCTGACTCTCTGTCACTCAGTTCCCTGCCTCTCTGTCACTCAGTGCCCTGCCTCTCTGTCACTCAGTTCCCTGCCTCTCTGTCACTCAGTGTCCTGCCTCTATGTCACCCAGTGCCCTGCCTCTCTGTCACTCAGTTCCCTGCCTCTCTGTCACTCAGTTCCCTGTCTCTCTGTCACTCAGTGCCCTGTCTCTCTGTCACTCAGTGCCCTGCCTCTCTGTCACTCAGTTCCCTGCCTCTCTGTCACTCAGCACCCTGCCTCTCTGTCACTCAGTGTCCTGCCTCTCTGTCACTCAGTGCCCTGTCTCTCTGTCACTCAGTGCCCTGCCTCTCTGTCACTCAGTGTCCTGCCTCTCTGTCACTCAGTGTCCTGTCTTTCTGTCACTCAGTTCCCTGCCTCTCTGTCACTCAGTGTCCTGTCTCTCTATCACTCAGTGTCCTGCCTCTGTCACTCAGTTCCCTGCCTCTCTGTCACTCGGTGCCCTGTCTTTCTGTCACTCAGTTCCCTGCCGCTCTGTCACTCAGTGTCCTGCCTCTCTATCACTCAGTGTCCTGCCTCTGTCACTCAGTTCCCTGCCTCTCTGTCACTCAGTTCCCTGCCTCTCTGTCACTCAGTGCCCTGTCTCTTTGTCACTCAGTTCCCTGCCTCTCTGTCATTCAGTGTCCTGCCTCTCTGTCACTCAGTGTCCTGCCTCTCTGTCACTCAGTGCCCTGTCTCTCTGTCACTCAGTTCCCTGCCTCTCTGTCACTCAGTGTCCTGCCTCTGTCACTCAGTGTCCTGTCTCTCTGTCACTCAGTGCCCTGCCTCTCTGTCACTCAGTTCCCTGCCTCTCTGTCACTCAGTTCCCTGCCTCTCTGTCACTCAGTGTCCTGCCTCTCTATCACTCAGTGTCCTGCCTCTGTCACTCAGTTCCCTGCCTCTCTGTCACTCAGTTCCCTGCCTCTCTGTCACTCAGTGTCCTGCCTCTCTGTCACTCAGTGTCCTGTCTCTCTATCACTCAGTGTCCTGCCTCTGTCACTCAGTTCCCTGCCTCTCTGTCACTCGGTGCCCTGTCTTTCTGTCACTCAGTTCCCTGCCGCTCTGTCACTCAGTGTCCTGCCTCTCTATCACTCAGTGTCCTGCCTCTGTCACTCAGTTCCCTGCCTCTCTGTCACTCAGTTCCCTGCCTCTCTGTCACTCAGTGCCCTGTCTCTTTGTCACTCAGTTCCCTGCCTCTCTGTCATTCAGTGTCCTGCCTCTCTGTCACTCAGTGTCCTGCCTCTCTGTCACTCAGTGCCCTGTCTCTCTGTCACTCAGTTCCCTGCCTCTCTGTCACTCAGTTCGCTGCCTGTATGTCACTCAGTGTCCTGCCTCTGTGACTCAGTGTCCTGTCTCTCTGTCACTCAGTGCCCTGCCTCTCTGTCACTCAGTTCCCTGCCTCTCTGTCACTCAGTGCCCTGCCTCTCTGTCACTCAGTTCCCTGCCTCACTGTCACTCAGTGTCCTGCCTCTGTCACTTAGTGTCCTGCCTCTCTGTCACTCAGTGTCCTGTCTCTGTCACTCAGTGTCCTGCCTCTCTGTCACTCAGTGTCCTGCCTCTCTGTCACTCAGTGTCCTGCCTCACTGTCACTCAGTGTCCTGCCTCTCTGTCACTCAGTGCCCTCTCTCTCTGTCACTCAATGTCCTGCCTCTCTGTCACTCAGTGTCCTGTTTCTCTGTCATCCAGTTCCCTGCCTCTCTGTCACTCAGTGTCCTGCATCTCTGTCACTCAGTGTCCTGCCTCACTGTCACTCAGTGTCCTGCCTCTCTGTCACTCAGTGCCCTGTCTCTCTGTCACTCAGTGCCCTGCCCCTCTGTCACTCAGTGCCCTGTCTCTCTGTCACTCAGTTCCCTGTCTCTCTGTCACTCAGTGTCCTGCCTCTCTGTCACTCAGTGTCCTGTCTCTCTGTCACTCAGTTCCCTGTCTCTCTGTCACTCAGTGCCCTGTCTCTCTGTCACTCAGTGTCCTGCCTCTCTGTCACTCTGTTCCCTGTCTCTCTGTCACTCAGTGCCCTGCCTCTCTGTCACTCAGTTCCCTGTCTCTCTGTCACTCAGTGCCCTGTCTCTCTGTCACTCAGTGTCCTGCCTCTCTGTCACTCAGTGCCCTGTCTCTCTGTCACTCAGCACCCTGCCTCACTGTCACTCAGTGTCCTGCCTTTCTGTCACTCAGTGCCCTGTCTCTCTATCACTCAGTGTCCTGCCTCTGTCACTCAGTTCCCTGCCTCACTGTCACTCAGTGTCCTGACTCTGTCACTCAGTGTCCTGCCTGTCTGTCACTCAGCACCCTGCCTCACTGTCACTCAGTGTCCTGCCCCTCTGTCACTCAGTGCCCTGTCTCTCTATCACTCAGTGCCCTGCCTCTCTATCACTCAGTGTCCTGCCTCTCTGTCACTCAGCGTCCTGCCTCTCTGTCACTCAGTTCCCTGCCTCTCTGTCACTCAGTGTACTGCCTCTCTGTCATTCAGTTCCCTGCCTCTCTGTCACTCAGTGTCCTGCCTCTCTGTCACTCAGTGCCCTGTCTCTCTGTCACTCAGTTCCCTGCCTCTCTGTCACTCAGTGCCCTGCCTCTCTGTCACTCAGTGTCCTGCCTCTCTGTCACTCAGTGCCCTGCCTCTCTGTCACTCAGTGTCCTGCCTCTCTGTCACTCAGTGTCCTGCCTCTCTATCACTCAGTATCCTGCCTCTGTCACTCAGTTCCCTGCCTCTCTGTCACTCAGTTCCTTGCCTCTCTGTCACTCAGTGCCCTGTCTCTCTGTCACTCAGTTCCCTGCCTCTCTGTCACTCAGTTCCCTGCCTCTCTGTCACTCAGTGTCCTGCCTCTCTGTCACTCAGTGTCCTGACTCTCTGTCACTCAGTTCCCTGCCTCTCTGTCACTCAGTGCCCTGCCTCTCTGTCACTCAGTTCCCTGCCTCTCTGTCACTCAGTGTCCTGCCTCTATGTCACCCAGTGCCCTGCCTCTCTGTCACTCAGTTCCCTGCCTCTCTGTCACTCAGTTCCCTGTCTCTCTGTCACTCAGTGCCCTGTCTCTCTGTCACTCAGTGCCCTGCCTCTCTGTCACTCAGTTCCCTGCCTCTCTGTCACTCAGCACCCTGCCTCTCTGTCACTCAGTGTCCTGCCTCTCTGTCACTCAGTGCCCTGTCTCTCTGTCACTCAGTGCCCTGCCTCTCTGTCACTCAGTGTCCTGCCTCTCTGTCACTCAGTGTCCTGTCTTTCTGTCACTCAGTTCCCTGCCTCTCTGTCACTCAGTGTCCTGTCTCTCTATCACTCAGTGTCCTGCCTCTGTCACTCAGTTCCCTGCCTCTCTGTCACTCGGTGCCCTGTCTTTCTGTCACTCAGTTCCCTGCCGCTCTGTCACTCAGTGTCCTGCCTCTCTATCACTCAGTGTCCTGCCTCTGTCACTCAGTTCCCTGCCTCTCTGTCACTCAGTTCCCTGCCTCTCTGTCACTCAGTGCCCTGTCTCTTTGTCACTCAGTTCCCTGCCTCTCTGTCATTCAGTGTCCTGCCTCTCTGTCACTCAGTGTCCTGCCTCTCTGTCACTCAGTGCCCTGTCTCTCTGTCACTCAGTTCCCTGCCTCAATGTCACTCAGTGCCCTGTCTCTCTGTCACTCAGTTCCCTGCCTCTCTGTCACTCAGTGTCCTGCCTCTGTCACTCAGTGTCCTGTCTCTCTGTCACTCAGTGCCCTGCCTCTCTGTCACTCAGTTCCCTGCCTCTCTGTCACTCAGTTCCCTGCCTCTCTGTCACTCAGTGCCCTGTCTTTCTGTCACTCAGTGTCCTGCCTCTCTGTCACTCAGTGCCCTGCCTCTCTGTCACTCAGTTCCCTGCATCTCTGTCACTCAGTTCCCTGCCTCTCTCTCACTCAGTGTCCTGCCTCTCTGTCACTCAGTGCCCTGTCTCTCTGTCACTCAGTGTCCTGCCTCTCTGGCACTCAGTGTCCTGCCTCTCTGTCACTCAGTGTCCTGTCTTTCTGTCACTCAGTTCCCTGCCTCTCTGTCACTCAGTGTCCTGCCTCTCTATCACTCAGTGTCCTGCCTCTGTCACTCAGTTCCCTGCCTCTCTGTCACTCGGTGCCCTGTCTTTCTGTCACTCAGTTCCCTGCCTCTCTGTCACTCAGTGTCCTGCCTCTCTATCACTCAGTGTCCTGCCTCTGTCACTCAGTTCCCTGCCTCTCTGTCACTCAGTTCCCTGCCTCTCTGTCACTCAGTGCCCTGTCTCTCTGTCACTCAGTTCCCTGCCTCTCTGTCATTCAGTGTCCTGCCTCTCTGTCACTCAGTGTCCTGCCTCTCTGTCACTCAGTGCCCTGTCTCTCTGTCACTCAGTTCCCTGCCTCAATGTCACTCAGTGCCCTGTCTCTCTGTCACTCAGTTCCCTGCCTCTCTGTCACTCAGTGTCCTGCCTCTGTCACTCACTGCCCTGCCTCTCTGTCACTCAGTTCCCTGCCTCTCTGTCACTCAGTTCCCTGCCTCTCTGTCACTCAGTGTCCTGCCTCTGTCACTCAGTGTCCTGTCTCTCTGTCACTCAGTGCCCTGCCTCTCTGTCACTCAGTTCCCTGCCTCTCTGTCACTCAGTTCCCTGCCTCTCTGTCACTCAGTGTCCTGCCTCTCTGTCACTCAGTGCCCTGTCTCTCTGTCACTCAGTGCCCTGCCTCTCTGTCACTCAGTGTCCTGCCTCTCTGTCACTCAGTGTCCTGCCTCTCTATCACTCAGTATCCTGCCTCTGTCACTCAGTTCCCTGCCTCTCTGTCACTCAGTTCCTTGCCTCTCTGTCACTCAGTGCCCTGTCTCTCTGTCACTCAGTTCCCTGCCTCTCTGTCACTCAGTTCCCTGCCTCTCTGTCACTCAGTGTCCTGCCTCTCTGTCACTCAGTGTCCTGACTCTCTGTCACTCAGTTCCCTGCCTCTCTGTCACTCAGTGCCCTGCCTCTCTGTCACTCAGTTCCCTGCCTCTCTGTCACTCAGTGTCCTGCCTCTATGTCACCCAGTGCCCTGCCTCTCTGTCACTCAGTTCCCTGCCTCTCTGTCACTCAGTTCCCTGTCTCTCTGTCACTCAGTGCCCTGTCTCTCTGTCACTCAGTGCCCTGCCTCTCTGTCACTCAGTTCCCTGCCTCTCTGTCACTCAGCACCCTGCCTCTCTGTCACTCAGTGTCCTGCCTCTCTGTCACTCAGTGCCCTGTCTCTCTGTCACTCAGTGCCCTGCCTCTCTGTCACTCAGTGTCCTGCCTCTCTGTCACTCAGTGTCCTGTCTTTCTGTCACTCAGTTCCCTGCCTCTCTGTCACTCAGTGTCCTGTCTCTCTATCACTCAGTGTCCTGCCTCTGTCACTCAGTTCCCTGCCTCTCTGTCACCCGGTGCCCTGTCTTTCTGTCACTCAGTTCCCTGCCGCTCTGTCACTCAGTGTCCTGCCTCTCTATCACTCAGTGTCCTGCCTCTGTCACTCAGTTCCCTGCCTCTCTGTCACTCAGTTCCCTGCCTCTCTGTCACTCAGTGCCCTGTCTCTTTGTCACTCAGTTCCCTGCCTCTCTGTCATTCAGTGTCCTGCCTCTCTGTCACTCAGTGTTCTGCCTCTCTGTCACTCAGTGCCCTGTCTCTCTGTCACTCAGTTCCCTGCCTCAATGTCACTCAGTGTCCTGCCTCTGTCACTCAGTGCCCTGCCTCTCTGTCACTCAGTTCCCTGCCTCTCTGTCACTCAGTTCCCTGCCTCTCTGTCACTCAGTGCCCTGTCTTTCTGTCACTCAGTGTCCTGCCTCTCTGTCACTCAGTGCCCTGCCTCTCTGTCACTCAGTTCCCTGCATCTCTGTCACTCAGTTCCCTGCCTCTCTCTCACTCAGTGTCCTGCCTCTCTGTCACTCAGTGCCCTGTCTCTCTGTCACTCAGTGTCCTGCCTCTCTGGCACTCAGTGTCCTGCCTCTCTGTCACTCAGTGTCCTGTCTTTCTGTCACTCAGTTCCCTGCCTCTCTGTCACTCAGTGTCCTGCCTCTGTCACTCAGTGTCCTGCCTCTGTCACTCAGTTCCCTGCCTCTCTGTCACTCGGTGCCCTGTCTTTCTGTCACTCAGTTCCCTGCCTCTCTGTCACTCAGTGTCCTGCCTCTCTATCACTCAGTGTCCTGCCTCTGTCACTCAGTTCCCTGCCTCTCTGTCACTCAGTTCCCTGCCTCTCTGTCACTCAGTGCCCTGTCTCTCTGTCACTCAGTTCCCTGCCTCTCTGTCATTCAGTGTCCTGCCTCTCTGTCACTCAGTGTCCTGCCTCTCTGTCACTCAGTGCCCTGTCTCTCTGTCACTCAGTTCCCTGCCTCAATGTCACTCAGTGCCCTGTCTCTCTGTCACTCAGTTCCCTGCCTCTCTGTCACTCAGTGTCCTGCCTCTGTCACTCAGTGTCCTGTCTCTCTGTCACTCACTGCCCTGCCTCTCTGTCACTCAGTTCCCTGCCTCTCTGTCACTCAGTTCCCTGCCTCTCTGTCACTCAGTGTCCTGCCTCTGTCACTCAGTGTCCTGTCTCTCTGTCACTCAGTGCCCTGCCTCTCTGTCACTCAGTTCCCTGCCTCTCTGTCACTCAGTTCCCTGCCTCTCTGTCACTCAGTGTCCTGCCTCTCTGTCACTCAGTGCCCTGTCTCTCTGTCACTCAGTGCCCTGCCTCTCTGTCACTCAGTGTCCTGCCTCTCTGTCACTCAGTGTCCTGCCTCTCTATCACTCAGTATCCTGCCTCTGTCACTCAGTTCCCTGCCTCTCTGTCACTCAGTTCCTTGCCTCTCTGTCACTCAGTGCCCTGTCTCTCTGTCACTCAGTTCCCTGCCTCTCTGTCACTCAGTTCCCTGCCTCTCTGTCACTCAGTGTCCTGCCTCTCTGTCACTCAGTGTCCTGACTCTCTGTCACTCAGTTCCCTGCCTCTCTGTCACTCAGTGCCCTGCCTCTCTGTCACTCAGTTCCCTGCCTCTCTGTCACTCAGTGTCCTGCCTCTATGTCACCCAGTGCCCTGCCTCTCTGTCACTCAGTTCCCTGCCTCTCTGTCACTCAGTTCCCTGTCTCTCTGTCACTCAGTGCCCTGTCTCTCTGTCACTCAGTGCCCTGCCTCTCTGTCACTCAGTTCCCTGCCTCTCTGTCACTCAGCACCCTGCCTCTCTGTCACTCAGTGTCCTGCCTCTCTGTCACTCAGTGCCCTGTCTCTCTGTCACTCAGTGCCCTGCCTCTCTGTCACTCAGTGTCCTGCCTCTCTGTCACTCAGTGTCCTGTCTTTCTGTCACTCAGTTCCCTGCCTCTCTGTCACTCAGTGTCCTGTCTCTCTATCACTCAGTGTCCTGCCTCTGTCACTCAGTTCCCTGCCTCTCTGTCACTCGGTGCCCTGTCTTTCTGTCACTCAGTTCCCTGCCGCTCTGTCACTCAGTGTCCTGCCTCTCTATCACTCAGTGTCCTGCCTCTGTCACTCAGTTCCCTGCCTCTCTGTCACTCAGTTCCCTGCCTCTCTGTCACTCAGTGCCCTGTCTCTTTGTCACTCAGTTCCCTGCCTCTCTGTCATTCAGTGTCCTGCCTCTCTGTCACTCAGTGTTCTGCCTCTCTGTCACTCAGTGCCCTGTCTCTCTGTCACTCAGTTCCCTGCCTCAATGTCACTCAGTGTCCTGCCTCTGTCACTCAGTGTCCTGTCTCTCTGTCACTCAGTGCCCTGCCTCTCTGTCACTCAGTTCCCTGCCTCTCTGTCACTCAGTGCCCTGCCTCTCTGTCACTCAGTTCCCTGCCTCACTGTCACTCAGTGTCCTGCCTCTGTCACTCAGTGTCCTGCCTCTCTGTCACTCAGTGTCCTGCCTCTGTCACTCAGTGTCCTGCCTCTCTGTCACTCAGTGTCCTGCCTCTCTGTCACTCAGTGTCCTGCCTCACTGTCACTCAGTGTCCTGCCTCTCTGTCACTCAGTGTCCTGCCTCTCTGTCACTCAGTTCCCTGTCTCTCTGTCACTCAGTGCCCTGTCTCTCTGTCACTCAGTGCCCTGCCTCTGTGTCACTCAGTTCCCTGCCTCTCTGTCACTCAGCACCCTGCCCCTCTGTCACTCAGTGTCCTGCCTCTCTGTCACTCAGTGCCCTGTCTCTCTATCACTCAGTGCCCTGCCTCTCTATCACTCAGTGTCCTGCCTCTCTGTCACTCAGCGTCCTGCCTCTCTGTCACTCAGTTCCCTGCCCCTCTGTCACTCAGTGTACTGCCTCTCTGTCATTCAGTTCCCTGCCTCTCTGTCACTCAGTGTCCTGCCTCTCTGTCACTCAGTGCCCTGTCTCTCTGTCACTCAGTTCCCTGCCTCTCTGTCACTCAGTGCCCTGCCTCTCTGTCACTCAGTGTCCTGCCTCTCTGTCACTCAGTGTCCTGCCTCTCTGTCACTCAGTGCCCTGCCTCTCTGTCACTCAGTGTCCTGCCTCTCTGTCACTCAGTGTCCTGCCTCTCTATCACTCAGTGTCCTGCCTCTGTTACTCAGTTCCCTGCCTCTCTGTCACTCAGTTTCCTGCCTCTCTGTCACTCAGTGCCCTGTCTCTCTGTCACTCAGTTCCCTGCCTCTCTGTCACTCAGTTCCCTGCCTCTCTGTCACTCAGTGTCCTGCCTCTCTGTCACTCAGTGTCCTGCCTCTCTGTCACTCAGTGTCCTGTCTCTCTGTCACTCAGTGCCCTGTCTCTCTATAACTCAGTGCCTTGTCTCTCTGTCACTCAGTTCCCTGCCTCTCTGTCACTCCGTGTCCTTCCTCTCTGTCACTCAGTGTCCTGCCTCTCTGTCACTCCGTGTCCTGCCTCTCTGTCACTCAGTGCCCTGTCTCTCTGTCACTCAGTGCCCTGTCTCTCTGTCACTCAGTGTCCTGCCTCTCTGTCACTCAGTGCCCTGCCTCTCTGTCACTCAGTTCCCTGCCTCTCTGTCACTCAGTTCCCTGCCTCTCTGTCACTCAGTGTCCTGCCTCTCTGTCACTCAGTGCCCTGCCTCTCTGTCACTCAGTGTCCTGCCTCTCTGTCACTCAGTGTCCTGTCTTTCTGTCACTCAGTTCCCTGCCTCTCTGTCACTCAGTGTCCTGCCTCTCTATCACTCAGTGTCCTGCCTCTGTCACTCAGTTCCCTGCCTCTCTGTCACTCGGTGCCCTGTCTTTCTGTCACTTAGTTCCCTGCCTCTCTGTCATTCAGTGTCCTGCCTCTCTGTCACTCAGTGTCCTGCCTCTCTGTCACTCAGTGCCCTGGCTCTCTGTCACTCAGTTCCCTGCCTCAATGTCACTCAGTGCCCTGTCTCTCTGTCACTCAGTTCCCTGCCTCTCTGTCACTCAGTGTCCTGCCTCTCTATCACTCAGTGTCCTGCCTCTGTCACTCAGTTCCCTGCCTCTCTGTCACTCAGTTCCCTGCCTCTCTGTCACTCAGTGTCCTGCCTCTGTCACTCAGTGTCCTGTCTCTCTGTCACTCAGTGCCCTGCCTCTCTGTCACTCAGTTCCCTGCCTCTCTGTCTCTCAGTTCGCTGCCTGTATGTCACTCAGTGTCCTGCCTCTGTGACTCAGTGTCCTGTCTCTCTGTCACTCAGTGCCCTGCCTCTCTGTCACTCAGTTCCCTGCCTCTCTGTCACTCAGTGCCCTGCCTCTCTGTCACTCAGTTCCCTGCCTCACTGTCACTCAGTGTCCTGCCTCTGTCACTCAGTGTCCTGCCTCTCTGTCACTCAGTGTCCTGTCTCTGTCACTCAGTGTCCTGCCTCTCTGTCACTCAGTGTCCTGCCTCTCTGTCACTCAGTGTCCTGCCTCACTGTCACTCAGTGTCCTGCCTCTCTGTCACTCAGTGCCCTCTCTCTCTGTCACTCAATGTCCTGCCTCTCTGTCACTCAGTGTCCTGTTTCTCTGTCATCCAGTTCCCTGCCTCTCTGTCACTCAGTGTCCTGCATCTCTGTCACTCAGTGTCCTGCCTCACTGTCACTCAGTGTCCTGCCTCTCTGTCACTCAGTGCCCTGTCTCTCTGTCACTCAGTGCCCTGCCCCTCTGTCACTCAGTGCCCTGTCTCTCTGTCACTCAGTTCCCTGTCTCTCTGTCACTCAGTGTCCTGCCTCTCTGTCACTCAGTGTCCTGTCTCTCTGTCACTCAGTTCCCTGTCTCTCTGTCACTCAGTGCCCTGTCTCTCTGTCACTCAGTGTCCTGCCTCTCTGTCACTCTGTTCCCTGTCTCTCTGTCACTCAGTGCCCTGCCTCTCTGTCACTCAGTTCCCTGTCTCTCTGTCACTCAGTGCCCTGTCTCTCTGTCACTCAGTGTCCTGCCTCTCTGTCACTCAGTGCCCTGTCTCTCTGTCACTCAGCACCCTGCCTCACTGTCACTCAGTGTCCTGCCTTTCTGTCACTCAGTGCCCTGTCTCTCTATCACTCAGTGTCCTGCCTCTGTCACTCAGTTCCCTGCCTCACTGTCACTCAGTGTCCTGACTCTGTCACTCAGTGTCCTGCCTGTCTGTCACTCAGCACCCTGCCTCACTGTCACTCAGTGTCCTGCCTCTCTGTCACTCAGTGCCCTGTCTCTCTATCACTCAGTGCCCTGCCTCTCTATCACTCAGTGTCCTGCCTCTCTGTCACTCAGCGTCCTGCCTCTCTGTCACTCAGTTCCCTGCCTCTCTGTCACTCAGTGTACTGCCTCTCTGTCATTCAGTTCCCTGCCTCTCTGTCACTCAGTGTCCTGCCTCTCTGTCACTCAGTGCCCTGTCTCTCTGTCACTCAGTTCCCTGCCTCTCTGTCACTCAGTGCCCTGCCTCTCTGTCACTCAGTGTCCTGCCTCTCTGTCACTCAGTGCCCTGCCTCTCTGTCACTCAGTGTCCTGCCTCTCTGTCACTCAGTGTCCTGCCTCTCTATCACTCAGTATCCTGCCTCTGTCACTCAGTTCCCTGCCTCTCTGTCACTCAGTTCCTTGCCTCTCTGTCACTCAGTGCCCTGTCTCTCTGTCACTCAGTTCCCTGCCTCTCTGTCACTCAGTTCCCTGCCTCTCTGTCACTCAGTGTCCTGCCTCTCTGTCACTCAGTGTCCTGACTCTCTGTCACTCAGTTCCCTGCCTCTCTGTCACTCAGTGCCCTGCCTCTCTGTCACTCAGTTCCCTGCCTCTCTGTCACTCAGTGTCCTGCCTCTATGTCACCCAGTGCCCTGCCTCTCTGTCACTCAGTTCCCTGCCTCTCTGTCACTCAGTTCCCTGTCTCTCTGTCACTCAGTGCCCTGTCTCTCTGTCACTCAGTGCCCTGCCTCTCTGTCACTCAGTTCCCTGCCTCTCTGTCACTCAGCACCCTGCCTCTCTGTCACTCAGTGTCCTGCCTCTCTGTCACTCAGTGCCCTGTCTCTCTGTCACTCAGTGCCCTGTCTCTCTGTCACTCAGTGCCCTGCCTCTGTCACTCAGTTCCCTGCCTCTCTGTCACTCAGTTCCCTGCCTCTCTGTCACTCAGTGTCCTGCCTCTGTCACTCAGTGTCCTGTCTCTCTGTCACTCAGTGCCCTGCCTCTCTGTCACTCAGTTCCCTGCCTCTCTGTCTCTCAGTTCGCTGCCTGTATGTCACTCAGTGTCCTGCCTCTGTGACTCAGTGTCCTGTCTCTCTGTCACTCAGTGCCCTGCCTCTCTGTCACTCAGTTCCCTGCCTCTCTGTCACTCAGTGCCCTGCCTCTCTGTCACTCAGTTCCCTGCCTCACTGTCACTCAGTGTCCTGCCTCTGTCACTCAGTGTCCTGCCTCTCTGTCACTCAGTGTCCTGTCTCTGTCACTCAGTGTCCTGCCTCTCTGTCACTCAGTGTCCTGCCTCTCTGTCACTCAGTGTCCTGCCTCACTGTCACTCAGTGTCCTGCCTCTCTGTCACTCAGTGCCCTCTCTCTCTGTCACTCAATGTCCTGCCTCTCTGTCACTCAGTGTCCTGTTTCTCTGTCATCCAGTTCCCTGCCTCTCTGTCACTCAGTGTCCTGCATCTCTGTCACTCAGTGTCCTGCCTCACTGTCACTCAGTGTCCTGCCTCTCTGTCACTCAGTGCCCTGTCTCTCTGTCACTCAGTGCCCTGCCTCTCTGTCACTCAGTGCCCTGTCTCTCTGTCACTCAGTTCCCTGTCTCTCTGTCACTCAGTGTCCTGCCTCTCTGTCACT
Organism: Carcharodon carcharias; assembly: GCF_017639515.1. NCBI lineage: Eukaryota > Metazoa > Chordata > Chondrichthyes > Lamniformes > Lamnidae > Carcharodon > Carcharodon carcharias. The sequence continues at coordinate 40,989,557 of NC_054491.1, forward strand.
CAGTGTCCTGTCTCTCTGTCACTCAGTTCCCTGTCTCTCTGTCACTCAGTGCCCTGTCTCTCTGTCACTCAGTGTCCTGCCTCTCTGTCACTCTGTTCCCTGTCTCTCTGTCACTCAGTGCCCTGCCTCTCTGTCACTCAGTTCCCTGTCTCTCTGTCACTCAGTGCCCTGTCTCTCTGTCACTCAGTGTCCTGCCTTTCTGTCACTCAGTGCCCTGTCTCTCTATCACTCAGTGTCCTGCCTCTGTCACTCAGTTCCCTGCCTCACTGTCACTCAGTGTCCTGACTCTGTCACTCAGTGTCCTGCCTGTCTGTCACTCAGCACCCTGCCTCACTGTCACTCAGTGTCCTGCCTCTCTGTCACTCAGTGCCCTGTCTCTCTATCACTCAGTGCCCTGCCTCTCTATCACTCAGTGTCCTGCCTCTCTGTCACTCAGCGTCCTGCCTCTCTGTCACTCAGTTCCCTGCCTCTCTGTCACTCAGTGTACTGCCTCTCTGTCATTCAGTTCCCTGCCTCTCTGTCACTCAGTGTCCTGCCTCTCTGTCACTCAGTGCCCTGTCTCTCTGTCACTCAGTTCCCTGCCTCTCTGTCACTCAGTGCCCTGCCTCTCTGTCACTCAGTGTCCTGCCTCTCTGTCACTCAGTGCCCTGCCTCTCTGTCACTCAGTGTCCTGCCTCTCTGTCACTCAGTGTCCTGCCTCTCTATCACTCAGTATCCTGCCTCTGTCACTCAGTTCCCTGCCTCTCTGTCACTCAGTTCCTTGCCTCTCTGTCACTCAGTGCCCTGTCTCTCTGTCACTCAGTTCCCTGCCTCTCTGTCACTCAGTTCCCTGCCTCTCTGTCACTCAGTGTCCTGCCTCTCTGTCACTCAGTGTCCTGACTCTCTGTCACTCAGTTCCCTGCCTCTCTGTCACTCAGTGCCCTGCCTCTCTGTCACTCAGTTCCCTGCCTCTCTGTCACTCAGTGTCCTGCCTCTATGTCACCCAGTGCCCTGCCTCTCTGTCACTCAGTTCCCTGCCTCTCTGTCACTCAGTTCCCTGTCTCTCTGTCACTCAGTGCCCTGTCTCTCTGTCACTCAGTGCCCTGCCTCTCTGTCACTCAGTTCCCTGCCTCTCTGTCACTCAGCACCCTGCCTCTCTGTCACTCAGTGTCCTGCCTCTCTGTCACTCAGTGCCCTGTCTCTCTGTCACTCAGTGCCCTGCCTCTCTGTCACTCAGTGTCCTGCCTCTCTGTCACTCAGTGTCCTGTCTTTCTGTCACTCAGTTCCCTGCCTCTCTGTCACTCAGTGTCCTGTCTCTCTATCACTCAGTGTCCTGCCTCTGTCACTCAGTTCCCTGCCTCTCTGTCACTCGGTGCCCTGTCTTTCTGTCACTCAGTTCCCTGCCGCTCTGTCACTCAGTGTCCTGCCTCTCTATCACTCAGTGTCCTGCCTCTGTCACTCAGTTCCCTGCCTCTCTGTCACTCAGTTCCCTGCCTCTCTGTCACTCAGTGCCCTGTCTCTTTGTCACTCAGTTCCCTGCCTCTCTGTCATTCAGTGTCCTGCCTCTCTGTCACTCAGTGTTCTGCCTCTCTGTCACTCAGTGCCCTGTCTCTCTGTCACTCAGTTCCCTGCCTCAATGTCACTCAGTGTCCTGCCTCTGTCACTCAGTGTCCTGTCTCTCTGTCACTCAGTGCCCTGCCTCTCTGTCACTCAGTTCCCTGCCTCTCTGTCACTCAGTGCCCTGCCTCTCTGTCACTCATTTCCCTGCCTCACTGTCACTCAGTGTCCTGCCTCTGTCACTCAGTGTCCTGCCTCTCTGTCACTCAGTGTCCTGCCTCTGTCACTCAGTGTCCTGCCTCTCTGTCACTCAGTGTCCTGCCTCTCTGTCACTCAGTGTCCTGCCTCACTGTCACTCAGTGTCCTGCCTCTCTGTCACTCAGTGTCCTGCCTCTCTGTCACTCAGTTCCCTGTCTCTCTGTCACTCAGTGCCCTGTCTCTCTATCACTCAGTGCCCTGCCTCTCTGTCACTCAGTTCCCTGCCTCTCTGTCACTCAGCACCCTGCCCCTCTGTCACTCAGTGTCCTGCCTCTCTGTCACTCAGTGCCCTGTCTCTCTATCACTCAGTGCCCTGCCTCTCTATCACTCAGTGTCCTGCCTCTCTGTCACTCAGCGTCCTGCCTCTCTGTCACTCAGTTCCCTGCCCCTCTGTCACTCAGTGTACTGCCTCTCTGTCATTCAGTTCCCTGCCTCTCTGTCACTCAGTGTCCTGCCTCTCTGTCACTCAGTGCCCTGTCTCTCTGTCACTCAGTTCCCTGCCTCTCTGTCACTCAGTGCCCTGCCTCTCTGTCACTCAGTGTCCTGCCTCTCTGTCACTCAGTGTCCTGCCTCTCTGTCACTCAGTGCCCTGCCTCTCTGTCACTCAGTGTCCTGCCTCTCTGTCACTCAGTGTCCTGCCTCTCTATCACTCAGTGTCCTGCCTCTGTTACTCAGTTCCCTGCCTCTCTGTCACTCAGTTTCCTGCCTCTCTGTCACTCAGTGCCCTGTCTCTCTGTCACTCAGTGTCCTGCCTCTCTGTCACTCAGTGTCCTGCCTCTCTATCACTCAGTGTCCTGCCTCTGTTACTCAGTTCCCTGCCTCTCTGTCACTCAGTTCCCTGCCTCTCTGTCACTCAGTGCCCTGCCTCTCTGTCACTCAGTTCCCTGCCTCACTGTCACTCAGTGTCCTGCCTCTGTCACTCAGTGTCCTGCCTCTCTGTCACTCAGTGTCCTGCCTCTGTCACTCAGTGTCCTGCCTCTCTGTCACTCAGTGTCCTGCCTCTCTGTCACTCAGTGTCCTGCCTCACTGTCACTCAGTGTCCTGCCTCTCTGTCACTCAGTGTCCTGCCTCTCTGTCACTCAGTTCCCTGTCTCTCTGTCACTCAGTGCCCTGTCTCTCTGTCACTCAGTGCCCTGCCTCTCTGTCACTCAGTTCCCTGCCTCTCTGTCACTCAGCACCCTGCCCCTCTGTCACTCAGTGTCCTGCCTCTCTGTCACTCAGTGCCCTGTCTCTCTATCACTCAGTGCCCTGCCTCTCTATCACTCAGTGTCCTGCCTCTCTGTCACTCAGCGTCCTGCCTCTCTGTCACTCAGTTCCCTGCCCCTCTGTCACTCAGTGTACTGCCTCTCTGTCATTCAGTTCCCTGCCTCTCTGTCACTCAGTGTCCTGCCTCTCTGTCACTCAGTGCCCTGTCTCTCTGTCACTCAGTTCCCTGCCTCTCTGTCACTCAGTGCCCTGCCTCTCTGTCACTCAATGTCCTGCCTCTCTGTCACTCAGTGTCCTGCCTCTCTGTCACTCAGTGCCCTGCCTCTCTGTCACTCAGTGTCCTGCCTCTCTGTCACTCAGTGTCCTGCCTCTCTATCACTCAGTGTCCTGCCTCTGTTACTCAGTTCCCTGCCTCTCTGTCACTCAGTTTCCTGCCTCTCTGTCACTCAGTGCCCTGTCTCTCTGTCACTCAGTTCCCTGCCTCTCTGTCACTCAGTTCCCTGCCTCTCTGTCACTCAGTGTCCTGCCTCTCTGTCACTCAGTGTCCTGCCTCTCTGTCACTCAGTGCCCTGTCTCTCTGTCACTCAGTGCCCTGTCTCTCTATAACTCAGTGCCTTGTCTCTCTGTCACTCAGTTCCCTGCCTCTCTGTCACTCCGTGTCCTTCCTCTCTGTCACTCAGTGTCCTGCCTCTCTGTCACTCCGTGTCCTGCCTCTCTGTCACTCAGTGCCCTGTCTCTCTGTCACTCAGTGCCCTGTCTCTCTGTCACTCAGTGTCCTGCCTCTCTGTCACTCAGTGCCCTGCCTCTCTGTCACTCAGTTCCCTGCCTCTCTGTCACTCAGTTCCCTGCCTCTCTGTCACTCAGTGTCCTGCCTCTCTGTCACTCAGTGCCCTGCCTCTCTGTCACTCAGTGTCCTGCCTCTCTGTCACTCAGTGTCCTGTCTTTCTGTCACTCAGTTCCCTGCCTCTCTGTCACTCAGTGTCCTGCCTCTCTATCACTCAGTGTCCTGCCTCTGTCACTCAGTTCCCTGCCTCTCTGTCACTCGGTGCCCTGTCTTTCTGTCACTTAGTTCCCTGCCTCTCTGTCATTCAGTGTCCTGCCTCTCTGTCACTCAGTGTCCTGCCTCTCTGTCACTCAGTGCCCTGTCTCTCTGTCACTCAGTTCCCTGCCTCAATGTCACTCAGTGCCCTGTCTCTCTGTCACTCAGTTCCCTGCCTCTCTGTCACTCAGTGTCCTGCCTCTCTATCACTCAGTGTCCTGCCTCTGTCACTCAGTTCCCTGCCTCTCTGTCACTCAGTTCCCTGCCTCTCTGTCACTCAGTGTCCTGCCTCTGTCACTCAGTGTCCTGTCTCTCTGTCACTCAGTGCCCTGCCTCTCTGTCACTCAGTTCCCTGCCTCTCTGTCACTCAGTTTGCTGCCTGTATGTCACTCAGTGTCCTGCCTCTGTGACTCAGTGTCCTGTCTCTCTGTCACTCAGTGCCCTGCCTCTCTGTCACTCAGTTCCCTGCCTCTCTGTCACTCAGTGCCCTGCCTCTCTGTCACTCAGTTCCCTGCCTCACTGTCACTCAGTGTCCTGCCTCTGTCACTCAGTGTCCTGCCTCTCTGTCACTCAGTGTCCTGTCTCTGTCACTCAGTGTCCTGCCTCTCTGTCACTCAGTGTCCTGCCTCTCTGTCACTCAGTGTCCTGCCTCACTGTACACTCAGTGTCCTGCCTCTCTGTCACTCAGTGCCCTCTCTCTCTGTCACTCAATGTCCTGCCTCTCTGTCACTCAGTGTCCTGTTTCTCTGTCATCCAGTTCCCTGCCTCTCTGTCACTCAGTGTCCTGCATCTCTGTCACTCAGTGTCCTGCCTCACTGTCACTCAGTGTCCTGCCTCTCTGTCACTCAGTGCCCTGTCTCTCTGTCACTCAGTGCCCTGCCCCTCTGTCACTCAGTGCCCTGTCTCTCTGTCACTCAGTTCCCTGTCTCTCTGTCACTCAGTGTCCTGCCTCTCTGTCACTCAGTGTCCTGTCTCTCTGTCACTCAGTTCCCTGTCTCTCTGTCACTCAGTGCCCTGTCTCTCTGTCACTCAGTGTCCTGCCTCTCTGTCACTCTGTTCCCTGTCTCTCTGTCACTCAGTGCCCTGCCTCTCTGTCACTCAGTTCCCTGTCTCTCTGTCACTCAGTGCCCTGTCTCTCTGTCACTCAGTGTCCTGCCTCTCTGTCACTCAGTGCCCTGTCTCTCTGTCACTCAGCACCCTGCCTCACTGTCACTCAGTGTCCTGCCTTTCTGTCACTCAGTGCCCTGTCTCTCTATCACTCAGTGTCCTGCCTCTGTCACTCAGTTCCCTGCCTCACTGTCACTCAGTGTCCTGACTCTGTCACTCAGTGTCCTGCCTGTCTGTCACTCAGCACCCTGCCTCACTGTCACTCAGTGTCCTGCCTCTCTGTCACTCAGTGCCCTGTCTCTCTATCACTCAGTGCCCTGCCTCTCTATCACTCATTGTCCTGCCTCTCTGTCACTCAGCGTCCTGCCTCTCTGTCACTCAGTTCCCTGCCTCTCTGTCACTCAGTGTACTGCCTCTCTGTCATTCAGTTCCCTGCCTCTCTGTCACTCAGTGTCCTGCCTCTCTGTCACTCAGTGCCCTGTCTCTCTGTCACTCAGTTCCCTGCCTCTCTGTCACTCAGTGCCCTGCCTCTCTGTCACTCAGTGTCCTGCCTCTCTGTCACTCAGTGTCCTGCCTCTCTATCACTCAGTGTCCTGCCTCTGTTACTCAGTTCCCTGCCTCTCTGTCACTCAGTTCCCTGCCTCTCTGTCACTCAGTGCCCTGTCTCTCTGTCACTCAGTTCCCTGCCTCTCTGTCACTCAGTTCCCTGCCTCTCTGTCACTCAGTGTCCTGCCTCTCTGTCACTCAGTGTCCTGCCTCTCTGTCACTCAGTGTCCTGCCTCTCTGTCACTCAGTGCCCTGTCTCTCTGTCACTCAGTGCCCTGTCTCTCTATCACTCAGTGCCCTGTCTCTCTGTCACTCAGTTCCCTGCCTCTCTGTCACTCCGTGTCCTTCCTCTCTGTCACTCAGTGTCCTGCCTCTCTGTCACTCCGTTTCCTGCCTCTCTGTCACTCAGTGCCCTGTCTCTCTGTCACTCAGTGCCCTGTCTCTCTGTCACTCAGTGTCCTGCCTCTCTGTCACTCAGTGCCCTGCCTCTCTGTCACTCAGTTCCCTGCCTCTCTGTCACTCAGTTCCCTGCCTCTCTGTCACTCAGTGTCCTGCCTCTCTGTCACTCAGTGCCCTGCCTCTCTGTCACTCAGTGTCCTGCCTCTCTGTCACTCAGTGTCCTGTCTTTCTGTCACTCAGTTCCCTGCCTCTCTGTCACTCAGTGTCCTGCCTCTCTATCACTCAGTGTCCTGCCTCTGTCACTCAGTTCCCTGCCTCTCTGTCACTCGGTGCCCTGTCTTTCTGTCACTCAGTTCCCTGCCTCTCTGTCATTCAGTGTCCTGCCTCTCTGTCACTCAGTGTCCTGCCTCTCTGTCACTCAGTGCCCTGTCTCTCTGTCACTCAGTTCCCTGCCTCAATGTCACTCAGTGCCCTGTCTCTCTGTCACTCAGTTCCCTGCCTCTCTGTCACTCAGTGTCCTGCCTCTGTCACTCCGTGTCCTGTCTCTTTGTCACTCAGTGCCCTGCCTCTCTGTCACTCAGTTCCCTGCCTCTCTGTCACTCAGTTCCCTGCCTCTATGTCACTCAGTGTCCTGCCTCTGTGACTCAGTGTCCTGTCTCTCTGTCACTCAGTGCCCTGCCTCTCTGTCACTCAGTTCCCTGCCTCTCTGTCACTCAGTGCCCTGCCTCTCTGTCACTCAGTTCCCTGCCTCACTGTCACTCAGTGTCCTGCCTCTGTCACTCAGTGTCCTGCCTCTCTGTCACTCAGTGTCCTGTCTCTGTCACTCAGTGTCCTGCCTCTCTGTCACTCAGTGTCCTGCCTCTCTGTCACTCAGTGTCCTGCCTCACTGTCACTCAGTGTCCTGCCTCTCTGTCACTCAGTGCCCTCTCTCTCTGTCACTCAATGTCCTGCCTCTCTGTCACTCAGTGTCCTGTCTCTCTGTCACTCAGTTCCCTGCCTCTCTGTCACTCAGTGTCCTGCATCTCTGTCACTCAGTGTCCTGCCTCACTGTCACTCAGTGTCCTGCCTCTCTGTCACTCAGTGCCCTGTCTCTCTGTCACTCAGTGCCCTGCCCCTCTGTCACTCAGTGCCCTGTCTCTCTGTCACTCAGTTCCCTGTCTCTCTGTCACTCAGTGTCCTGCCTCTCTGTCACTCAGTGTCCTGTCTCTCTGTCACTCAGTTCCCTGTCTCTCTGTCACTCAGTGCCCTGTCTCTCTGTCACTCAGCACCCTGCCTCTCTGTCACTCAGTGTCCTGCCTCTCTGTCACTCTGTTCCCTGTCTCTCTGTCACTCAGTGCCCTGCCTCTCTGTCACTCAGTTCCCTGTCTCTCTGTCACTCAGTGCCCTGTCTCTCTGTCACTCAGTGTCCTGCCTCTCTGTCACTCAGTGCCCTGTCTCTCTGTCACTCAGCACCCTGCCTCACTGTCACTCAGTGTCCTGCCTTTCTGTCACTCAGTGCCCTGTCTCTCTATCACTCAGTGTCCTGCCTCTGTCACTCAGTTCCCTGCCTCACTGTCACTCAGTGTCCTGACTCTGTCACTCAGTGTCCTGCCTCTCTGTCACTCAGTGTCCTGCCTCACTGTCGTTCAATGTCCTGCCTCTCTGTCACTCAGTGCCCTGCCTCTCTGTCACTCAGTGCCCTGCCTCTCTGTCACTTAGCACCCTGCCTCTCTATCACTCAGTGTCCTGCCTTTCTGTCACTCAGTGCCCTGTCTCTCTATCACTCAGTGTCCTGCCTCTGTCACTCAGTGCCCTGTCTCTCTATCACTCAGTGCCCTGCCTGTCTGTCACTCAGTGCCCTGTCTCTCTGTCACACAGTGCCCTGTCTCTCTGTCACTTAGTGCCCTACCTCTCTGTCACTCAGTGCCCTGTCTCTCTATCACTCAGTGCCCTGTCTCTCTGTCACTCAGTGCCCTGTCTCTCTATCACTCAGTGCCCTGTATCTCTGTCACTCAGTGTCCTGCCTCTCTATCACTCAGTGCCCTGTCTCTCTGTCACTCAGTGCCCTGCCTCTGTCACTCAGTGTCCTGTCTCTCTGTCACTCAGTGCCCTGCCTCTCTATCACTCAGTGCCCTGCCTCTCTGTCACTCAGCACCCTGCCTCTCTATCACTCAGTGTCCTGCCTCTCTATCACTCAGTGCCCTGTCTCTCTGTCACTCAGTGCCCTGTCTCTCTGTCACTCAGTGCCCTATCTCTCTATCACTCAGTGCCCTGTCTCTCTGTCACTCAGTGCCCTGTCTCTCTGTCACTCAGTGCCCTGTCTCTCTATCACTCAGTGCCCTGTCTCTCTGTCACTCAGTGTCCTGCCTCTCTGTCACTCAGTGTCCTGCCTCTGTCACTCAGTGTCCTGTCTCTCTGTCACTCAGTGCCCTGCCTTTCTGTCACTCAGTGCCCTGTCTCTCTGTCACTCAGTGCCCTGTCTCTCTATCACTCAGTGCCCTGCGTCTGTCACTCAGTGTCCTGTCTCTCTGTCACTCAGTGCCCTGTCTCTCTGTCACTCAGTGCCCTGTCTCTCTATCACTCAGTGCCCTGCGTCTGTCACTCAGTACCCTGCCTCTCTGTCATTTAGTGTCCTACCTCTGAGACGTGGTGGCCGAATTCTCTGTGTAGTGGCATAGCACTGCTCCAATACATTGTGTCACAGAATCACAGGATTGTTATGGTGTAGAAGAAGGCCGTTCGGCCCATCGTGTCTGCACCAGCTCTCTGAGCATTTTAACTTAGTGTCAATCTCCTGCCTTTTCCCCAAAACCCTGCACATTGTTTCTATTTAAATAATCATCCAATGCCCTCTTGAATGCCTCTATTGAACCTGCCTCCACCAGACTTCCTGTCAGTGCATTCCACACTCTAAGTACTCGCTGTGTGAAAAAGTTTTTTCTCGCATCTCACACTTGCTTCTTT